>NW_023494794.1:23527395-23992395 GCF_904425465.1 Colossoma macropomum
GTGCTAACAGACTGCATGTTGTTAAAAACGCTAATGGTACTGTAATAGGAAGTGTGCGTGTGAACGCTTGTGTGAGAGAGTGCAGTTATTTTGGGTGTGTACGGTTCAGCTGGATCAGCTGGTTTTCACTTCTGCGTGTTATTAAAGAGCCCATATCCCACATTTTTCTTGTATTTTTTTCACAGAGGTTTATTTATGACATTCGTTTGGTTTTATGTACCAAATAAAGTCATTTATTTCTGTATGGGCCTTTTCCCAACCTCTCTGTTTCCCTAAGAATTAAATACATTTTTGTTACTGTGCCTTTAAGACTAATATAAATGTAAATGAGCTATGTTCTGATTGGCTGTCCTGTATTGCACCTCGTTCAAAAAGCAGTTCAAGCTGAAACTCCTTATAACATTGAGGCGGATGGATGGGGCTAGTCTGATGGCTGAGTAGGCAGACATATGTAAATGTGTTGGGGTTTTTGTGACATCACAAAAACAATGAATCAAAATGCTGCTTTAGTTTCTATGTGCTTCTATATGTACATAAAACATTTGGTTATTCATTGTGTCAGTGCTTTAAGCTACTCAGAACAGCTGATTCAAGCCCCAGAAGGTTTGCACAAACAGATGGCTTGTCTGCACATGCAAAATATTGTGGTGGCTGCCACTTGCTCCGGTTCACAGACATGGCTCTAGAAGCATTTTTTGAAGAGCTGCAACATCGGTCTCTCTCTCTCTCTTTTCTGGTGTAAATAAAGAGCTCCGCTCATAGCAGAAATCATGTCCTCTTCCGTGTCTCCTTCTTCGCCACAGATGCTACATTGGTGTCAGAAGTGGGATAGTGCCCCGCTGTAGTAAGGAGTGTAACGGTGTCCTGAAGAACTTCGAGGTGGACAGCGAAGACAGCACAATGAAACTAGATGGTGCGGTGAGGCTCGACGGCAGAAAAACTAGTGAGAGAGAAGCTGCAGAAGTGGCAGTACAGTGTTACACAATAGAGAAGCATGTGTGCCTTCCAGTCCTGGGATAGTGGCCGGAGGCATCTAGCTAGACTATGGCAGAGCATAGCTCAGCCTTTTTAGTATGGAAGCACCGTGGTGAGCAGCAAGGCGTCGTGCGGCAAAGGAGTGTGCATGCTGGCTGGGAGGACAGCATGGATGGCAGACGGCTCATCATGTTCATCAATACGGGCTTATCAATATCTCTACTATGACCAGGCGTGCTCACACTCACCAAGAGAGGAGCATCACATGTCTGGAAGGAGACCAGCGGCTCAGCCGTGGCAGAGAGTCGCAGATCCAGCGTGCATTTGGTGGCTGCCACACCTGAAGGGGCTCTAGAGGCTTGGTGTGCAGGGCTACACTTTATGGGGAGTTTCAAAGACAACAGAGTTGGTTTTTGATGTTGTAAATGTTGTTGTTCTTTAGTTTAAGTGTGGCGTTTGTGGCCAAATCTACTTTAAGTTTTGTAGACTGTGTAAATATTTAAAGTTTTTCTTAATATGTGCATGTTTACATCTATCTATCTATCTATCTATCTATCTATCTATCTATCTATCTATCTATCTATCTATTTGTCTTTCTGTCTGTCCATCTATCCATTTATCCATCCATCCGTCCATCTATCTGTTGACCTGTCTTTCTGTCTGTCCATCCGTTCATCTATGCTGGTATGAAATTCTGTTCCACGTGTGCAGCTCCTGCTTTGACTTTAAAGATCTTTGTTTATCATTCTGCAGTGAGTCAAACACAGAACAGTCACTGTACAGAGCTTTCTGCGTGTGTGTGTGTGTGTGTGTATGTGTATGTGTGGACTGGGTTTATGCCACATCGTGGGAACCAAAACCCATTTATACACTCATGTTGTAGAGACATCTCTTTCTTGTGGGAACCAATAAATGGTTCCCACAGCGTAAACCATTAAATTTTAAGGTGAGGGTAATGTTAAAGTTAAGGTTAAGGTTAGGCTAGTAGTAGTTCTGATTAAGCTTCAGGTAAGTCTTCAGGAAATGAATGGATGTCTATGTAAAGGCCCCACAATTCACAGAAACAAGGCTGTGTGTGTGTGTATGTTTCTGTCCTGTGGTTAGTTGCGTCTGTGTGAGTGCGATCAGAGCGGCGGAGGTGTGAGAGGACAGACTGTAGATCTGTTTGGCTGGCTCGGCGGAGCTCTCAGCAGCAGATGGCTAAAGATGGTTAAACATGCACTCTCGGGTGTAACAGGGTTTGCACAGAAGGTGACGCTGCAGCGTCAAGGACGCAGTAAAAAATCATACTAATCAGGAAGAAATCGATTGAAAAATTGGACCTAGTGTGTGAGTCTGGGAAATGAAAAGCACAGACAGGCTGCAGCTGATTGACCACTGTGCAGCAATGAATTTATTGGCTAATGATTTTTTTTCTTTTTCATCTACAGGAATATCCAGAACATAACAGATCATCATGGCAGGTAACACAGTATTATTTTTATTCATTTTTGTTTTGTTTTTTATAACAAGCCTGTATATTACCTACTGCATGTTACTCAATTACAGTTATAGTTTCATATAATGGAAATGTGGTCAAATGTGACACTGATTTAGTGTCCAGCTGACCTCAGCTTAGGCCTATTTCAGGCAAGATATCTCGGTGGGAAAGCAGAACATAGTAGGGTGACTTTTAGAGAAGCTTTAAGTTTGTATAGCTGATTGCTAGTAGCTTCTAAGTCAGTAGAACAGCTGTAACCTCCACAGCACAGCAGCATTTCATTCTGTGTTCTCTGGCGACCTCATGTGGCTGAAGTCTGTATTACAACAACAGGAATCTGAACCTCCGTCAGGTTCCTCTGCAGCTGATCACATTGCAGGTTTTGGACCATTTTGACAATTAGATAAGATAATTTGATTAAGTAATTACACATTTATAACTGTACCACATCTTGTATTTATTTCCGAGAGCAATATAATCCAGAAATACTAAGTTAACTGTTAAAGTTGTATATGGTTTGAAATGTAAATGTAAAGATTATTGTTCTGCATACAAACTCTAGCTAGTTTTTCATCTCCTCAAACAGATTTTAAATGCACACAGACTTTTATTTTAGAAAATAAACTAAGGCAAATATTACAAACAGCTGAGACAAAAATAGTGACGAGGCCTGATATAAAATGATTTTATAGAAAATATTGTTGCTGACTGTGCTAGATTAAAATCATTTACTAAACTAATTAACACAGTATAACTAAAGACACGAAGGAAGGAAAAATCAGTAAATTGGACTCTGAGTGGAAAATGAGTGACGATCAGTAAAATTTTGTCTAACACTCTGCTTCAACACTAGTGGGCCGCCCAGAAAACGCTGAGCAAAACACCTGTGGAACACTATCCTCTTGCTATCAGGGGAAATGCTCGTCTAACCTTCACGCCAGCTTTCTCTTTTATACTGAGACCAAATTAATTCATTTTGATTTATATATAAGGTTGTATGCAAAAGTTTGGGCACCCCTGGTCAAACTCTGTGTTGTTGTTGATTTTATAAGTAAGTAAGTGAACACATCCTCTACAGAGACATACCTGCACATTTTGATGCATGATTGCTGTTTATTTGCTGAATGTAAGACACTGAGGGGAAAAAGACACATAAAATAACATGAAATAAAATATAAAATGTGGCCTCTGCAATGACAAAATATATCGCTGTTGACGGTACTAAACCTCGTATCTCCAAAATGGTAAATTTACAGGAGAAGGAAAAAATCTTCTTTAATTTTAATGCAAGTCAATGGAACCAGACCTTTTTCCAAGTCATTCTGGGCTGTTTTGTTTTGGTCCATTCATCATGAAATTTCCGCACAATGTAAAGGACAACAGACATTTTCAAATTATGCTAAAAACTGAAAAATGACAAAAACGGAGATACGAGGTTTCTTCCGACAGCAGCGATTTATTGTATGTTCTATTTTTTTCCCCAAGATGTTAAACTCAATAAATAGATGTAAACTGTGCACTACAATTTGTAGCAAAATGCCACGTTAAAGTGTGCATTATTTGACCAGGGGTGTTCAAACTTTTGCATATTGCTGTGTGTGTATATATATATATATATATATATACACTTAGTGTTCATAGTAACATTATCCTATTTACTTTTATATAATTGTATGCTATTTTGTACTATTTCTTGATACTGATTCAGCAGTATTAGCCTATATGTCAGCAACAAAATCATTCTGCTTTTTCTGAGCTGTACTTTAGGTCATTATTTTAATTTTAATTGCAACTTTTTCCAGAAAAAGAAATCAAGTTGATTTGAAGGAGTATTTTTTTTTCATTTAAGGAAATAATAAAGGACAGTACATAATCCTTGACTGAAACTCTCTTCAATTACAATTTAAAAAGCCCAAACAAATTTAAAACTGCAGTGTCAAAATAAAAATGATTAAAAACAGTGTGCAAACTCACCTTTTGCCCAAACGTGGAATCAAACCCCAGACTCAAACATGCGGGGCAGAGGTGTTATTCACTACCCAACAGTATCCATCGCTCTACTGACCGAGATAAGACTGCTTAACCTTTAGCAACTGCTACTGTTTGACTGATGTTTTACATGTGATATTTACTAATAGTGAATGGAAAACTGCACTTATTTTCTAGTTAGTGTTACTCTATATAACAACAATCCCTTCTCCCAATTTTTGTTCATGGAAAATGTAAAATGGTGTCAGTAATAAGCAATTTGATGTGCTTTAGTCATATGATTTACTAGCAAATAGCTTGCAAATAGCCAGGCTGCGTAGGAAATGCTATTTTCACACAGTGTTAAAAGACACTGCCATAAATGAATTGTACATAATACATTTGCATTTAAAATAAATTGTCTAAAAAACTAACAAAAGAAGTAAGTCAGCATTATAAATAAATTAATAAACAAAAAGACCTTCACATTCAAGTGTTCTGTTTATTGTGATTTAGTTAGTAACCGCTGCCACGGCAACGTTTCACACGTCCACAAAGTTGGAAGCAGAAGTTGTTTAAAAGGCTGCTGCTGTTTTGAGGGTCTGAAATGGGGCTGGGCTGCTCATCAGCGGTACGGAGACGCTCCACGCGGCCGGACGGTAAACAGAGAGCGTCACCGACATCAGGATACACCAGCACACAGCTCTGTAGCTTAAAACTGAAGGAATGGATGGGGCTTTGTTAAGTGAGGGGAATGTATAGAGGAATAAACAGGAATGGGAGAGGATTAGCTGAGGCTGGAGTGGGTTTGGAGTCTAGATCACACACTGGCTTATAACGTTAAGCTGCTACTGACTTTCTTTGCTCTCTTTTTCAGAAAAAATTAAGGACGCCAAGATCATCTTTGTTGTGGGTGAGTTTATTTAAGCTACAGCAGCTCTGATTATTGTTGTCAGCCTGTAGGAGGAGCTCCACCGGTTTGGCTGCTTTTGTATTCATCATGTTACACTAGTGGAGTTAGACCTGATCAGATTCAGCCTAATAACAGGCTTAAATCCAAACTCATGCGAGCAATTGTGTTTTAGCTCAGCTTATATCCTGCGTAGAACACATGCCTCAATATCATGAAGTACATTGCTCGTAAAGTGTTTAGATGTGTCCTGATGTTAAAGGGTCCATATCCTACTTTTTTGTGCTTTATTTTCTCCCCTGAGCTCCATTTCTAAAGTTTGTAAGTCATTTCTATCTGTTTTCCAGCTTCTCTTTATCCTATTAATTATAATTTATCTTGATTAATTTAAACAGAGATAGTTATTATGATTAATTTATACAGGGATAGTTATAATTAATATAATTGTCGTATTGTAATATCATTAAATAATTATATAAGATATTATGTTATTATATTATTATTATATAATTATATTATTGTTGGGCAGTGGCAGTACTGTATGGTTAACATGGAGGTCTACTTATTTACTGTCTTTACCGGACTCCTTATATTGCAATATATGCATTTTACATTCATGACTTAGTACAGTAGATTAATAATGTAAACTCCTGGGCAAAAAAATGGGTCAAGCCCAAAATATAATGGTTTTTACTCCAGATTTAAACCCTAGAATATGTGGTCTCACACTAAAAGGAGCACAAACTAGCTCGGCAGTGTTTTCCCACTGTTCAAAGCCATCAATGCTGAGTGAACTCTTACTTTTGTAAGAAGTTGTATGCAGGTTTACACAAAAAAACTTTAATATTTAAAGAAATCAAAAAGAAAAGCTCACTTTTATTAAGTTACTTTATCTATTTGTTTGATGATTTGCTGTTAAGACCATTAAAAGATTAATGTTTTTAGTATTCTTCATACCAGAAGCTCATGGGATCCTAGTCCTGCCACAGTTCACCCACAAACGCAAGCTTGCCTATATAATATCACTTACTTGGCCCATTATTATTGACATATACTGTTATTTGTGGTGCTGGTGCTGATGACCTTATATGATCGAAAATAGTTCACTTCATTCCCCTCTAAAACAAACCTGTCCTCCCTGTCCTCCTCAGGTGGGCCCGGCTCTGGTAAGGGTACCCAGTGTGAGAAGGTTGTGGCCAAATATGGCTACACTCACCTGTCCTCAGGTGACCTGCTCCGTGCTGAGGTGGCCTCTGGCTCCGAGAGGGGGAAGCAGCTCCAGGCTATCATGCAGAAGGGCGAGCTGGTGCCTCTGGTGAGAAACGTTCACTGTTCTTTCCTTTTGTATCTCCAAGAAGTCTCAGAGAATTCCTTTGTTTACCCCTTTTCTCCTATATAAAACCAATACAAACATACTTCTTTTTTGCAAATATAAGCCATATCGCCCCCTATACTTCCTGTAGTGTATTACAGTCTGTCAGAATGACTGTGTGGATCATATGAACATTATAGAGCTTTTTAAATGAAACAATAGAAGCCATATCGCCCCCTACACTTCCTGTAGTGTATTACAGTCTGTCAGAATGACTGTGTGGATCATATGAACATTATAGAGCACGTTTTAAATGAAACAATAGAAGCCATATCGCCCCCTACACTTCCTGTAGTGTATTACAGTCTGTCAGAGTGATTGTGTGGATCATATGAACATTATAGAGCGCTTTTTAAATGAAACAATAGAAGCCATATCGCCCCCTACACTTCCTGTAGTGTATTACAGTCTGTCAGAGTGACTGTGTGGATCATTGAACATTATAGAGCACTTTTTTAAATGAAACAATAGAGCATGACAGAATGCGTCTCTTCCTACAGGACACTGTACTGGACATGATCAAGGATGCCATGATCGCCAAGGCCGACGTCTCCAAGGGCTTCCTCATCGACGGCTACCCCCGCGAGGTCAAACAGGGAGAGGAGTTTGAGAAGAAGGTGAGAGAGCAGCAATTCCACCAAGACAAATAGTGGACAGTGTGACAGTACACCGATCAGGCATAACATTATGACCACCTCCTTGTTTCTATGCTCATTGTCCATTTTATCAGCTCCACTTACTATAAAGGTGCACTTTGTAGTTTTACAGTTACAGACTGTAGTCCATCTGTTTCTCTGCATACTTTGTTAGCCCCCTTTTAACCTGTTCTTCAGTGGTCAGGACCCCCATGGACCCTCACAGAGCAGGTACTGTTTGAGTGGTGGGTCATTCTCAGCACTGCAGTAACACTGACATGGTGGTGGTGGTGTGTTAGTGTGTGTTGTGCTGGTACGAGTGGATCAGACACAGCAGAGCTGCTGGAGTTTTCACACACTATGTCCACTCACTGTCCACTCTATTAGACGCGTCTGTGTTGTTGGTCCACCCTGTAGATGTAAAGTCAGAGACGATAACTCATCTGCTGCTGCACAGTTTGTGTTGGTCATCCTCTAGCCCTTCATCAGTGGTCACATGACGCTGCCCACAGGACGCTGTTGGCTGGATATTTTTGGTTGGTGGACTATTCTCAGTCCAGCAGTGACACTGAGGTGTTTAAAAACTCTATCAGCACTGCTGTGTCTGATCCACTCATACCAGCGCAACACACACTAACACACCACCACCACATCAGTGTTACTGCAGTAAAGAGAATGAACCACCACCCAAATAGTACCTGCTCTGTGAGGGTCCATGGGGGTCCTGACCACTGAAGAACAGGGTAAAAGGGGGCTAACAAAGTATGCAGAGAAACAGATGGACTACAGTCTGTAACTGTAGAACTACAAAGTGCACCTATATAGTAAGTGGAGCTGATAAAATGGACAATGAGCGTAGAAACAAGGAGGTGGTCACAATGTTATGCCTGATCGGTGTATGTTATCATTATAGTGCTAAACCACATTATAATGTCCTTGTTGAAAACATTGATATACATAAAACACACATGAAACATTGAATAAAAGTCATTGTGCTGATTTGACTGTTTTTCATAGTATAACTATGCCATCTATTCCCTGACCTGAGTGACCTGTTTGTGTTTAGATCGGTGCTCCCTGTCTGCTGCTGTACATCGACGCCAGGCCCGAGACCATGGTGTCGAGACTGTTGAAGCGCGGAGAGACCAGTGGCCGCTCCGACGACAACGAGGAGACCATCAAGAAGCGCCTGGACCTTTACTACAAAGCCACAGAGCCCGTCATCGCATTCTACGAGGGCCGCGGCATCGTCAGGAAGGTCAGCAAACAGCTACAAATTGCAGTCTGCTAGGCTCTTAAAGGGGAATTCCACCAAGTTTTAAAATTATCTGCATAATTCAGTGTTTGTGATGTAAACAGAGTCATTCAGAGAGTCATTTCAAGTGAAAAGGTTCATTGTAGTGGAACAGTGGTGGTGATAGGAATCAGGGGTCGTCATGACTACAACACAAATATAGCCATTTTATTTATGATCCAATAAATAAAATGGCTCAATTTTGTTAGACTATAAAAGTCTAAAGGATGTTAGACTATAAAAGTCTAAAGAAGGAAAAACTATGATAATTTGAATTAACTGAAATATCACTCTAAAATATTTTGGTTTTTAATGCAGAAAACAGTTAGTATTTACAGAGTAGGACTGTAAAACTGGCACCATGAATATTAACGTGTTGGTTCATGCATTAATGCGGATGCCTGTTTTCTCTTTCTTCTTTCAGATTAACTCTGAGCTTGCTGTGGATGACGTATTCACAGAAGTTTCTAAGGCTATTGATGCCCTCAAGTAAAGAGAACATGACTGGACGAACTTTTGTTTCGGTCTTTATTTCCATCTTAAACTCCCAAAAACAGCAAAATGCCGAACACAACGAAAACAACAACAGAAAATGTACTGCAGTCGTAAACGTCCTGACGGGGTTGCCTTAATTTAATATTTTACATGATTGTCACTGGAAACAGTATCATCGTTTTTACGTCTACAACCTTTTTACATTCAAGGCACTTGGCTGCAGTGTCTACCTCTCATCATCTCTTACATCTTGTGTAGTTTGGTTTTGCCCCAACAGGTTGTTTTGTATGACCCCACATCGTTCCACCCTTTCATTAAAACCTTTTCCCCAAGAGTGAACATCTTTCCTGATCATCAAGGTACAATTCAGTTAACTATGCTAACATTGCTAGCAATGAATGAAAACAAATATTCATCCATTAGCATCATGCAAATGACTTCATGTTAACTAGTGGCTACCAGTTTTCAGTTTTTGCCAACAATTAACATTATGCAAATGTCATCATGCCAACAAGTGGCTACCAGTTTTTATTCATTGTTAGTCGCTTTACTATCGTGCCATCGATGAGCATCATGCAAGTGATTCACTTTAAGTAGTCAGCAGTTTTCATTCATTGTTAACAATTAGCATCATGCCACCAGTGAGTATCATGCTAGCAGTTAGCATCATGAAAATGGCATCATGCTAACTAGTGGCTACCAGCTTTTATCCATTGTTTGTCACATTAATATCATGCCACCAATTAGCATCATTCCAGCAGTTAGCATCATGCAAATGACTTCACTTTAAGTAGTGGCTAGCAGTTTTTTAATTCATTGTCAGCAATTAGTATCACGCCACCTATTAGCATCAAAGCAGCAGTTAGCATCATGCAAATGACTAGTAACTAGGGCTACCAGTTTTCATTTATTGTTAGCCACATTAGCATGCTGGATTTAGCTATTCCTTTAAGTGTATGAAGCTCAGAGATAGAACCTATATTATAGTCCATAATCTCAAAAATAATTCACTTTAATATAAAGTGTGGAACTGGATATCTTCACCTACATGAGTGTTGTTTATCTGAGCAAAAGCAATTAGCAAGTCAGAAATGCTCATGTTGCTAACAGCAAATAAACAGTGAACAGCCATCAACCTAGTTGGCAGTGTTAGCTTATTTTTAGCTACACATTACTCTTAACTACTCTGCACTAGAAAAACCCATTTATAATGAGTTCTTTGCGGGTCTAAATGAAAATATAAGGAGTTAAAAGTGTGTATTTTTCTAATAGGAAATAGAAATAAACAGTTTTATGCAAAAGTTTGGGCACATCTGGCCAAATTCCATGTTTTTTGATTTTCTAAGTGTAAATAAGTTTCACATCCTCCACAGAGAACACACGTCTGCACATTTTAATGCACATTTGCTGCTTATTGGCTGGATTCAACATATTGCAAAAATAAATATAGCATGCAGTGTGGCCTGTGTGAAAGTTATGGCACTGTTTTCCACATTTTCTTTCTAGTATTGCTAAACTCAGCAAAAAAAAAACAAAAAAAAAACATATATTTCAGTAAAATTTGGAGAATAAATGCCATATTTAAGTATGTTCCCTGTAGAAGATGTGCTAAAGGAATTTTCAAATTCCAATGAATTTTCAAAATTCCAGCACAATTCAGTGTTTCATATGTAAGCAGAGTCATTCAGAGTGGTTTGATGGTGAAATGGTTGATTGTAGAGACTCTTCTAGAGATTGTAGAGAGACTTCTTTACAGTGGTGGTGATAGGAACCAGGGGTCACCATGACTGCAACACAAATATAGACATTTTATTCACTATCCAAAACCAGCAGTGAACCTAGATGTGTCTTCTGAGCTTTTATATGGAATGTTGAGGTTAAAAAGGTGGAAAATCTGAAAAAAATATGTTTTCTTTGGGGACTATTTTGCCTCACAACAGCCTGCATGTATCCCTCCACCACAAATAGATTTAAAAAAATCTGTTTTCAGTCAAAGCTTTCTCAAAACTACTGTAAAACAAAAAGAAAAAAATCTCTAGAACAGAGCACTTCACACCAAACCACTCCTTTTTTACATTTTATTTACACCTTACATTAATCTTACTGACTAGTCTATAATAAAGCTATGCTGGTTGACGGCCCCCTAGTGGCCAGAGCCCTTGCACATGTGTCCTGCAGGCCTGGTTGGCAATCCGTCCACTGCTCATATGTTTAAAAGGAAGTTCTTTGACCATAAACTCTTGTTTATTTGCGGTGATAAATGAGAACAAAAATCTCACAGAATAAACAGTGGAACTGAGCATTACTGCCCTCTAGTGGAAGGAAGGGTTCAAAGGCAGCAGGATGTGAGACAGGACGCCGGTGACGTTAAAAAAGCGTCAGAATGTTGAACATCAGTTACATTCCAGGTTATCAGACAAAACAATGTAGTCAGCGTTTCCTTTCTTTTCTGCTACCTCTGAGTGCTGTTTACCAGACAGATGGAACAGATGAAAAAGGAGCAAAATAAACATACCTCACATCAAAGTCACAGGTCATAAGTTCACCGAGTCCACTCGCCAGGCGATCAAACACGTCTAGTAGCTTCAACAGGAGCTTTTCAGCCCCCTCCAAAGGCCAGGATGCAACTGTTTACTACCGAGCTTCAAAAACACAGACAGAGAAACCAGACACGAATCAAAACAGACTTGGTGTTATTGGAAATGCTCTCTTCAAATCATCACACGTTTGCAGCTTTCCTGTGCCTGACGCCTCATGCAGGACGCTTCCTCCTGAGCCGAAAAACACTTTTCAACAGGTATCCGGATTATCCTCCAAGGAGCCGTGACCTGGACGGCTCTGACGAGGAAAAGGAAGAAGAGATCGTTCTTAGAAGCGGATCAGGATGCGTCCCTCGGAGCCTTGATTAGGAAGAGTCAGCCGAAAAGAACTCAGAGAGTCTAGCCGTGTCTAGCAGACCATTCCATTCCAAAGAAGAACCACCTTTGCTTCAATTAAGAACTTTTCAGTTCAGTTCTTTAAAGAGCCTCTCACTGAAAGGTTCTTCATGGATGGAGAACCCTTTAATGGACATCGCTCCAAGGAAACAAACTTAAATGTGGTATTTTTATGCACATATTTAGTGCACAGTTTGTAAAAAAATAAATAAATGAATAAAATATATTAAAATATACACCGATCAGGCATAACATGATGACCACCTCCTTGTTTCTATGCTCATTGTCCATTTTATCAGCTCTACTTACTGTATAGGTGCACTTTGTGGTTCTACAAATACAGACTGTAGTCCATCTGTTTCTCTGCATACTTTGTTAGCCCCCTCTTACCCTGTTCTTCAGTGGTCAGGACCCCCATGGACCCTCACAGAGCAGGTACTATTTGGATGGTGGATCATTCTCAGCACTGCAGTAACACTGACGTGGTGGTGGTGTGTTATTGTGTGTTGTGCTGGTCTGAGTGGATCAGGCACAGCAGTGCTGCTGGAGTTTTTTAAACACCTCAGTATCACTGCTGGACTGAGAATAGTCCACCAACCAAAAATATCCAGCCAACAGCGTCCTGTGGGCAGCGTCCTGTGACCACGGATGAAGGACTAGAGGATGACCAGCACAAACTGTGCAGCAGCAGATGAGTTATCGTCTCTGACTTTACATCTACAGGGTGGACCAACAACGCAGGTGTGTCTAATAGAGTGGACAGTGAGTGGACACAGTGTTTAAAAACTCCAGCAGCACTGCTGTGTCTGATCCACTCGCACCAGTGCAGCACACACTTACATACCACCACCACGTCAGTGTTACTGCAGTGCTGAGAATGATCCACCACCCAAATAGTACCTGCTCTGTGAGGGTCCATGGGGGTCCTGACCACTGAAGAACAGGGTAAAAGGGGGCTAACAAAGTATGCAGAGAAACAGATGGACTACAGTCTGTAATTGTAGAACTACAAAGTGCACCTATATAGAAAGTGGAGCTGATAAAATGGACAATGAGCGTAGAAACAAGGAGGTGGTTATAATGTTATGCCTGATCGGTGTAGAATGTGCCATAACTTTTGCACGACCACATTTTGTCTTTATTTTTTCCAATATGATAAATTAGGCAAATAAACCGTAATGGTGTATTCTGAAACGTTTTGATCTCTGTAGAGGACGTGTTAACTTCTTTACTCTTAGTAAATCACCAAAATCTGATTTTACCAGGGGTGCCAAAACTTTTGCACACGACCATATGTATATAGCACTGAAATTAGAGAAAGAGTGGAGTTGTCACGATTACACGATTCAACTCACTTTCTAGATAAACCATCAAAGCCATGTCATCGGGGAGATCACAAGTTCAGTCCTCAGTGTTGCCCCAGCCATCCGTAACCGGGAGATCATGAGAGCGTGATTCTCCTCTCTCTCTCTCTCTGGGTGGGCAGGATGCTGCTTCCTCTCCCGCGTCACTCAACATGATGCTAGACACGTCTGCTATCTTTTAGCTGATGTAACAGAATTAGCATTTAGCATTCTCCTTCAAGCGTGTTGACCTCCAGTAACGTTGTGTCAGCATCAGTTTTGCCAAAGAATTTATAGTGAGGGAAACCGCCACTCAGTAATGTCTATTGGGTTGGTCAGACACTAGAGGGCGCTCCAGAGTGGGTCCGAAATGAATGGATTCCTAGAGAACCTCTGAAGTCGTACATCAGTCTGTAGTAGCCATAGTAGGAGTGCAATGGCTAACCATGAATAGCATTTTCTAAATGCCCTACAAAACAGTTCTTATGCTTCGTCCTACATATATTTTCCCCTTGAGTATCACTGGATCCTCTGGATCACAAGGTCGTTTAGCAGTTAAAATGCTACATACATGTTACAAGCAGGCTAATGCTCCTTTGTGTTGCAGTGATGTTGCATGAAAGTTAGTTTTCAGTACTATTATATACCAACAGCCCTCCTAATTACTGAGTTCAGGTGTTTCAGCCAAGCCCATTGCTAACAGGTGTACAAAATCAAATAGACAGACTTATTATAGACAAACACTGGCAGTTGCAGGGGCACTCACAGAGCAGGGCCACTCACAGAGCAGGGTCACTCACAGAGCAGGGCCACTCACAGAGCAGGGTCACTCACAGAGCAGGGCCACTGAGTGCTGAAAAGCATTTCACATAAACTTCATCTATCTTCTGTTGCATCACTACAAAGTTGCAAACTGCTTCTGGAAGCAACATCAGCACAAGAGCTGTGTGTCGGGAGCTTCACGAAATGGGTTTCCATGGTTGAGCAGCTGCACACAAACCTAAGATCACTATGTGCCGTGCCAAGTGCCGGCTGGAGTGGTGTAAAGCATGCCGTCTTGGACTCTGGAGCAGTGGAAACGAAACAATCCATATAAATGCACATGGTTTTGGAATGCGATGTCCAACAAGCCCTACCTTGTACTTCCACTCACTGGCCACTTTATTAGAAACACCTATATTGTACATCCATCCACTGGTCACTTTATTGGAAACATCTACCTTGTGGTTAAGTGTCCACATACGTTTGGCTACATAGGGTATGTTCATTTCTCTACTTAAGTATTTTAAAGGCCAGTTTTTTAATATATGCTATTGTTCAGTAAAGCCCATTTTATTGTTTGGCCTTCTTTAAAAAACCTGATTAATCAAATAATCATCAAAATAGTCTATAGAAAATAATCCATACACTCTTAGAAAAAAGGTACTAAACTGTCACTGGGGTGGTTCCCTCAAGGGTACATCTCAGTACCTTTAGTCAGGGAACATAATTGTACCATATTTTATTGCGATTATAGATTTGTAAGTTGTGTTGACTCCACACTCCCCGTCGTGTCTTTAAGCTTTTTATTTTATTGTTCTGTTTTTAAACATTAGGTCATGAAAAGGTACAAATACAAAAAAAGAAACCATTGTTGTGCCTTTGTGGGAGACGCGCTTCTGTGTGAAAAAAAAAAAAAGCATAAAATATGGCCTGTGCGAAAGTTTACGTTTTGTGATTTATTTCTCTGTGTCAATAGAACCAGACATCAAACATTTTTTCCAGTTAATTTTTGGCTGTTTCTTTTGGTCCATTCATCATCAAATATATATATATATATATATATATGCATATACGCACACATGCTACACATACACCTACGCCTTTTTCCACTTGCAGTAAACATTTTTATGTACTATGTTAATTAATATATTTATGCTTGAAAAATAATTATTACCACATTTTTGTCTCTTATATGCAGTATCAAGTGTTGTGGAGCCACTCTTTTCATGACTCATCTCAACAGTTAATAGGTTGGACAAGCTTTACATAACGCTGGATGCTGGTAAAAAATCCCAGTCAACCTAATGAGAAACTGTAGCGCACTCTGTTTTGTCAAAATGCATACTTTTAAAATCTGTTATTAATTTCCCATCATATTTAGTAAAAAGTTCACCCTGTTCCATAATGACTGCGCTGTAGTTGTCTAATGCGAATAAAGTAATGATTAGATAGACAGTTGTGTGCTATCATATAGGTCAAATGGGGATTTACCACATTCCGCAAAGCTTGTCCAAACGGCCAATAGTTGCTATGTTAGAACGGATCTGCAGATGAACCACAGACAGGTGACTTGTGGAAATTTCAAAAAGGAGCTCAACCTGAATGGACAGTCTTTTCCATGTTCCCATGAGATACAAGGTACGTGTTTCTGATAAAATGGCCATGTACAGGAAGTACAAGGTAGGTGTTTCTAATAAAGTGGCCAGTAAGTGGAAGTACAAGGTAGGTGTTTCTAATTAATTGGACTGTGAGTGGAGGTGCAAAGTAGGTGTTTCTAATAAAGTGGCCAGTGTGTAGAAGTAGAAGGTAGATGTTTCTAATAAAGTGGCCAGTGAGTGGAAGTGCATAGTAGACGTTTCTAATAAAGTGGCCAGTGAGTGGAAACACAGGGTATGATGTATGTACCATAAAATTCTGGAGTTTTCCTGCAGAAGTATTAAAATGACATTTTCAGAGCATCACAACTGCAGATGTATAAAGGCTCATAATGTCGTATTGCAGTGTGCAAATCTTTTGAATGTGCTTCAATGAAATCATATTATACAGTATATCATCTGAATGGGATAGATTACGCTTTGCTTGTTGCGCTTTATTGTGGTTTTGTGTCAAGAAGCCATCCTTATAGCTGCGAAAGTGATATTGCTCACATTTTGCATTCTCTATAGACCTCTGTTTCCCCTGCAGCGTCGTCTCTCTCCAAGATGATTTAAAATCACATTGATTTTTATCCCACCACCACTACCTGCCCCACTGACAATACACTTTCATTTCTCTCAGTACAAGTGACAAGAAATGAAGAACAAGAAGAACCACTTTTGGTTCCATTAAGGACCTAACAGTGGACGTTTATTTGAAAAATTATTTTTCTAATTAAGATGTATGAGCATGAAGAGCCTCCACATAATGTAAAGGTTCTGCTAATTAAAGGTTTTACAAGATAAAAGAGCCCAAGACAAGAACCACTTAGAAACCTTTATTTTTAAAAGTTTTCCGTAAGAAGGGAGATTCTGTTCCATTCAACATTAGGGCTGTTATGATTGGTTATTTTCATTCTTGAATAATCTACACAGACAGGAAAAAAGGCACTGTGCACATACATTTTTTGTTAATCAAGATCTAAACGATGTAAATGTAGTTAATTTGTGTTAATTTGTTTCCACTCAGAAAATCAACACAAATGTGGAATTTGGGTGGGGTGCCCAAACTTTTGCACACAACTGCAGAAATTCAATATATAATATTACTAAATTAAAGTTAACATCAAACAGTTGCCATGCTCAAATGCATATGTTTCCACATTTACACAAAATACAACCCCTTTTCCAAAAAAGTTGGGACGCTGTGCAAATGTAAATAAAAATAGGATGCAATGATATGCAAATCATATAAACCATATGTTTTAAAGAAAAAAAATGCAAAGACAACGTATCAAATGTTGCAACTGAGAATTTTTTTTTTTTATTATATGTCCATTTTGAATTTGATGCCAACAACATGTTCCAAAAAAAGTTGGGACGGGGGCTTGTTTACCGCTGTGTTTCATCACCTCTTCCTTTAACAACACCCTGTAAGAGTTTAGGGAACTGAGGATACCAATTGCTGTAGTTACCGCAGAACACTTTTCCACCTCCCCTCAGTCCATTTTAAATGAGCTCAGGCCCAGAGAAGATGGCAGTGTTTCTGGATCCTGGTTATATATGGTTTCTTCTTTGCATTTTAGAGTTTTAATTAGCATTTGTGGATACAGCGATGAACTGTTTTCAAAGACAGTGGTTTTCAGAAGTGCCAGCAAATACTGGTTTTTGGCCTTGTCCCTTACATACAGAGATTTCTTCAGATTCACTGAATCTTTTGATGTGATTATGTACTGTAGATGATGAAAAGCAAAAGTTCTTTGCTATTTTATGTTGAGAAATGTTATTCTTGATTTGCACTATTTGCACGTGCAGCCTTTCGCAGAGTGGTGAACCCCTCCTCATCTTTACTTCTGGAGGACTCAGCCTCTCTGGGATGCTTACCCAATACCCAATTCATACCCAGTCATGTTACTGACCCATTGCCAATTAAACACCAGGTGGTTTTTTAGCATTACACAACTTTACCAGCCTTTTGTTGCTCCCGTCCCAACTTGTTTGGAACGTGTTGTTGTCATCAAATTCAAAATGGGCAAATATTTTTTCAAAAAACAATAAAGTTTCTCAGTTTCAACATTTGATATGTTGTCTTTATACTATTTTCAATGAAATATAGGGTTTAAATGATTTGCACATTGCATTTTGTTTTTATTTACATTTTGCACAGCGTCCCGACTAATTGAATATATGTCATTAATTGGCAGTTTTTTTAATTCAACACTGACGTTTTGTTGTTTTGTCCGTTATTGACTGGGTTCATGAGTCAAGTCAATTCATTCATCATGAACCACACATGATATAGTCTGCATAGAGTGAATTCCTCTGTCCATAAAATCCTTCAATCCTGTCCAAAGCCTGTGCAGAAACAAATATCATAGCTGAATGTATGAGTCATCGCTCTGAGCAGAACAGTTGCAGGAAAAAAGCCAAACCGTCCAGCACAGTAGCAGCACGTGGCTCAAAGCGCCGACCAAACATACCAACCCAAACCTCCTTCACCTGTGTTTCAATGTGTTGAAGGCAGCGATCCATGGACACCCGCACAGAGGATCGCTTCCTGTTATTGACCCCTGCTGGGGTCCTGGGGGTGTAGTTGGGGGGCCACAATCCCCACTGCAGTGCAGGCTACGTGCACACTTCCTCACACGCTCCGGCCTGCGTGATGTTTGTCCATCTGCAACATGAACCTCTTGAAGAAATGCCAAACATATATATTTTTGTCCTTTTAAAGCGCAAGCTGACCCTCCTTACTTCTCTTTTATGATTCATATAGTGAATAGCGAATGCACTCCCTGCACTACTGCCCACTTGTCTTTGGCCTCTTAACATAAAGAGGAAAAAAGACCCCACTAAAAATAGCGCTCTTAGTGGGACTTAAAAGCAGTTTGTTAGATGTTCAGTGTGAAAGAACCACCACAAACACCATCACCTCATGAAATTATAACAATTAGCCTACATTATTCTCCCTTGACTAAGTTTCCCAGCCGCCAGACAACAATGAAACGAGCTAAGAGCTAAAACTTATTTTTAGTCCACAGCAAAGAGCAAGGAAATGAATTTCACTCTTGTGGAGCCGCTGTTTTTTTCCTCCTCTGTTTTCTAACGGACGTTTGTCTGTGCCGCCCTTTCAACACCATGTTATTTTTTTTCCCAACAAAATTAAGGCAAAACCCGCCCCTCCTCTGCTAGGATTAGCCAGTAGCCCATAGTTCTGGAATATGATTGGTTGGTAGTTCATTGTTCTAGAATGCAGTTGGCTGGTAGGTAATTGTTCTAGAATGCAGTTGGTTGATAGTTTATTATTCTAGAATGTGGTTGGCTGGTAGTTTACTACAATGTGGTTGTCTGGGAGTTAAATGATCTAGAATGCGATTGGTCAATAATTAATTGTTCTAGAATGCAGTTGGTTGATAGTTTATTATTCTGGAATGCGGTTGGCTGGTAGTTCACTGGAATGTGGTTGTCTGATAGTTAATTGATCTTGATTGTGGTTGGTTAATAACTAATTGTTCTAGAATGCAGGTGGTTGATAGTTTATTCTAATGTGGTTGTCTGGTAGTTAATTGTTCTAGAATGTGGTTGTCTGGTAGTTAATTGTTCTAGAATGTGGTTGGTTAGTAGTTCTTTTTTCTAGAGTGTGGTTGGCTAGCAGTTAGTTGTTCTAGAATATGGTTGGTTAGGAATTAATTGTTCTACAGTGTGATTGGCTGGTATGTAATCTATCTAGAATGCAGTTGGCTTGTAGTTAATTGTTCTAGAATGTGGTTGTCTGGTAGTTAATTGTTCTAGAATATGATTGGTTAATAGTTCATTTTTCTAGAATGTGGCTATCTAGCAGATAATTGTTCTAGAATATGATTTGTTAGTAGTTAATTGTTCTATTATGTGGTTGGGTGGTATGTAATCGAACTAGAATGCAGTTGGCTGGCGGTTAATTGTTCTTAAATGCTAGTAGTTTATAATTTTAGAAGGCATTTCTAGAACTATGAAGTACTAGCCAAATTGCTTCTACAAACACTATCTATTAAGTTAGCATGCCATCTAAAAGCATTTTGGTCAGCATGCTTGTTCAAAGTTACAGTCTGTGACCAGCTAGTTCATTGTTCACAAGGCACCTCGCTAGTGGTGCAGAATACTAGAAGGCAGTTCATAGAAGTATTTTGGTAAATACTTTATAATTCTAGAAGGTGAGTGGCTAGTAGTTCATAGAAGCATGTTGGGTAGTACTTTATAGTTCTGGAAGGTGAATGGTTAGTGTTTGTAGAAGAAGGGTGAATGGCTGGGAGTTCACAGAAGCATTTTGGCTAGTACTTCATAGTTCTAGAAGGCAAATGGTCAGTGTTTATAAAAGCACTTTGGCTAGTATTTCATAGTTCTAGAAGGCAAATGGTCAGTGTTTATAAAAGCACTTTGGCTAGTACTTCATAGTTCTAGAAGGCAAATGGTCAGTGTTTATAAAAGCATTTTGGCTAGTATTTCATAGTTCTAGAAGGCAAATGGTCAGTGTTTATAAAAGCACTTTGGCTAGTACTTCATAGTTCTAGAAGGCAAATGGTCAGTGTTTATAAAAGCATTTTGGCTAGTACTTCATAGTTCTAGAAGGCAAATGGTCAGTGTTTATAAAAGCATTTTGGCTAATATTTCATGGTTCTAGAAGACAAATGGTCAGTGTTTATAAAAGCATTTTGGCTAATATTTCATGGTTCTAGAAGGCAAATGGTCAGTGTTTATAAAAGCACTTTGGCTAGTATTTCATGGTTCTAGAAGGCGAATGGTTAGTGTTTATAAAAGCACTTTGGCTAGTATTTCATGGTTCTAGAAGGCGAATGGTCAGTGTTTATAAAAGCATTTTGGCTAGTGTTTCATGGTTCTAGAAGGCAAATGGTCAGTGTTTATAAAAGCATTTTGGCTAATATTTCATGGTTCTAGAAGGCAAATGGTCAGTGTTTATAAAAGCACTTTGGCTAGTATTTCATGGTTCTAGAAGGCGAATGGTTAGTGTTTATAAAAGCACTTTGGCTAGTATTTCATGGTTCTAGAAGGCAAATGGTCAGTGTTTATAAAAGCATTTTGGCTAGTACTTCATAGTTCTAGAAGGCAAATGGTCAGTGTTTATAAAAGCATTTTGGCTAATATTTCATGGTTCTAGAAGGCAAATGGTCAGTGTTTATAAAAGCACTTTGGCTAGTATTTCATGGTTCTAGAAGGCGAATGGTTAGTGTTTATAAAAGCACTTTGGCTAGTATTTCATGGTTCTAGAAGGCAAATGGTCAGTGTTTATAAAAGCACTTTGGCTAGTACTTCATAGTTCTAGAAGGCAAATGGTCAGTGTTTATAAAAGCATTTTGGCTAGTACTTCATAGTTCTAGAAGGCAAATGGTCAGTGTTTATAAAAGCATTTTGGCTAATATTTCATGGTTCTAGAAGACAAATGGTCAGTGTTTATAAAAGCATTTTGGCTAATATTTCATGGTTCTAGAAGGCAAATGGTCAGTGTTTATAAAAGCACTTTGGCTAGTATTTCATGGTTCTAGAAGGCGAATGGTTAGTGTTTATAAAAGCACTTTGGCTAGTATTTCATGGTTCTAGAAGGCGAATGGTCAGTGTTTATAAAAGCATTTTGGCTAGTGTTTCATGGTTCTAGAAGGCGAATGGTCAGTGTTTATAAAAGCATTTTGGCTAGTGTTTCATGGTTCTAGAAGGCAAATGGTCAGTGTTTATAAAAGCATTTTGAGTACTACTTCATAGTTCCAGAAGGAGAATTGTGGCCAGTACTTTATAGCTCTAGATGGCGAATAGCTCAAAATACAGAATTTCATCAGGAAACGTCATTTTAAAATATAGATAATCACATCACTGTGAAAATGACTGGTGTTTTACAAGATTACATGTATTTAATTATTTCAAAAATAAAACTGTGAATATAATTATTTATCGATCTATATCGTGTATATATTTGTTTATTGCGCTACATTGCTTCTGATGATGAACTTCTAGCCAATCGCAGCGCAGGAGGGCGGGGCCTGTCGTAATACGGGTGGGAAAAGAGTAGCGCGAGCAGACGGCGCGGCTCGTGGTGGGAAACTAAAGTAGAGGGAAAGAGCTTCACAGCGTAAAAAGGTGAGTTTATACTTCTTTAATAAAACGAGCGGAGTTACAGTGAAGAGCCGCTCACTGCGCTAACAGCAGGGTCTTTGGTCGAGATCTGCTTTCACTTTGTTCTCATATGAGCGCCTCTCTGACCCGGCTGGACAGCTGGACTTCAGTTCTCAGAGTGGACACTGTGATATCGTTGTGTTACGGGCAGTTTTCAGACCTTTTATGGATGTTTTTATAACTGTACGCGTTTATCATGTAATCTGTAAGCGAAGCAGAGAGAAGTGAGCAACGTTTGCTTGCAGCTTTACTGAACTGACCACACTAATCAATGTCATGTGTTGAGCTCGTTGTTTCTGATGAATTAGAAAGTTTGGGCATTTTTCAACTGCCGCTTAAAGGGGAATTCCACCAATTTTTCAAAATTTCTCAGTAATATGTAGTGTTTCAGATGTAAACAGAGTCATTCAGAGCGGTTTGGTGTGAAATGGTTCAGATGTCTTTACAGTGGTGGTGATAGGAACCAAGGGTCGCCATGACTACAACATAAAAATAGACATTTTATTTACCATCCAAAACCACCAGTGAACCTACACGAGTCTTCTGGGTTTTATATGGAATGTTGATGATGGTAAAATAGTGGAAAATCTGGAATAAAAAGTTTTCTTTGGGCACTATTTTGCCCCACAACACTCTGCATGGATTCCTCCACCATGAGTGGATTTGAAAAATACATGTTCAATTTAAAGCTTCTCAAAATTGTAGTAAACAGTGTCTCAGTCATCAGGCAGTGTATAAGTAAGCATTTCATGTAAAAACATTCTGAGAAGGAGCTTTTAGAGGTCTGGTTCCTATCACCACCACTGTGAACAGTTCTGACTCGGTAAGGTTCTCTAGAACAGAGTATTTCACACCAAACCACTCTGAAAGACTCTGTTTACATCTTAACCATTTAATTATGTACAATTTTTGAAAAATCGATTGAGGTTCCCTTTAAATCTGTCCGTCTGTGAGGGACGAGTGTAGAGAAACCCCAGCAGTCAGTATGAAAGGACAGCTTCTTATCTGGTCGTTATGTTTGGGATGTGTCCCTTCCAGATAAAGACAGTCAGGAGTTTTCACTTTCTGAATAAGCCAAATAACATGTTTGTCATATTAATATTTAAGCCCAGCTACTGCATGAATAGAAAGTAAAAGCTGATGGATAAAGGTTTAACTCCATGTCCACTCCATGACCACTGGATTAATAGCTGACCATACAAAGAAAAAAAGAAGAAGAATTAAAATCAGGTTAAAAAAGGAGAAATATATGAAAGCCCGTTCCTGTCGGAGATAACAAAATAATTTCACTTAATTTCTTAAAATAATAGCTTATTGTGTTTAATATTTGACTTATTAACTCAAATCAATGACTTACTATGTCAAAATGATGTAGTGCTTCTAAATAATGACTATGTTAAAATAATGACATACTATGTTTAAATCATGACTAAATAACTCAAAACAATGACTTATTTTGTGTACATAATGACAGTATTTTGAAAAAGGGACTTAGTATGTCGAAATAATGATGTACTATGTCTAAATAATGACTTAAAAACTTAAAATAATGACTTACTATGTGTAGATAATGATGGTATTTTAAAGAAAGGGACTTGCCATGTCAAAATAATGACATGCTATGTCTAAATAATCACTTAGTAACTCAAAATAATGACTTACTATGTGTAGATAATGACAGTATTTACATAGTAAGTGGACTTACTATGTCAAAATTATGACTTGTTTTTTTTAGATTTTGACTTAATACTTTAAAATAATATCTTGAAATTGTGACATAGTATCCCCAAATATCTTACGACTTAAAATGATGACTTCTTTAATTACATAGTTTTGACTTCGTATCTGGAAATACTAGTTACTATGTTGAAATAACTTGAAATAACTCAATAAACCATTATTTCAACCTAATAATCAACAATAATCAACATCAACAAGTCGTTATTCTTAGTTACTAATTCAAAAATTTGATATACTGAGCAAAAAAAGCATATCTTTATATCAGTTTATATAACAACCATGTATCAGAGTGAATCCATTAGTACAACATCATCACTCTCAAAGCAGAACATTATTGTTATAGCATAAAACAAGCCATAAAGCTATTCTTGTTTATCAGTAAACACTTGAACTCTGTAATGAAAGAATAGCCAAAGTCATGAACTGGGGTCCCCTCAGCCTTTCTCTAGCCAGCAGCAGTCAGCAGGAATGTCCACCAATCAGTCATTCCAAAGAGTTTTTTCAGAAGCGTAATGGTCCAAAAAGAGGCAACTTCCATGGTCTTTAGTCGAAACGAGCCCCACGAGAGTTTACTGCTAACGCCCGCCTCCTTTTCAGCACCGCCAGGAAGTGTCAAGGCTGGACTGGAGCGCTCAGCCCAGCTGAAATACAAGCACACACACACGCACTGCCCCATCCTGCCACTGCACCAGAGCCCACGCTGTCCACAAGTGCCGGCTACCGAGGAGAGACCTTCACCGCAGAGGGATACGCTGCAGAAAATGGAGAGCATCACTGCGTTTCTGGCTTTACTGATGTGCCTCAGCGCCGCAGCCTCAGGTAACAACATCACCTTTAGCGTTTGAGTTTCAGACACAATCTAAAGGAGTTTTTCTTGATGTTCTGGGTAGTACAGTAAAGGTGCCAGACAGGCTTCTTTGTATCTTCCGTAACTTCAAACAGCTCAGTTCCTTAGGGAACCAAAAAGAAAAAGAAATAATAAGAGGTTATTTTACTGCCTCTTTCTAAAGAACATAAGACACTGATTCAAAAGTGGACACACGATTTAAATAATCGACAGAGTTATCAACTTTCAGTTTGACTCCGTTTTGGTGCCAGTATAATATTACTGTATTTGCTCATTCATGTAAATTCAGTTCAGCACTACTTTCTACTTGTCTTTTTTAGTGCCAACACACTTTATAGCTATATTCTTTGTAAAGAACATAAAGTGCTGATTCAAATGTGGACACATGAATCAAATAATCGATATAGTTCTCGTCTTTCAGTTTGACTCACGTTTAGTGCTATTTGTGCCAAAATGATACCACTTTATTCGCTCATTCATGTAAATTCAGTGCATGATTCCTTCCTTCTTGTTTTAAGTGCTAACACACTTTTTTGCTGATGTGGGATGAAAATTTGCAGTAAGACATTTTAGAACTGCAATATCAGAGCTCAGCACTAACTTATTTTAGATGACATATGAACTGACCTGATGTGCTGCGCTCTGTTTTCTCTTCCTTTATACTGAGCGTGCATGTCAGTGTAATAACGTGAGAGCTGTCACACAGTGCCAGACTGGACATTTGTCCAGCACAAAGAAAGACAAAAAAGAATGACATAGATGCAGTGGTATGCAGAGGTTTGAACAATCAGACGATGTTTTGTTGATTGTCTAAGTGAAAACAAGTGAACACGTCCTCTACTTGAATATGCCGAATTTAGCGCACAATTTCTATTTGTTTGTTTAATGTAATTAATGCATTGGTTGGGGATGCCAAAACTTTTGCACACCACCGTATGTAAGGTTGGTGCGTGAGGATAAACTGTCCATGCTGTCAAAACGTGCGCTAACACATTTCCATGTGTTAGACGAGGACTTAAGAAGGCTGCCGGTGTGTTTATAGCCGTGTGCAAAAGTTTTGGCGCCCCGGTAAAATGACGTTTTGCTGAATTTTCGGAGTGAAAACAAGTGAACACGTTGCAAATGTTCATGCACGGTTTCTGTTTCTGTGCTGAATTTAGTATATTGGGAAAAAATAAAACTTACAATAGAGAATTGCTCGAACTTTTGCAAGTGTGTTCTCTGCAGAGGAGACTTTTGAATTTGCATAAAACAACAAAACTTGTACATACATTAGAGATAATACAGATATATGTAATTAGATTTTTTATATTTTCATTAACTTTTGATGAATGCTAAAGCTAGATTAAACAAACAAATCAATACAGAATATCTGTTAACTTAGTCTTATAGTTTTACACTCAAAAATCTGCTGAATAGAGATTCTTTGCAAAAGTGCTGGAAGCTTCTTCTTTTTGTGTGTGCTGTGCTCTCTGATGGGTCATTATAGGCTTATATAGAGGCTTACTGTAAAAGCATGCCTATACACATTAACACAGCCTTGAAAAACAGTATGAGTTGCACTGTCTGGAATTTTGCAAACATTATATGGTGCAAATACATGTTTGTGATTAAAACGTGAGTCTCTCTCTGTTCACATATGTTAATCATTTGGCATTTTGAATGCGCTGCACATTGTTGTCCTATAGACTGTTATCCTGCCAAGGTATTGGGACACATGTAGATCAGCGCAAACGTGCTCTTATTGGAGGAGGTAACAGATCCACCTTTGGCCCAAATACATGCTAAAATGCTTTATGGAAGGCCGATGATGTAAGAGTGGAATAGCTATCCACTGCAGTTAAACGTAATGATTTGTGTATTAATGCAGATTAATGCAGATTTTCCTTTTCTTTGACACATTTGCTGCACATATACTGATATCCATATTACATAGCACCCTACAATTGCCCTCTTTACAAAAAGACTTGTACCATGTTACCCTATAGAAACGTTTAAAACTAAAAAATGAACTCACCAAAGGCTTTAAAAGCAAAACTGATTAATGGGGTGGCAATATAGCAGAAATATGATATTACGATACACAGTTTGTATCAGGATATTTCACTTTTTCTGAGGTTTAATATGTTGGAACTGCACAACTAATAGAAGTGTCACATTTACAAACTACTGTAAAAACTACATTGGACTAAAAAGGACTAATGATGGTCCGTTTGTAATGAAGCGTGCTGTTGTTTAGTGTCCTTAACAGAGAATTCCACTGATTTTCAACATTCCTGTTTAATTCAGTGGTTGAGGTGTAAACAGAGTCAATCAGAGTGGTTTGGTGTGAATTGGTTCAGATTTTTTTATAGTGATGGTGATAGGAACCAGGGGTCGTCATGACTACAACACAAATATAGACATTTTATTTACCATCCAAAACCACCAGTGAACCTACACGAGTCTTCTGAGTTTATATATGGAATGTTGATGATGGGAAAATAGTGGAAAATCTGAAAAAGTAAGCTTTCTTTGGGACTACTTCGCCTCACAACACTCTGCATTTACCCCTCCTCCATTAATAGAGTAAAATAAATGGACTAAAATACATTTTAAGCCAAAAATGTATCACAAACTATCATAAAGTAATGTTTTAAGACATCAGGCAGTGTATTAATAACCATTTCATGTAATAACTTTTTATGAGGGAGCTTTTAGAGGTGGATGTCTGGTTCCTATCACCACCACTGTGAACAGTTCTGACTTCTGTAGAACAGAGCATTTCACACCAAACCACTCTGAATGACTCTGTTTACATCTTAACCATTTAATCAAGCATGAATTTTGATGAATCAGTGGAATTTCCTACTACATTTAACGACTGACAATGTCCATGATATGTTCGGAAAACAGTTCTGTGAGCTTGATAACAAAAATATATCAGCATGTATATCACTGCTACTCATTGATACGCTTTTCAGGAAAGGCAAAAAAAAGTTGATCGACTCACTTTCTGGAAGTTTTAATAGGTTGGTACAGTTACAGTTATAGTTCTTAGTCATGAACCAATTTTGCACTCTAAAAAGATGAAAAATCCAGTTCTCTTATAAGCCGTTGGGCAAACATTTGACCAGTTGTGACCAGTCTTGTTTGTTAAATGCAAATGCATTTATTTAATGGACGTACATCAAATGACTCAAATGGGTCATTCTACAGAGACGCCCATTTTTGTGTCCCTAGCGTTTACACTATATTACACTTGAAAACCATGTTAGGGTTACAGTTTATTTATATTTATTATATATATAATAAAACAGTATGTTATTTTAACCATTACACCTCCTTGATCCATCAATTTATCAATATTGGTTTTAAATCAATTATCTAGAATTCCAGGCACCACAGAAGAGCTCGTCCCCACAGTCATGTGTGAAGGCTGAGGCCATATTTTGTCACTGGTGTTACCTTTCTTATGTGTAACACCAGTGACAATCAGTAACACCAGTGACTCCTATGGACAGATAAAGTGATAACGTTTCAGATAAGTGAACGTTTCTGTAGAATGACCCAAACAGGAACTAATTTTATAGACAATATTACAGACATTGAAGAAAATCTGTCTGTTTTCTTCTTTTTATTACTTATTATCATCACTAGCATCATACATTTTGACAGACACGCCTTTGATGCATGCTTAATGATATTTGCGTGTGAGTTTTGTCCTCGCGAGAAGGAATATAACATAAGGAAATTGTGCTCAATATGAGGAAACCGATGTTGTTATTAATACCTCTCCTGGCTGAAAGAACAGTCCATTCTTTCAACAGTGGGTGTGCATCATGCTGTATTTATGTGGAATTCTTGACCGCGGGCCAAATTGGAACATTGTATGTTGCGACTCTTTTTTTTTGCGTAGGTGAAACAGCCACTTGGGAACCAGCCACTTATTGAGATGTATGATTTTCATGTTTGTAGCTGCAGTGCTAGTTGGTGACTGGTATGATTGCTCTGATTAAAGTGGAGCTGTTCAGGTGCTGCAGGTGTTTGATTCGGGTTGGAGTGGCAGTTGGTGTGAATCAGTCTCTGAGGCTGATAGTAAAATTAGGCATCTGGGGCTGAATTCAAGAAAAATCTTCTCAATTCTATGTTTTTTTCTTAACTACATTCAAATTGTTATTCTTGAAATAAGTTATTAAGAATGATCTCATTTTCTTTTCTTAACTATTTTCTTAAGAATGATTTTAAGAACAAGTGTTATTCTTTAGGATATTTTGTTCTTAAATGTTTTCTCAACCTTATGACAGCCTCACACTCATCTTAGGCTGTAACTTGACGAGGTGAGCATCTAAATTGATCACATATGCTGCCTCTGCTGCTCCTCATCCTCATCCATCACCCCACAGTTATCATATTTTCCAAAGAGGATGTTTTCCTCCATTTTTCTACTCTGAGTGGATTCAACTAAGAACCAGAAATGACGGTTCATACAAATTTAAAATGTATCTCGCATCATTTATGGTACATGGTAAAATGAAACTCTTAAGAAAATAGTTAAGATTATTTTAAGAGAATTTTTGAGAACTTATGTTTTTTTCGAGAATTGCAGTCAAGAACATTCTTATGAACTTCTTAAGAACCTTCGCAAGGTTTCTGAGTCCAGCCCCGGCTCTTTACCACTGCGGGGTATATGTAGCGCTAATGCAGCAGAATGGTGGGTTTAATGGTCAGGGAATGCAATTCTTCTGTTGGGCAGCAAGTAGTTATGATGATATGTCATCATTATTGTTACAAAATACTCTTTTATGAGTATATGATGAGTATGATCAGTACATCTTGGGTGGGAACTCGGTGTCACATCAACTTAATATATTAATTTACATTTTTGGCAATTATTTTTTTCTCTTGTTCTTTATTTATTATTATCACATTGAGAATTAAAAATATATAACGTTTTTGTAGCCGTACTAAAATGTGGTGCTACTGTTTTGCTGGTGCATTTTCTCCATTTCATTGTGTTCGCAAACCTAAAAAATAAGTAAATGTAACTATTCATATTGCATATGATGACATTTTTTTTAAGTATCTTTATATTGTTGCTGTATTGTGCTGCATGGACTTTTTTAGCCTCTTGAAACCCAATATTATTCTTCACTTATAATCTTATGAAGATTTTATATAGTAATTACTATGAAATGCTCAGTAACCCATATGAATTATTGAGGTAATCTGATTTAAAATACTCAGTGCTATGAATTATTCAGTATTTGCTAATAATTACTGACTAACTAACATGAATTACCAGTAGGTACTATAATTTATCCTGTAATCACTATAAAATATTCAATAACTACTAGTTTACTACTAAATTATTCATGGTCTACTATGAAATATTGAATAACTAATATCAATTACTCTGTTTCTAATGTGAAATATTTAGTATCTACTATGTATTATTAAGTATTATGAAGTATTATGTAACAAATATGTCAGTTCTGTGTTTTTGAGAGTGAAGAACCAAAGTGTGGATCCAGAGTTTAGAGTTTACAGGGTTAAAATAGTGATGCGCTCTTCAGTGTGAACATTATTGAGCTTCTGTGTTTAAGCCGCAGAGTAGGGGAGAATGCTGGCGGAGCCGCCTGACCGCAATTTGAACCCGCAGCCCTCCAGATCCTGGAGTGAAGGCCATATCCAGTAAGCCTCTAACACTCCATGAGGCTCTGCCACATAGCTGTCTGCAGTAGCTTTTATTTACCTAATCATTTTAATGAAAAATAAGAGAGAGAATGTAAGTTACTGCTGAAAAGTTACTGTACAGTATGTGTAAGTCAGTTTGATAGACAGTAAGAGTATATATACAGTATTCTATATATACAGTATAATAAGATGCAGTACTGTGCAAAAGTCCGAGACCACCCTTCATTTATTAAATCCTGTCAAAACCCTCGTTAAGTACAAGTTATTCATTCAGCATTTTTTGCATCAGGAAAAAAAAATATATTTAACATAAAATTACACAGAAGCATCAACCGCTAAATCTAATATCAGCTGTTTGAGTGTTCAGTGTGTCACTCTTTACCTTTATTACAGCCTCCATTCTTATCAGGGGACTCACTTTCAGTTTCTCACAGACATCTACAGACACACCAAAAGTTCAGTCTTAGAAGCTGGTTGATCATTTTCTGAAGTAATCAAACACATTCAGTGGTGTTGAGGTCTGGACTCTGGGGTGGTCAGTCCATTGTTCAGCTTCTTTGTTTGATGTGTCCGTCTCCTTTTCTCAGTGAGGTTCTTCTTGACAGCTACACATCCTTTCAGACCCACAGCGCTGAGTCGTCTTCTCACAGTGGAAGGATGGACAGAAACACCTGTGGATGTTTTCAGATCTGAAGCAGCTTGATTTTCTCCTCTCTCTCAAAGATGAAAGCTTTAAGTGCTGTTTATCTGATGGGGGGCAGTTTTGGTGTCAAGAAGTGTGGTTGTTAGGAGTCCATATTCTCTGTTTTTAAACTCCAGTTTTGGAAACTCACTTATTTTCCTTTGACTTCCTCGTCCTCACACAAGAGGATTATTTTATATCGAATCTTCTCAGAAATATCTCCTGAAAAATTATTTACTGGAAATTAAATAAATATAGGGTCTCTGACTTTTGCACAGTACTGTAGATGATACTTTTAATTTTTCTAAGGTGTGTGAACAAGTTGGAAGAGACAAAATGCACCGGCAACAGAGCAGCGCCACATTTAAAAGGGGCTGATGAGTATAAATACAATGATTTAAATGATTTAGGACAGAACAGGAGGAAAAAAAAGTCAAAAATCTGGTAAAAATGAATGAATAAAATAAGATGATCTCATAACGAGCTGCCGTCCAATCAGTTACACTGGCTGTTGTTGTTTACAGACTCTCTGTAATTGGTCTAAATCTGTATTTTTATGACCCATGCAGTTGCTTAGTGTTCTGATCGCCCCCATCATATACTCGGAAAAGAATACCGTGCCATAATTTATCACAATAATAACAATGTATCATCACATCGGCCACCCTGAGCGAGAAAGGCAGCCAGAGAGATGCAGAGAGTGAGTCTATGTGAGTGAGTGAGATAGATAGAGAGAGACGGAGGTAAAGCTAGCAGTCGGGGGCCTGTAGCTGAGCCTGGAGGGAAACCACAGGGACTGATATCCTGAGGAAAAGGCCGAGAGGGGGGCTATTACATAACGACTGAAACCCACCAGCCCGGCTATGGCACCAGCTTACCGCTCTGAAGGAGCCCTGCCAAGAGAGAAGGAGCGATAGAGTGGAAATAGAGAGGGAAATAAAGACCCTGAGGGAAATAAAGAGCCTGAGGGATGACGGACATTTCTTCAGATAGGGAAAAAAAGAGGGAAAAAAAAGAGAAAAAACAAAAAGCAGCGGCTGGAAGAGGGAAAAAAATCCCCCCTGTGTTAAATATGGCGTGTAGAGGACAAATAAGGCACTTCCCCGCAATGAAATGAGCCAGACAGGGTGGCAGGGAGACCCAGTGACGCGACTGGAGACCGATTTCTATCTCAAAATCGCAATTAACAATCCCTCTCCCCCCCCAGCCCGCCGCCTCCTCCACCGCCATTCTCTTTTTTCCTCCTCCTTTCTGCTTTCTGAGCCGTTCAGCTGACTCTGTTTATGCATTATTTCCTCCTGGTCCTCAGTGCCACTTTGCAGTGTTTTTCTCGCTAGCAGGCTGAGAAGTTTCTGTGCAGGTTGACGGAATATTTTCTGCTGTAGGTGCAGATGTGATTAACCCTTTAAAGGACCCAAATCATGGAAAGCTGAATTTGCCTCACTGAGAGAGGGATTAGAGTTTGAAATGGGATGTCAACATTGTTGAAACACAAATTATACGCATTAATACATACAATATATATATATATATAAACGAAGCTGCTTTGAATTCAGTGTCTTTGTGGTATCATATTTACCTACATTTGCAAGTTCATTCTAGAGAAGCTTAGCTCCGCCCACTCGCATTGACATTATAAAGGGCATTTTGAATGAGGAACCTTACAGGGCAGCCAATCAGAACATGTATGTTAGTCTTGGGGCACAGGATCATTACTTATTATAAAATTCATTATAAAAATGATTAAGATCACATAAGCATCATACGTGAACCACTATCAATTATTCAGTAACTACTATGAATTATTTATGAATTTTGATGTATTGTTCAGTAACTTTGATGAATTATTCAGTGTTCACTATGGATTATTCAACATCCACTATGAATTATTTAGTATTCACCATGAATTATTCAGTACCCACTATGAATTATTAAGTAATTATGATGAATTATGCAGTATCTATGATGAATTATACAGTAACTACTATGAATTATTCAGTAATTAGAATGAAGTAATCAGTATCCACTATGGATTATTCAGTAACTATGATGAATTGTTCAGTATCCACTATGAATTATTCAGTAACTATGATGAATTGTTCAGTATCCACTATGAATTATTCAGTAATTATGATGAATTATTCAGTAATTATGATGAATTAATTAGTGTCCACTATGACTTCCACATTGTAAATTATTTTATAACTACTTTGACTTTTTCAGTATCCACTATGAATTATTCAGCATCTATTATGAGTTATTCATTATCTACTATTTACAGTCCCACAATATGGAGTTAAAAGAATGTATCATTCTACAAATATGAAAGTGGGAGGAATTAATGCTCCATTCTTTGTTCGCATTGCTACTTGGAGGAATTTTCCACTTGAGTGTAATTTCCCCTGATGTAACGTGTTAACAAGACACTCGTACTTAAGCGGAGAGAGAAAGATCAAAGGAGCCGCTCGCAGACACTCGCGCTTTAATTCTCTCTCTACTTTACCCCTAATCATAAACACTGTCTTATTTTAATTAGGACTCTTATTATAGGCCCTCTGTCTTAAACTGCCTCGGCTTGAGAATGTTTTCTTCCACTAAACTCACATTAGCATACAACATCTGCCGTGTTTTTAATCCAGGTGTTTGGAGAGAGCTGTTTTGCAAGAATTCTACATCGATGCAGAATCAGATCAGTAGAAAACTCCTTATTTACCTTCATGAAACGTCAGATATGACAGGCATTATATCAGTCTGACCACAGATAAGTGGTGTGAATTCTCAGTGTAAATTCCATTCTCATGAAAAAGATCACTATCTCATCCTCTTATCAAACGCATGACCCTTCAAACTACGGGGATAAATAAACACATGGAAACAAACAACGTCATGGCAGAAAGTTGCTCTTGCAGAAGATGTTTTCAAATTGTTTTGGAGATGTAAAAGAACTGCAGAGAGCAATTTAAATGACCAACATGCCTCCCTTATCTCCCTTATCAGGCAACAGCCTCACCTACCTAATAGCTAACAAAAAGACAAAGAGAAAGATTTAAGATGAACATTGATAATTTGGAGACGACCAGACTTATTTGCATTTATAATCACTCCAGCTGGTTTCCTGATACGTTTAATCTGCAGTGAGAAACTGTCAAACAATAAAAACTCAGCTGAAGTCAGCTTCTTGTTCATATTTTCCGGTCCTACCTTAAATGGTGCAGCGGTTACATTTTTGCGCCTCAGGAATCATTTAAGGTGGAACGGGAAAATTCGAACAAGAAGCTGGTGAATGAGAAGCGACTACAGCCTCATAAAATGCCAACGTTGAGCGAATTTTCAAGAAACTGTACTACTTTTGTGGAAAAGTTTCCTGCTGGAGATGTGAGAAAAGCGGCTATAGCTGAACTAAAGCTTAAAGCAGAGCAAAGTACATACATACTGAGACGTATTAATAGCCAAGATGGTGAAATGGTCATAAAATGTTGTGGCTCTCAAAAGGGTTTGATTTTTATTGCAAGGACAAAACAGCCAAATGACAAAATGACCCTTGATCTAGTGAAACGTGGTTTGTCGGTTCAACCTAAAACATTTTGTCGCTGTCCAAAGAAAACCATGTATCTCCATTTTTGTTGATTTTTATTTATGTCATTTCAACACACCAACTTTACATTGTGTGAACATTTCATGATGAATGGACCAATGGAAATGCTCAAAAATCACTTGGAATAAAATCTCTTTACATTAACTTACATTGAAAGATAAGAGGGTTTTTTCCCTCTCCTGCAAAGTTACTTATCAACAGTGGCTTACAAAAGTGCTTTGCTGTCCACCCTGCTAAAAAAACATGAGAGAGTCCTTTACACTGTGAGACCAACCCATTGGGAAAACACAGAATACCATTACTGACTATTAGACACCATCAGGAACCAGCAGACACTTTTAATGTTTTTTTCAGGAGGGAAGACACTGACAGAAACAAGAGCCACTGCTGATATCTATAGAGAAATATAGAAGTAAGACATAGCATAGATGCAAAGCAAGACGTTTCAACAAGTGCTTGAAAATACTTTAAATATAACATTATAAAGCAAAATTGTTGTTTAGATGAACAAAACAATATTTTACAGACATTCAAACCAGAAAAACACTATTTAGCTGTAATATCTGGCTTGCTAGGTAGCTAGCCAAGCTACTTAGATCCACAAAGTGAGCTAATGCTGTCTTCAGGTCCTCCTCAGAAGTTCTAAGTACGACATATGCATTCATCTGGTAAATCCGACATTTCAGACAGGACTTTAAAGCAGCATAAGTTAGCTAATCTGTAGTTAGAACAGCAAAACTGGTGCCAAGATATTAGCAAGGTAGCTAACATTACCTCCTGAACATATGATTGTGGAATTTCCTACTTATGACCTTCGAAGTCGTATTGATTTGTGTTCAAGTGGTTTGGGTTGGAAATAAGATACACTGGAAATAATGTTTTTGGTTGGCTTTTGTCATTAATAAGAGTCACTATATTTTGCGTTACTGCAACAAACCGAAGAGCAGAAGATGCGAATAAGCAGAGTAATTTTTGTCATTATATGTATCACGTAATGTGCTTATATCTGTATTTCCAGGTGTGGATGGTTTTAGCCCACAGTGTTAAGGTTGTGGCTGATGAAAAACTGAAATACAGCCAGTTTATCAGCAGCTATCATTGCTATTTTGTTGACACGCCCCAGACTCGGAAACTCAGGGCTCATCGAAAAATCTAAGTTTCCCACTGGTAAATATGACATTCATCTGGTAAATCTGACATTTCAGAGAGGACTTGAAGGCAGCAGTTAGCTAATCTTTAGCTAGAACAGCAAAACTGGTGCCTAGATATTAGCAAGGTAGATAACATTACCTCCTGAACATATGATTGTGGCCAGTCTATGCCCAGTTTATGCTAATATCAAGGGGAAAAGGCAAAAGTCTTTAAAAACCACATGACAGTGTACTTTACTGCTAAATATTTTACTAATTTCATTACTGCTCTGCTAATGATCTCAGCAGGAGAGTCTCTTCAGCATTTGCTTTATTAAATCTATGTAATTAGTGTGAAAGCTTGAAGATCATATTCACCTTAACAATGGGCTGTGTGGGGGGCGCGCTGGGGGAGCCGTCTGGCCGCCATCTGAACCAGTTCCTGGAAAAAAAATAAACATGTGAAAAAGAATGACGTGAAAGCTTTGGGCCGAGGCTGGCTGTATTGCTTATTTCTCTTTCTCTCTCTCTCTCTCTTTCTCTCTTTTTCTCCCTGGGGTAGTGTCTCCAGACCCCCCGGCCAGCCGGCAGTTGCTTGAGCCTGAATGGCTCATTAGCGGCCGGCCGCGATAACTCTCCAATCCGCTGTCACCAGCCCACAGCTCGTACTGACCGTGCCAGCGGCCGCCGCCTGCGCTGATAAGGCCTGGCATGAGGCTGCCTTATCGCTGACCGGCTGAGCTCAATCTGGGCCCCGTGGTCATTATCCACTCTCCACATCATGGAGATGAACGCTGCCTGTCAAAAGTTTGGGGACACCCAGCTTTTTTTTTTTTCCAAACCAGTGCTTTTCGTTTTTCCAATGAACATTTTCTGAAAGTAGTTGACATATTTATGACTTAGCTGGTTAATTTAGAGGAAAACCGTATCATTTTTAGGAGTGTTTGTGACCACCTTTGGTTCAGTATGCGCTTTTCTCGTTCCTCAACATGGACATGTATGTTTGTGTGCCATAACAAGCTTGAAAAAGCTATGGAATCAGATAAAATGAACTAAAATTGACTCATATAAAGGTACAGACAGAATCCAGGCTTTGCGATGGCTGCTGTTAGCTATGCTAATGTACTTTTTTGTCTATATTCATAGATAACAATGTGCTATACAGTGTCAGAAACCACATAAGCAAGTACATTTCAGATTACTGAACAACGCCACATGGTTTGCACCATGCTAATTCATCTATAGAAAATCCCATTTCTTGTTAGCTACATTAGCCTCGTAGCTGCAGTGCTAAATAAGAAAATTCAGACGCCAGACAGGTCTTAGCTTATCAGATACGCCTGAGGTAAGGAAGACAAACTGTAAAAAATGAGATTTTTAGCCAAACTAACACTTTAAAACTACTTGGACAAGAGCTTTCAGGCTAAACTGTGTTAGCATAACTCTGCATTTTATAAAACCCACCACAAATCGCACACATCATTTCTCGCTGGAATCATTCTGGGCTCGCATACGCATAAATCTTGCTGTAAGTCAGAGTCATTGGCGGTCTGGCGGTATGGCAGTGGTAGACTGTGTTGATTCTGTATGAAACATATGTTGCGTGAAGGTACATCAGATTTGAATGATTGGGAGTGGCCGGCGAGCGCAGAGACTCAGGCTGTTTCCATCTGCTTGGCGGACTGGGCTAACAGCCCCTGCTAAATGAATCTTTTCCTCCGTGAGCTGTGGTGCTAATTAATGCAGGGAAGATAGATGGGCTCTCTGCGCCTCACGTCAGGAACAGCTCATCACTCGCTAATTCATTTGTAAATAGCTGGAGTTCTGTTCGCGCTGTTGTTCCACAGCTTCTGCTGATCTGTCATCATTTTAAAAAGCTCGCCGCACGCTAGAAGGACGAGAACGACGTGCGCAGAAATACAAAACTCGGCCTTATTCTTAACTTTATTTCTATAGGATTGTTTGTATTTTAAAGTAAACACATTTACACATCATTATAATAATGAAAATAATGATGATATACTTTATTTATATAGTACATTTTAGCACAAATTGCTTTACAAAGGTATTAAAACAAGACAATATATAAACACAATACATTAAATAATAGAAATAATAAATATGCCATTAATAAAAACAATAGAAAACAGTACATAAACATTAAATGAACTCACTGTAACAATGTAAACTCTATAAATATGCCTTCAGTTAGATTTGGGCCATATATGTCAAAACTGTATGACAATGCTAATTTCTGTTAGCACCCCTATAGAATTATAGTAGTATGTTAGCGCCAAGCTAACAGTGATTCACATCATGAACATTTTATAGCCCTTCCAGCTTAAATGCAGACATTTGAAGCTTGTTAAAGACATTCAGTAAAGAGTGCTGGTGTAGAGCTGCAGCCTCTGTTTTCCATTCCTAACAACCAACCGAAACACTGCTTAGACTATGGCTCATGTTCATAGACAGTGATGTATCTAGAACTTCAAGATGGACTAGAGTGAGGATTAGTCCCAAAACATGACTACTTGATTCTTCTGCCACTTTCTAGTTATTATGGTAGTTTATATAACCTGTAAGGCCTTCAGTTCAGCTCCTGAAGTCCTAACCAATGGGAGAGCTTGCTTGGCTGTATCTACCTTGGTTCCACAGAGAAAACAATCCTGATTGGATAATCTTCTGTTGGATGGTTCAAGAATGTAACCCTTTTGTTTTCAACCAAAACTAAACAATCAAATAAATGAATTACTACAGTTTTTGCAGAGTTTAACATGTATAAAATAAAATATAGTGTAATGAAATAAAATATTACATAAAAAAATGAAATAAATGCAAACTACAAGCAATGCAGGAATTATGACTTCATGAAACTATGCCTTAATTACAAGGTAGTCTTAATATTTAGAGAATTTAACTTTAATTGTGTATGTTTTGTTACTTTTAAACATATATAAGGCCAGTTTCCCAGACCTGGATTATGCTAAGTCTAGATGAAAGATGTTTTTTAATAGTAAAACACTGCAATTTACCCTGAAATCAGGTCTAATCCATCTCTCTGAAGGTATATTTACCTACTCTTTAGTCATGAAACAGAAAAAAAGGGGAAAAAACAAAAGTATTAAGCTGTCCCAGCAGACGCAGCATGTGTTTTGTGCAGGAAATGTCACTTTAGCTTCAATGCCGATTTACAAAAAAAAAGTCCAACTGAACAGCAGCATGCTCTGCTTTCTCAGCACAAACACGGATGGTGATGTCATTGGTGTGAAAAAACAGAAATCAGCATGGCCTTGAGGAGCACCTGGACACTGGAAATCCGACAAACTGATCTTGCTCTGATTTAATGAGGGCCCCAGTGTGTGATTATATAGATATATAGTTTGTCTATATATCCAGATCACTGTGCTGGAGTCAGAGACTACAAAATGGCCATTAGGCACAAGTTATAAATATTTCTGAGAAGATTAGATATAAAATAATCCACTTGAATAAAGAAGGAGAAAGTCAAAGGAAAATAAGTGAGTTTCCAAAACTGGAGTTCAAAAAATGATTAAAAGCTACAGAGAAAATGGGGCTCCTAACAACCACCTGGAAGACCTGGTAGACATCAAAACTGCCCCTGTCAGATAAACAGCACTTAAAGCTTTCATCTTTGAGAGAGAGGAGAAAATTATGATGGCGTTTTAGGGCCACTGGTGAAAAAAAAATAGACTCTTTTCGAAATTTTGGCGAGTTTATTCTTGTAACTTCACAACTTTTTTCTTGAAATATTACAACTTGTTTCTCAAAATATTACGATTCTATTCTCAAAATATTACAACTTTACTATCGAAATATTATGATTTTATCTTCTAAATACTGTGACTTTTTAAATCAAAATATTATGATTTTTGTCTGAAAAATATGACTTTATTCTCAGAATATTGTAACTTTATTCTCGAAGTCTATAATTTTTATATTTTTTTAACAGTGGCCCTAAAACGCTCCTGTTGAAAATCAGGCTGCTTCAGATCTGAAAACATTCACAGGTGTTTCTGTTCCTCCTTCCGCCATGAGAAGACAACTCAGCGCTGTGGGTCTGAAAGGATGAAGCATTAGTTCCAAGATCGATCTTGAATGTGTGAAAAAACATTCCTGTATGTTTCTTTAAAAACTGAAATCAAAGAAGGGAAAAGAATGGAAGCTATAATAAAGGTAAACAGTGGAATAGCCCAGACTTTATTTCTGTTAAATATAAGTTTGCTTTTTTTTTCTGAGGCTCCGAAATAAGTAACTCAAACTCAGTGGCTGTTTTGACTGAAAATTAAATACATGAAAGGTGGTGTCTGACTTTTACACAGGTCTGTATGTCAACAATTTTTTTTCGGTATGTGTTGGACTGTATGCGCGTGTGTGTGTGTGTGTGTAGAGTGTTTTGGAGTGGAGCCGTCGCGCTGTTTATTTCCGCTGTGTGTCGGCGGCGAGTCGGCTCCCGGAGGTTTAAACAGACGCTTTGAGACCCGGCCTGTCTCCAGCCGTCTGGACTGAACCATCAGACTGCTTTGGTTGGGGTGGTGGGGTGGGGGGAGTGGTCTGGAGAAAACTGACGTGGTTTAATCTGTATTTAAACTGACCGTTTCTCTGATCAGGACATAGATCAGAGGATCTCCTGACCCTACAGTATTTTTCCTGCTCTAACACACCCACTTCAGCTCAGGAAGGGCCGATTAACCCCTTAAACTCTGAGGGTCTGTATGTGGATCCACATTTGAGTACCTCACACTCATAACTACAGAACCTCCACATTAGTTTCATAGTAGATGCTGAATAATTTACAGTAGTTGTTGAAAAATTCAAAGTTGCTATTAAATAATTCATGATAGATACTGAATAGTTCATAGTAGGTACTGAATTCATAGTAGATACTAAATAAATCATAGTAGTTATTCATTAATGTATACGAGTTACAGAGGAGTGTAGTTGTATGTAGTTGTGATGTAGTGTAGTTCAGTAGTTATTCAGTAATTCATGGTAGGTACTGAATAATTCATAGTATGTACTAAATAATTCATAGTAGGTACTGAATAATTCATAGTAGGTACTGAATAATTCATAGTTGACACTGAATAATTAATAGTAGATATTAAATAATGTATACTAGTTTTAGGAGAATGTTGTTGTAATGTAATGTAGTTCAGTAGTTATTGAATAATTCATAGTAGTTACTGAATAATTTGTAGTACTTCTAGTCTCTGACCTCACAATGATTCAATTTGATTATGATTCTTAAGGAAATGAATCAATGCATGATAAAATTTCATAAAACCATTTAATTCAATTATACCATTTCAGCTTCAAGTACATTTACTTTGGAATGAGGATGTAAATCTCTGACCTCAGAGTGATTCTATTTCAGTTCTTACACAATTCTGAACAATAAGCACTGAAAGAATCAAAATTCCATATTTCACCATGAACTGAATCTTTGATTTTTGATTCTTTCAGTACAAATTGGTATTTAAAATGATAATAATTGTGCTGATTTGACTGGAGGAACTATTTGCACACTACTGGAATCTACACATTGAAAAACATTACACATTATTTCAGATCAGATGGCTAAGATGTTTTACTTTAGTTAAAAATTAGTGAATACATAATGTAAACAACTACTGAATTTTATTTGACCTGCTTGTAATAAAGTGTGGTTAACAGTAGGTCAGGCTAAAGTGACTATTATTACTTCTTAGCAATGGAATGATACATTAATGGTGAAAGTAATGTGCTGACCGGTTCTTAAATCTGATTGGCTGAGCCACGTTCAAAGGTGATACAAGCATATGACCTCACATGTCAGTTACGAATTATGTATGGCTACTCTATTGTGTTGTTCAGGGTGATTATTATTACTAATAAATTTAATTGGTTTATTTTTTATAAAAGCAATAATCCACTCAAAGCTGTTATAGTAGTTTTACTCACATTAGGTAAAATCACTATAACACACAGCCTCAAATGGCTCATTGCTTTACTAACATTCCAAAATCAATGCAGATGAATCACCACCTTAGGATTTATATGTTCTTACACTCTTACTGTCTAGTCTTAAAACATGACATAGACGATCTTAGGTGCTGCAGACGTTTTTGATCAGGCGGTGTAGAGGCAGCAGTAGAGGTTAGAGGCCAGGGGACAGCGCAGGCCTCTGCAGGCCGCTGATAAGAACTTGTTTGTCTTCCTGTGGATGGTTAGGCCTCAGTCGGCAGCCACGGAAGCTTTGGGACAATAGGTGTGTGTGGAGCTCAGGCCGGCCTCCTTCACTCACCCCTACTCCCTCCTCCCACTGACCCCCCTAACGCCTTGAAACGTAACTCTGTCAGGAACATTAAAGGGGAATTCCAATTATTTCTGCAGATTTCAGTGGTTGAGGTGTAAACAGAGTGATTCAGAGTGGTTTGGTGTGAAATGGTTCAGACTTCTTTACAGTGGTGGTGATAGGAACCAGGGGTCGCCATGACTACAACACAAATATAGACATTTTTTTTACTATCAAAACCACCAGTGAACCTACACATATATATATTATATATATATATATAATAAATTTATATTTATATTTTAGGTCAAAATCTCCTCAAAATTGTCCTTAAACAATGTAAGTTTCTCTAGAACAGAGCATTTTACCCCAAACCACTCTGAATGACTTTGTTTACATCATAACCATTTAACCATATAGAAATTGTAAAAATTGGTGGAGTTCACTTTTAACCATTTGGAGTCTAATCAGTTATTGATGTAATTATGCAGTCATTCAATGAATTATTTAATGAATGAAAATTCCAAACATCCTTAGTAGTAAACACGTCCGTTTTTGTTACAACTGATATATGTAAATAAGCTCCATTCTGATTGGCTGCCCTGTATCGTCATTTAAACAGCAAGCCAAGCTGAAACACTCCTTATAACTTCACTGCAAGTGGGCGGGGGCAAACTACTGTTGGCTGAATAGTCGGATACATGTAAATGTGTTGGTTTTTTGTGACGTCACAAAGACAATGAATTCATAATGGCCTTTTTGGTTTCTATCTATGGACTGTATGAACTGAACTATATGTTTTGAAACTTTGACAGTACACAAATTGTCTATATTTGTGTTGTAGTCATGGCGACCCCTGGTATCACCACCACTGTAAAGGCATCTGAGTCTCTACAGTCAACCATTTCACACCAAACCACTCTGAATGACTAGGTTTACATCTCAGCCACTGAATTATGCTGTAATTTTGTAAAATCAGTGGAATTGTATGTATGTAAAAGCATACAAATTACAGGGGGGGGATGAGCAGAGTTAAAGGAAGATGGAGTGAAAGAAAGAGAAAAGAAGTGCAGTGGGGTTAGCGAACATTCATTCCTAGACCAGCTCACATAATTTACTCATCACTCCAGCCTGATGATGCATAACTAATGAGGCTTATCTTTAATAAACCAGAACGTTGCGCATGACTTATGGACGCAAGCTATGCTATGCAAATTGATGAATGTACCAAATAGATAGTTTGGAAACTTCCCTGCATGTGTTTGTAATATTTTATGTATAGGTCTATCATGGGAAGGGAAAACAATGTGCTTTCTAAAATTTCTTGCTGTAAATCTAAAGAAAATGGCTCAAGGTCTAGCACTGTTAGCACTTTTAGCATATTTTCAGTGGATTGCTGAACTCATCCTGCTGAAAAAACCCATAGAAAACATTAAGCATTTCTTTTGGTTCTTCATGGTTTTGTAATTGTTTTGGCTTTTTAATGGGTTGAAATCACAATGTAAAGTGATTTACCTAGTGGTTTAACAGCTGACCAGTAGGTTTCAATACTAATGGCTTCTTATGGTCCTTTTTCAGCAGGGCATAGTTTGTATTCATTTGCAGAAGATGATGAACTAAACATGATAATGTGGCTAAAATTGTGTTAGCTATTTGCATTCATGTGCATCAGGTTGATGATGAACGCATATCCGGTTAACCACGGCCTAGGCAAAAAAGTATGTTGGTGGAAATTAACGTAAAGCCAGAGGCTCATTCTTTTAGGTGAGATCACTGGTTAAGAGACTTTAAAAAATATTAGCGTACCAATTTAGCGGCAAGAAAAAAGAATATATTTGAACATATACAGCTACTTGGTACACAGATGACACAGTGGCGCAGTAGGTCATACTGTCACCTCACAGCAAGAAGAGGCTGGGTTCGATTACCCGGCTGGATGACCAGGGTCCTTTCTGTGTGGAGTTTGTATGTTTTCCCCATGTCCCTTCTGCCCAGGGACCGCTGGGATAGCCCCTCAAATTGTTAGCTTGTTTTCTCTGTCGTTCTCTGATGAAAAGTACCCAGTAAAAAGTGACACTTTAAGTTTTCAGCCGAAAGTGAAAAAAGTTGGCTGAAAAAAGCCAAAGATTAAACAGGTCTCTTATCAGCATGAACTGATTTAATTAAATTCTTTAAAGGGAATTACATAAATATTTCTGAGTAACTCAACATCTTAAGTAAAGGAAAAGGTAAAAAAGTTCACTTAAACAAAGAGCGTCGGTGTGGGTTCGTGATTGTTGTTAGATCCTGCTGGTGTGGGTTTATGGCTGTTGTTAGATCCTGCTGGTGTGGGTTCGATGCTGTTGTTAGATCCTGCTGGTATGAGTTCGATGCTGTTGTTAGATCCTGCTGGTGTGGGTTTGTGGCTGTTGTTAGATCCTGCTGGTGTGGGTTCGATGCTGTTGTTAGATCCTGCTGGTATGAGTTCGATGCTGTTGTTAGATCCTGCTGGTGTGGGTTTGTGGCTGTTGTTAGATCCTGCTGGTGTGCACATTAGAGTGACTTTCATGCTAATAGTGCACCGTACTGGAGTAACTTCAAATTGGAGTTCTAAAAGCCCCACCCACATACTTTACATATTCCAAAAAAAAAAAGTTGTGGTTATAGTGGAATTAAGCTTTAAATGCTTTTGAGAAATTATGAAATATTATATTTTCTAATTTTACAACTTTTAATACTTAACTTTATTTAGCAAGCTGTTAAATTAGTCCTCTGGTTCTGACAGTCGTCTTTCCCTACACAGTCATTATTGCCTCGCATTATTAAATTATTACAAAAGCTTAAAAAATTGTGAAATTAAATGTAACAGAACCTTTTCTGTTGTTATTGAGTGCGTACTGAAGTTCAGTTTCGGTCCCACTTTATATTAAGTGTCTCTAATAACTGTGTAGTTACACATGAATAACCTATGCAACAACACTGTAATCACTGATGATTTAGCCAGTGTTACAGATGGATTAAAGAAGCAGCCCATGTAATTACACATGCATATCAACTTCAGTTTTGCTTCATGAAATTACACAAGTTTATTTTTTGACCGTGTGATTACAAATGTAATTACATGTATGTTATTACCCTTGTGTAATTACATAAGAACATAAGAGAGAAAAGGCTGTTACAACTATTAAGATACACATATGTAATTATGTGTTTATATGTGTAATTACAAGTTTATATATGTGTAATTACATAAGATGTACTGCTGTAATCCATCTGTAACAGTGACTAAATCATTAGTAGCTACATTGTTGTTGCATATGTGGTTCACATGTAACTACTCAGTTATTAGAGACACTTAATATAAGTATAACCTCAGTTTCGGTAATCAATAGATTTTAGATTTGTTTACTGGCACTTCAAGCAGTTCACCAAGTATTCATGCACTTCCCTAAACTCAGTGTAAGATAGTAGTACCCAAAAAGGATGATGTCACTAGCACAATGCTAACTGCTGTCTATATGGTTTCATTCATTTTTAGCAACATTAGTGTAACCAAACCGCTCTTTAAAGACGATTGCTGTGAACCTGTGTGACTTCGCTAAGCCTTTTATCAGTGTGCCGCCAATAGCGTTATTCATGAAGAGGAAACAATAGCTGACCAGCTTGGGCAGCCGTTCAGCTTAAGGAGTGGTCAGCAACCTCGGACTTTCTGAGGAGACTCAATAAAGGAAGTCACCGCTTCCAGGATGTAGTCCTTTGCTGCCAGTTCAGGACACTTTTGTGAAAACATTACCTTGTAACTGGAAGTTCTTTGAGATTCAGATGGGCTTAGTAATTTTTTCCTTCTTTTATGCTGACCTCTGCAATGTCCTGACGACACTCTCAAAACAAGAAGTGATTCTGTGTAACAAAGTTTTTCGTTCAAAGCGTTTCTGTTTTAGGCTGTAGGATGTGTGACTACAGAGCAGCGTATTCGTCTACAGTGTCACAGCGTGCCTCACAGTTTCACCATATGTGCTCCGATCTCTGTCTGGCGAGCGTGAAATTATTAATATGGTGCCGCCTTAAAGCCCTAATCAGGAGCTGCCATGGCTGCCCCAGGAGAGTGGACTAACAGGATGGTCAACATACTCAGAGCGTTGATGTCAGTGGAACTGCTAATGTAGCACTTTTTTTTCCAAAAAAGCATCTGCCACACGCAGCTGACAGGTGCTTTAATCATGATTAGCATTGCAAAAAACGAGGGACTCTTTAAAGGGCCAGCACCATGAAAACAAAGAGTGAATTTATTATTTATTATTAATAAGAATTTGTTGAACTGAGTCAACATATAAATGTTTCAGTTCACTCCCCAGTCCATACAGTCCATGTATGGAAAGTAAGCCCATTATGAATTCCTCATGGTCTATATATATATATATATATATATATATATATATATATGTATATATATATATCGATCAGGCATAACATTATGACCACCTCCTTGTTTCTACGCTCATTGTCCATTTTATCAGCTCCACTTACTATATAGGTGCACTTTGTAGTTCTACAGTTACAGACTGTAGTCCATCTGTTTCTCTGCATACTTTGTTAGCCCTCTTTTACCCTGTTCTTCAGTGGTCAGCACCCCCATGGACCCTCACAGAGCAGGTACTATTTGAGTAGTGGATCATTCTCAGCACTGCTGCTGGAGTTTTTAAACACTGTGTCCCTCACTGTCCACTCTATTAGACACTCCTACCTTGTCAGTCCACCTTGTAGATGTAAAGTCTTGTGTTACCTTTCTTATGTGTAACACCAATGACGATCAGTAACACCAGTGACTCGTATGGAAAGATAAAAAAGTGGACGTTTCTGTAGAATGACCCATAATTAGTAGGCGTAGTGATATTAATTTGGCTGTGATATCGTGATTGTCCCACTTTTAGACAATATTGTCATATTAAAGTCCATTTATATCACCCACCCCTCAGCTCCGACAGACTTATCTCACCCTGTGGAGGAATTTCACAGAGATTTCGGCTCTGTCGCATCTATCAGTCACCGCAATCAGCCACTGAGGACTTCAGTTGTGTTTGCGCTGACCGGTGAAGCCGACCCAGGAAATGCCGATGTCACTAAACGCTCTCACTAAACGGTTCTGTGTTAAATGAGCTATAAGCCCTGCTAGCTGCGCTCTATCTACTTTATCAGTAGCCTCAACGATTCTTTCCCATGCAAAGAGCCGCTGACCGCTTCCACTCGGTCTCGGACGCACTGCTCTATTTTTCACTGTCAGAGGAGAGATAAAAACATAGCTGTCTCCATACATCATACACACATTACAGGGCCTTTTTCGCCGGCCTGCTTTTTTTTTCGGAACGTGTGCGCGTGTGCGTGAGTGTGTCTCATTTTCCTGTTTGACCCCAAGACCTTCATCCGAGCCAAAACACACACTCATAAGGGAGTCTCTATTGCGGCCAAAGGGGTGAACAAAGTGAGTGAGTCATGAAGGGATCGCTAAACGCTGAACGAGTACACCCACGCAAACGTACAGTGTGGTCAGTTCCATTCCACTGCTGTGAAATGGAGAGTTGAAATTACTGCATTCCATTGTAATAAAACAGGTTACAGTCAAATAATAAAAATAAAAGGTCCACTTATAACATTTGTGTGGTTTGATGTGTGAATAATTCATATTTAGTTTTATATGGCCATTTTTCACCCTTTCTATATCCTTTCTTGAATTAATCAGGCTATAGTAAAGGACTTTTTTAGTTAACCCCAATAATATGTTTTTTTGAGGACTATTTTGGCTCACAGTGCCCTGTGTGCACCCCTCCACTGTTAAAAGGGTTAAAAATGTGTTTGAGGCCAAAACTTTATCTCAAATCTATCATTAACCAATGTCTCAGGCATTAGGCAGCGTATTCATAACCATTTCATGTAGTGAGGGAGCTTTTAGGGGGTGGACGTCTGGTTCCTATCACCACCACTGTGAACAATTCTGACATTAAACCACTCTGAATGACTTGCCTGGCTCATTTTGTGTTGAGAGTGACGCCATAGGGCTCCTCTTTTCAGCAAACCTCCCACTGCTACCTGGAGACCTTTACAGGGGAACTAAAGCTCACTTCTGAGTTTGTGAGCATTGCGGCTTGACGTGAAAGCTGTTTCCTGTCTTCAGGATACGAGCTGATTTTATAAGGACATATAAAGCGCTCAGCTGGGGATAAATCACAGTTAGTGTGCCGCCCGCGGAGCGAGCGAGTGCGTCATGGCCGAGCTACTGCCAGGACCACCGCCATCATCAGGCCGTCCTTCTAAACATAGCGTTTCCTGTTGTCCGTTCAAACACGGCTGCTTCCTGTTGCCTCATCCTTCTCTGCTCTGCTTGTGGAAGCTGGGGAGAGAGTGAACTTCTGCCAGAGCTCGCAAACTTCTGACTTAGAGCTTAGCGTGACTTTTGCGCTTAATTAGTCCATGACTCGTGGAAGTGATTCAGCACGCGTTTGCTTCTCGACTGACTTCTTACCTACAAGATATATTTGAAAAAAGCATGTCGCTCTGGATAAATGCCATAAATGGAAATGGAAATGTAAAAAGTGTCTGTAGCCGTGTTTCAGGAAACAGCGCGGTATGCAAGCATTCGTCCCAAGCTACTGCATGGCTAGCAGCCTCCTACATCCTGCTTATTCACTCCCAAGAGCTTGCATGGGAGTTTTGATGTACACATTACTTTATCTTAGATTACTCAAATAGCATTAGCAGGATATGTAGATCTATTTCCTCCTTATGTGCTGCTTATTACCCAGAGATATGCACTGGTAAACCATAATCACTAGAGGTATTTTTGCTATGAGATTTCTTATAGTATGTTAGCACTAAGCTAACAATGGTTCACATGCAATTTCTGGCTGTTCTAGATTAAACACAAACAATTAAAGCTTGTAAAATACATTCTATATGTTTTAATTCAAAGCTTAAAACAGTCTTTAACACATATTTGTGCTTTTTAACGTATTCTTAATTGTTTAATCAGGGACAGTGACCATTAATAAACAGTAGTAACAGATCTGTAAATGAGCCAGGGTTAGCCAAATAGGCTAATTTTCATCTGTCCCAGGCCAGATTTTAAAAGGAGCCTTTATTCATCAGTTTGAGTAAGGAGTCCTGGCGTAGAGCTGCTGCCACTGTTTCCCATTCCTAGCAACTAACCGAAAATTGGTTAAACTGTAGCTCATATTCACAGTCAATGACCTATCTAGAACTTTCATGAAGTTGGACCTATTGTACATCAGAATATAACAATTATTCATTGGGCATTTCAAGAAGTGACCCCTTTTGTTTCTAACCAAAAGCTAACAAAGAAAGAGTATTATTACAATACTTGCAGAGATTAAATACAGCAAGCATGATGATTCAATTAAATAAAAATGAGCTAAAATTTTTAGGCCTTCCCTGAAGGCTCAGAAACCCTCTGGAGAACTTCCTCTCTGGAGAATTGGACAGCATGAGCACAGTGTAACAAGTTCTTTTATTTAAGTGTTCACCAATTATTATCACTATAATGCTACTCATATGGCAAAGACAAGGCAGAAAAAGAAGAAGAGGTCTAAACATTGGGGCTTGTAAAACCTTAAAAACACATAGGAGGGTAGAGAGTTGAGAGAGAGGAAGAACTTAAGACCTGAAAACACAATGCTCAAAGGAAACCCGACTAACTATAAAGCAAAAGAACAAACAGAAGCAAAGGACATATATATACACAAAGTAAACAGGATGAGGTTGGAAACCATGACGACGTGGCGGGGCTACAAAACAAGACACAGATGTAGCCTATGAATAAAGTTAGGCTGCAGATTTCTCTGGTTTAAGCAGGCTTGAGCCCCCACTTTGCCCTCAGATTGCCCTCTCAGTGTCTGTGTATAATAACTTCATTTTGTATTGCGTCCTCCATTCTTCAAGATGAGGCCCAGTATCGTCCCTATAATAGAGCTTATGGGTCAGCTTGGGTTCTAAGAGGGTTTTGGGCACCTCCTCTTTTGCAGTACTGACCGTCTTGTTCTCCAACCTGTCACCAGTTCCCACAGTGCTGGAAATCCCACCAAGAAGGCATCACATTCCATGATGTGGTTTATTTTATCCCATTATTTGTGGCTTTATAATTTTCTACACCCAATTTTCATTGTTCATTATAGAAATAGACAATTGATATTTATTGTAAATTGCAATTATTCAGCTAAAATCAGCTAAAATGTCATGATCTTGGCAGGATTGGGACATAACCTTTATAGTGAAGAAGTTAGGAGAGTTTTGACTATCTATAGACAGACAGAAAGAAAAATAAGATAAATCAGTGTCTGGGAGACAAACAGTCTGAGCATCAGTCTGAGGCTGGCCAGCAGCAGGTCCAGGCCAAGACCAAGAACAATGACACCGCCTGCCCGCTGGTGCCATGGGTTAGGGATAACTAGCCAATCAAATCCTCCATCTTTCAACCAGCCACCAGTCGGCCAGGGCCAAGAACTGAGCCCAACTGCTGATTGGCTAGGAAATGACACCTGACCCATGTTTTCCTGAGGAAGGACGTGGTTTACTTCTGAGTAATATTTATCGGCCACTGGCAGGGATAGTTCACTGGGGGCACCGAATAAAGACACAGATAAAGAAAATAAATGATTTTGACGACTCTCGGATTTCAAAACAATGCGAGGCGCTTGCGTCTTAACAGTCTGAGGGCTGTATTTATTGGAGATTATTTATTAGACACTTTTCCTGGGTTTCTATTAAATCAGCAGACCTCGTGTCTACTCTCTGTTTCTGAGAGTGGACTGCTGTTAATGACCTGTTTACCTCTTGCCTCATGTGGACTTTGCTCAGCATCTGACACTTCCAACCTTGGGAAAGTACGGAATTCCTCATTTTTTTTCCATTTCTGTTCATAGGCTACATCTGTTTCTTTTCCATTTCTGTTAAGTAATCACAAACATACTTGTATGTGTAGTTTCTGACATGCTGTTTTCTATTAAAGTGGCTAAAAATGCATTAGCATAGCTAAAAACAGTAATAGCAGCCAGCTAAAAGCCTAAATTCTGTCTGTTTTTGTCCATCTTTGTGAAATATTACATAGTCCTTCTTTTTCCTTTCAGATACCCATTCAATATGTGAACTAGATGGCATTTATGGGGCCCAAAATGCGATCACTGTGGAGGCCTTAATGGAAGGGTGCTGGACAAGCTTTTCCACAAAGGACAACAGAGAAGTGCATATTATCAACCTGCAGTACACGCAACCTGTAAGTCTGTCTGTGTTTCCCATATAAATAGAATAATTGGAATAAATAGGATGTGTTGAAATTAGGGCTGTCAAAGTGAACAAAGTTAGTGCACTAAATGCATTAATGTAATAAACTAGTGCATTTTCCTAGTTTGACGCTTCAAACCACCTGTCTGTCAGTCAAATTCAGCTTTTAAACTGCTTTTGAAGCGATACCTTCAGCACCTTCGGTAGACTACACTGGGCAATGCGGAAGGCCATAATAGCAAGTGGAAAGTAATAGTAATAGTATTACCACTACTACTACTATTACTAATAATAATGATAGCTAGTCACACAGTTTGGCCACTTTAGTCTTGTTCTTCAGTAGTTGCATGCAATGAACACAATAAAATGAATTTATCAATTGCAGTCATTTATATGGCAATTCATCCTCAGCTAAAATTTCACAATTGTGACAGACTTGGCCTCTCATGACCATTAGAGTGAAAAAACAAAGACAAATTAGTGCATCTTCTTAGCTTGACCCTTTGAAATATCCGTTGTAATGCAGGCTGAAGCTGTATGTCTCTCATTGACATACAGCTTTTAAAGTAACACTTTCAGCACCTACAGTGGACGGTGCTGGCAGTAGACCTGTGGATAAAAAAATGAGCAGCAAACTGACAAAAGCAACAGTTTGGTGGAGTTCCAGTTTCCCTCAAGAGCCTCCATTGTAACAAGAAACTATGATTGTATTATCGAGAGTGAGAGGCTACAATCATGGAACACCTGAACCATTAACTGTACACACACACACACACACACACACATATATATATATATATATATATATATATATATATATATACACTCATTGGTTGGAATATGCAGACACTGTTGTTCTCACTGAATGTCAGTGATGTAAATTGGAAAATGCTTTTTGATGATGTTCATGTTCAGATTCAGTGTTCAGCTGTTGAAAGAAATAAGTACAGTCTGATGAATGTAGCACGCCGAGCTCGACTTTTTGGTCTGTTGCTCACTTCAGTGTTTTCCCAACATCTGGCTCAAATCATCAGCTAATTGCTCAGCCCTTCATGAGATGAACTGAGTGCGTAACAACAGGGAAAGCATGCAGGATTACTCCAGAACTGGAGTTGCGAAACAGTGCGCTATGCCAGCCTCAGTAAACACTGGTACTGTTAACATTAAGGGATTCAGTCATGCCGTAAGTCACGCCAACTTAAAACAAGTGCAGTCTGTTCTGTTCTGATGCCGCATCCACTATTACAACTACAGAGGACAATGGAAACACAGCTAATGAGAAGACCAAATAGTTTATTGGCAAACTTCTATTATGAATTTTATTTCTTGTGGTAATTTGGGTTTTATCATGCTCACATATGCAACAAATATGATCTTCTATAAGACTAATATGGATGTCTCTGATCTGCAAAGGTTTGGGTGCCCCTTGTCCTAATTCCTATGAGTTTTGCATCAATAATACTTGTGAATCATAAAAAGTTCTGGACCTTTGGGTACTGGATGGAACTCCACAGCCCAATACTGGGGGTCTTTATACTAATCTAGCTGATGCTTGAGTGACCTCAGGATGTCCCATTTATTGGCCAGTGCTTTAATCACAGGTTAACATTAGTTTGATTAGAAAATCTATTCTGGCTGTTTGTTTAAGCTTAAGTATGTTTGTCCAAAAGTATCCAGACAGTGCTTCTAATTAGTGAAATGAGCTACTCTATGGACACAGGCATTCAACTGTACACACAGTTTGTATCATCTCGATTAAAAAGGCACCGACCAATAGAATGGGATGAGCTGGAGCAGCTGGACATGAGCCCATGCCTGATGCCAAGCATGGTCTGGAGGGGAACTGCTTTCTCTGGAGGGATGGAGCTTCATCCAATACCTTTGGGATGAGCTGAAGTGATCCAAAACTGACCTGATCAGTACCTGACCTCACTAAAGCTCAGTCAGATGCTCACAGCAATGTTCCAAGATCTAGTGTAAAGCCTTCCCAGAAGAGTAGAGGCTGTTACTGCAGTAAAGAGGGGGAAAACACACTATTAATACTCTTCATTTTGGAAAAAAATGGTGTCTACACACTTTTGGAGAAATATTTGTAAGTTCTTACTATCCCCCTACACAGAAACGCTCCTAGGAAGGGTGTATATGTTCATTTATATGCCAGTTTCTTAATTAAATGTATATATTAATACTTCAAAATTCCACAAAGAATTTCTCTATAAAACTACATAACTTAAGTCATAACTGAGACCTATCCAATAATAACAGGGTTGTCCTTTGGCTTCAAAATTTCTGCATAATTAAATGGTTAAGATGTAAACAGAGTCATTCAGAGTGGTTTGGTGTGAAATGCTCCGTTCTAGAGGAACTCAGAGGAGTCAGAATAGTTCACAGCTGGTGATAATAGGAACCAGACGTCTCCTCTAAAAGCTCCCTCACAGAAAGTTATTACATGAAATGGTTATGAGTTCACTGCCTGATGTCTGACACATTGTTTTTATACAATATTTTTAAGACTTCTTACAACTCCTTTTAAAAAAAATCATGATGAAGGGATGCATGCAGGGCAAACTTGCAAAGAAAACTTACTTTTTCAGATTTTGCACTACATTACTGTCATCAAACATTCCATATAAAAGCTCAGAAGACACATGTACGTTCACTGGTGGTTTTGGGTAGTAAATAAAGATGGCTATATTTATACTGTAGACAGATATTTGTGTCCAATCTCCACCACTGTAAAGAAATCTGAGGCCCTATAATGAACCATTTCGCATTAAACCACTCTGAATGACTCTGTTTACATCTCAGTCACTGAATTATGCAGCAACTTTGAAAAATCTGTGTAGATCTGTTTAGCTAGGAAAATACTGCTTTGTGAAATACGTCAGCACAGAACATTCTTTGGAGCGTAACTGTGTTTTGCATTTCTGAGCCGTTTTATCACAACTCTTCACGAAATTCCCAAAACTAATACCCACGATCCGAGTGTCTAAACAAACTGTCTCTGCGAATGTTTGCTTAGACTGCGCCATTCCTGAGGGGCAGACTTTGTTTTCTCAAAGCTCTCTGGAGTTAAGATTGATACCAGATGACCAGCAGTGTTGGCTGTCCCATGTGGCCCAATGCAAACACTCGGGACATCTCGACTGACCGGCCCTGCAAGCCCCAGCGCCTGCCGGACGTAGCTGAGCGAGAAACGGCTCCCTGAGGTGATTCAGGTTACCGTGGGCGGGTGAGAAAGAGAAAGCGCATCTCTGTGGGGAGCCACAGCACTATTCCCAAAGCATGCCAGCAGGCATTGCTGGTGTCTGTTACTGATGACAAACACAGAAAGTGGTTAGAAGCAGCTGCTATAACCCTGAAAAGGAGTGGACCGACACTCCTCACAGAGTATTATATGTGTGATTTCATGAAATGAATACATTTGCTTTTAAAAAGGCTTGCAAGGCAACTAAATCACATTTTCTGCTCAATTAAAGGGCCCATATATACATTTATTCTGTACACTTATGATGTTTATGTGGTTTTATAGGAAAAAATGAATTTCACATAACTCTCTTAGCATTAAACACGCTGTTTTAGTTACTGAGCCTTTAAGATATATGCAAATAGACTCTTCTCTGATTGGCTGTCCTGTGGACACTGGAACATGTCTTAAGACTTCATCGTAAATGGGTGGTGCTAAACTGCTATGGACTAAATAGGCAGACGTATGTAAATGTGTTGTTTTTGTGACATCACAAAATTCAAAATGGACTGGGACATGTTATAATGTTTACATATAACTTCAGCCTCCTTTATTTGGAAAAAAGCAACACAAATTAGGTTTTCCATGATATGGGCCCTTTAAAATGAGGCAGTAGGTGGATGTTAGGATCTTAATCTATCTGTTTATTATAAATTATGGCACTTTATGTATATATAATGTAATATAAGAAAAAAAAAACATACTTTACTTTGAATGTAAGCATTAACTTCTATGAGTTTTGCATCAATAATAAGTTGAGATTCATAAAAAGTTGTGGACCTTTGGGTATTGGATGGAGCTCCATCACTCCAGAGCTGTTCCACTGCAACACAAATTTGGTTTTCCATGATATGGGCCCTTTAAAAAGAGGCTGTAGGTGGACTTTAGGATCTTAATTTATCTGTAGATGCTCATCTTCACCCTGATCGATTGAGAAAGTGGTGTGAGATGCTGGCGTAGGTCAGAATTCATCAGAAGAAACCCAGAGGAACACTGTTTTTTCCCACTCTGGCTCTTTCTCCAGCGGGCCAGAAGGAAATGAAAGCTGCCTGAAATGGCATTAAGAGAAAAAGGCTGGCAGCGGACGCCGCGTACCAGATAAAAAACACGAAAACGCCGCGGGAGCACAAAAGAGTTTGGCTCGTGAGGAGAAAAAAAGAAGCTGTGGGCATTCCAGAGTGCATGCGTATCCTGTTCCCCAGTGACTGTGGCAGTGTTTGTGGATGGCTGGAGAACGGTCAGGACGTTCAAGTACACAGCGAGGCCTCCTGTATTGTGTCAGTTGACGTGTAGAACAGAGGGAGCAGCTGTTCTTGAGTACGGCCTCATGTTTGTGTGGAGGAGATAAAGGAAAGGAAAGGTTTTTTTTTCTTCCTAGTTTAGGGACACTCTGACATTCAAGAATACAAATCGGAGTGATAGTAAACTTTAATGTTTCAGTCGGCCTGGTCATGCTCCGCCCACAAATGCATTGTTTCATAGCAACTGTTGCTAGATAGGACAAGCTTCCCAGAGCACTGGCAAAAAATTAATTCAACATGAATTTAGTGATATAGTGATTTAGTGGTAATGAGTTTTAAGGTCGATGCTGCACGGTATTCAATGAATATGTCACTTGTGCAATGTTTCACCATAAGTAACAATATTAATAATAACTAGAAGGGTCAAATTTGACTGACATTGCTTTACTATACAGGATTGTTGCTAAAGTGTTGTTAGGCCTTTATTATGTTATCCTAAGTGATTACCAAGGTATTGCTAGGCTGTTGCTATGCTATCTCAGGTGGTTGCTAAGGAGTTGCTAGGCTGTTCCTATTCTATCCCAGGTGGTTGCTAAGGTGTTGCTAAGCCATTGCTATCGTATCCCAGGTGGCTGCTAAGGTAATGCTAGGTCATTTCTATGGTATCCCAGGTGGCTGCTAAGGTGCTGCTAGGCCATTGCTGTGTTATCCTGGGTGTTTGCTAATGTGTTGCTAAGCCATTGCTATGGTATCCCAGGTGGTTGCCAAGGTGTTGCTAGGCCATTGCTGTGTTATCCTAGCTGGTTGCTAATGTGTTGCTAAGCCATTGCTGTGGCATCCCAGATAGTTTCTAAGATGTAACTAAGATGTTGCTGTGGTATTCCAGGTGGTTGCTAAGCTGTTGCTAAGCTGTTGCTGTGGTATTCCAGGTGGTTGCAAAGGTGCTGCTAGGCCATTGTTTTGGTATCCCAGGTGGTTGCTAAAGTGTCGCTAGGCCTTTACTGCGTTATCCTAAGTAATTGCCAAGGTGTTGCTAGACTGTTCCTATAGTATCCCAGGTGGTTGCTAATGTATAGCTAAGCCATTGCTATGGCACCAGGTGGTTTCTAAGATGCCACTAAGCTGTTGCTATGGTATTCATCATAGTTGCTAAGGTGTTGCTAGGCCATTACAGTGCTATCCCAGGTGGCTGCTAATGTACTGCTAAGCCATTGCTACGGCACCAGGTGGTTTCTAAGATGTCATCGTGGTTGCTAAGGTGTCGCTAGGTCATTGCTATGGTATTCCAAGTGGTTGCTAAGGTGTTGCTTGGTCATTGCTAGGGTATTCCAGGTGGTTGCTAATGTGGGCCTAAGATAGTTATATGATGGTGATATAAGAGGAGTGTCCAAAAATATTTGTCTACAGAGTGCATATTGAGTAAGATGGGATAAGAGGCAGAACTATAAGCGCTGTATATTATATAAGTGGAATTACTGATTGTATTACACTGATGTAAACAACTCACATTGTGATGACAACAAAAATAAGACTAATTGTGCCGCCCTGATGGAGTTTCCAGACCAAAATGCTGTGCTTCCGAGTTGGACTGTGTTTGTGTAGCTAATTGAAACTAGGGAGGCTGGACATGACAAGGAATCGTTCTCCATGCTTACATTAGCTGAATTATCACATGACGGAGTTGCCACTTATGTGGACAGTTGAAACTCACGTTCACGTCCCAGGCTGTTTCGGTAACCATGCTTTTAACACATATGTAAATGAGCTCTGTTCTGATTGGCTGCCCTGCATTGCACCTCATTCAAAAAGCAATTCAGGCTGAAACACTTCTTTAAACTTCAACGTGATCTGGCAGAGCCAAACCGCTTAAGACTAAATAGGCAGGTAGGTGTAAATGTCTTGTTTTCTATTATATGAGCCCTGAAAGGTTTGAGTGTTGACATCACAACAAGGGGACACATTGAGTGGCCACTGGCTTTCCTCTCAAGCTAGCACTGTCGCTAATTCTGTCAGTAATATACATGTGATTTTTACATTGTTCTACAGCAAAAAAACACCTGATTCGTCTGTCGTATGCAGTACGCTAATTTGTAATTATCATGTGTCTCCGAACTGACTGGCAGCATAAACTACTAAACACGAGCCCTAAATAAAAACTGATGGAGTATGTTTGGCGCGCAGGGGAGGAAGCCACCGCATTGTTTTGTGCGGGGAGAGAAAGAGAGCGAGCGTGAGAGAGCGAGAGAAAGTTAGCTGCTGCTTGTGTACGTTGTTTGGTTGCTAAGGGCCAGAGAGGAAGAGGCCTAAGGCTAGACTGGGCTCAAAGGGCGGCGCTTCCAGCCTTCATTGATGTCACTCTCTGGCAGCTTTTTCGGCCCCCTGGCAGCGAGCCTAGACTGGAACAGTGGAGCCGACCTGGGTTAGAGGAGGGAGAACCAAAGAATAACGGGAAACCGTTATGCATCAGCAAAACCTTGAAAAAAAAAAAAAGAAGTGCACTCGAAAAAAAAATGCGCAAAAGGAAAACAATTGTATCTTGAAAGCACAGGAACAAAAATAGCAAGGGCGAATGCTCAGGCGCTAGGAGGTGCATTGTTCGAGCCGAGTGGAGTGAGGTAGAGTCGGGCTGGGCCAGGTAGGCCGCGCGGTTTTCTGTAAACAACACCAAGGCCTCGCTCGATTTTTGTCCTTTCCGTTTTGGCCGTTTCCGTCCACTTCAGATTGTCCTTTTAAATTTGGAATTAAATATAGATGCAGGAACCTGACTGCTTCATTAATCATCACAATAACGCAGCACACCTCCAACGTTATTTTTCAGCATGACTGTATATCTTCCTGGAATAGTTTTGGCAGAAAAATCTCATTTAAAAATCTAATCTAATTTTTCCAGCTTACCGCTTAGTGTAGGCCATCAGCCAAGGCGTGTGTGGTGTCTGAAGATTGCTTCTTTAGTTAAGCACTGGAGCTATGAAGCTAATGTAGCTAATAGAGTAATGGAAGCTTAAACAGTGGCTATTAGCATCATGCTAACTACATGCTGAAATCACCACACTGTCGCCTCAAAACCAGGTTTATGCCGCCCATCAGTTTGGAGACAATACAAATTAGCATTTGTCAGTTTGCAGTAACTTTACAGATTACAGACAAACCAGGTTTATTTTGGAAAAAACAATGTAGAACATATAAATTTTACATTAATATTATAAATATTACATATGTTACAGTTAGAGTGACAGTTTGGGAATAAAGCTAAAGGCCACTATAGGTGACATCACTGTTGTAGTGGCATGCAGAGGAATACCTCTTAAAACATGTTTTGTTATTAAAAAATAGCAGAAAGAAATTAGTTTGTTCTGAGTAACAGCAGAGGCTGCCTCTTCAGATGAGCTACTTACTCGCACAGGCAAGAACAGGTGAACTTGGCACAAGTTACATTCCTGATAAAGCATAAAATCAGCGTCTCACTGATTTGTTTGCCTTAATGTTCCCTAAACAGTGATCTAAGTATTCAAATATTAGCACCTTGAGAGGTTAACCAGCCAAATTCCAAAAGAAAAACTAATAAATCACAGCAAATTCCTTTCTGTCATTTGTGGAAATTGCTAACAGCTAACTTTTTACTAGCTAACAGCAAACAGTTACCAGCTTACCGAAACTTCTCCTGACTACTCACTCAGGTGTTGCCTCAAAACATGAGGTTTCTGATGCTGTTTAACATAATGTTATATTAAAAATGGACACAAATCGAAGTAAAGAATATTGTTTTTAGCCATGCAGTTTATTTTTGTCCTTGTTTATACATTATAGTAATTTCACGTTATAAAGTGTCTGAAAGCACATAAATAAGACTGTTAGAGATTACTTAACAACACAACATGGTTTGAGAGAAGTCTAAGGCTACGTTCACATTAAAAGCCTCATTGCTCAAATCAGATTTTTTGCTCAAATCCGATCTCTCTGACATGATGGTTCAAATCTGCCATTAATGTGAACGAACCGGTGTCCTGAAATGACCCTCATGCGCACATCCTACTCAGTAACGTCACGTGAATGAATCACGAGCATCATCAGCACAAACTAACGAGCAGAACGAGCTTCGCTGAGAAGATAATTAACTCTGATCAGCTCTCAGCTCCATTTTTAGAGCGAGACGATGGAGAAAAAGTTGAGATGAGCTGCTTTTCCACCGTTTACAGGCTTTAACTTCTGTTCAGCGCTGTTGCCATGGTAACGCTGAATGATGGTGCACGCGCAGTGAAAAAAAAACACATGAATTCCAATCTGAGGGTCACATTAAGGTTGCATGGCCACAAATCGGATACGTATCTGATCTAGGACCACATATGAAAGTGGATCAGGTCGGATTTGAAAAGATCAGATTTGTGTGTCCACACAGCCCTGAAAACATCAGATCTGAGTCACATTAGGGCAGAAAATCGAATTTGTGCCACTTCAGCCTGGTAATGTGAACGTAGCCTGATTAGATATGTAGTTTGTACACTGCTAATTGCAATACGTTTTAGCTACATTAGTCTTGTGCAAAACTAAAGAAGTAGACTTCAGACACCAAACCTGTCTTGGCTCTGCTTTTGGGGTAAAGATGAAAGTTTTACATAACATTACATTCGTGAATTTGTACATTTTTGACCAAACTGTTCCTTCAGTGGTCCCGTTGGCTTATGATAATAGGCCTGTTATTAATGTTAGTGAGAGACAATTTCCCAATAGTAAGTCATGACGTTTGGAGCTTTTCAAATCCAGCATCATCCTTACTAGCCCTCATTAAAGTCTCCTTAGCTGTAGCAAATATAGTCCTTCTAATTAGCAGCATTTTCACACTGACACAGTTCACGATTCTGCTGTAATAGCGGAGTAACTCGCTGAAGGCTGAACGGACTTGTCTTCCATTACCTCAAGCTGTACTTCTAATATTCTCTTTGTGCTCTTCTTTATGCACAAGTCTATGCTTCCTGATTAAATGGGCAAAGTAAAAGCTGTCTCTAAGAAGTATGTGGTTTTTATTTATATATTTATATTTTTATATTTCGGGCTTTGTACTTGTGGGCATGTCTGACAGCCCGCCTCCTACGAGACTAATTAAATGTAAGCCGGCCTCCAGTTTGGAGATAACGGTGAGTGCTCACAGACGAACAGTTGGAAATAAAAAATGCCGGCTATCAAAAACGGGGGGGACCTTTGGGACCGTTTGACCAGACATCAAACCGAGCAGCCGTCATGTACTATCCAACACAGATCAGACGGCCTGTGCGATTCCAAATGTTGCCTTTGCTGAATGTTGGTGCGCAAAAATCTCCATTATTATAAGCACATGCTGGTAGTAAACAGTAGCAGTCAAATGTATGGACTCATATGACTGAATGTATGTCTGTCGTAACCTTAAAATATGGGGAACACACTTAAATATGGCATTTTTCTACTGATTTTAGTGTACAAGCTCTATTTATTTACACATTAAGGTTAACACATTGGGAAAAGTAAAACATAAAACTATAAATCATAAAATGTGCCATAACTTTTGCACAAGCTACATTTTGTTTTAATGAACAGTCACTGGATGTGTTCACTTATTTTCACTTTCAGCTTTTCAAAGAAATCTGCAGGGATATTTTCCACACCTCCAAAGTTCAGTCTTAGAAACTGGTTTAGCATTTTCTGCTTCTCACCATCCTGAACGCATTCAGAGATACCATAGCAACCACCTAGCAAGACCATATTAACTACTAGAGATACCATAGCAACCACATGGAATACTATAGTAACTCTAGCAACCACTTTGGGTACCATAGCATCCACCTAGCAACAACCTTAAAAATCACCAGAGATACCATAGCAAGCACTAAAAAACACCTGGAATACCACAGCAACCATCTACAAACAGCCTAACAGCCACTTGGGATACCATAGCAACCTTCTAGCAACACCCTAGCAATCACCTGTAACACTCTTGCAACCATCTAGCAACACCCTAGCAATTACCTGGAACAACCTAGCAACCACCTAGCAAGCACAAGAGGTACCATGGCAACCATTTAAAAACATCTTAGCAGCCACCTGGGACACCGTAACAACCATGTATGAACTACGAGAGATGCCATATTAACCTCCTAGCAACACCCTAAGAACCAGTTTGGGGACCATAGCAACCACCTAGCAACAACCTTAAAAATCACCAATGATACCATAGCAACCCTTAGAAACCACCTGGAACACCACAGCAACCACCTACAAATGTCCTAACAACACCTTATTAATCACCTGCAACACCCTTGCAACCATCTAGCAGCACCCTTGCAATTACCTGGAACAACTTAGCAACCACCTAGCAAACACCAGAGACACCATGGCAACTGTTAAAAAACATATTAGCAGCCACCTGGACCACCTCCTAGCAACACCCTAGCAATCACCTGTTACACCCTTGCAACCATGTAGCAACATCCTAGCAATTAGATAGATAGATAGATAGATTCTGGTCAGAGCATACCGGTTAATTAGGATTGCATCATATGTGTGTATTTCAGTTGTCTATATGCCCAAATTCTCCTGCAGCATCTGCTGCTCTTATCTCCCACATGCTGCCACAGCAAGCGTTTCTAATGACCTGTTGATGGCAAACCGCTGCTGCCCCAGTTGTTGCTGTGTATGTGCGGAGTGTGGAGGGAGAGCATGTGTGGAGCGTGCGGCGCTGTGGGGCTGACTGTGGCGAGGCTTTATTAGCTCAGTGGTGGGCTCCAGCATGCACCAGCCAGCAGCAGTGCGATCAATGTAATATAAAAGGCCTGAAAAAAAGGAAAGTCTTCCCCTCCACTCTCCGCCAGTCTGCTCCTCCTCAGACGAAACAGTGAGGAGAGAAAGCTAACAGGACAGAAGGGAGGATTATCAGTCAGAAAAAAGGGAAAAAAAATCGCTTTGAACTCCTCTCTGTCTGTCGTAATTAGATTTTAAATGAGTACATTTTGCTTATTAAGTGTTCAAAGCCCAGTAAAGTGGAGCAGGAGGCCATTGTAAGAAATAGGAGGGAAAAAAGTTTTGCTTTGGTAATGACAGCTTGAAAACATGTTACTTATTTATTTATTGTTTATATTTTTGAAGCTTCATATGCATTCATTTATATATTGACTCATCATTTATGTATGTGTTTGTTTACCGTTCATGAGTTTTTATTAATAATAAAAACAGTATGTTTAAATTTGCTTATTTATTCAGTATTATTTCTTTTTTTCTACCTACAGTCGCCACTAGTTCCTTTTCCACACCTGAGGCGTACATCATTAGCACACACAGCACTCGGTTTCATTATAACTAATGCATATTTCATCCGATATTAATTTAATTTTACTCCTAGCGCGAGTAATTTGTTCACTACCCGAGGCTGACAAATATTTGGAGGGGGATGCACGCAAAATCCTGCCCTGGCTGGGGTCCTGAAAGATTACATAGGAGTCTTCCAGGTGGGAGTGTTTACATTGTGGTTAGCGGAGATTAGGAGTGGATTTGGCAGGATGAAGTCTCACCAGCACCCCCCCCACAACCCGCCCGTAGTCTCTGATGCTGGAATGGCCTTCATTTGATTCAGTCCAGATGGACACACTGGCACAAGCTTACATCTCAGCCACCTTCATAATGAATTAGTGCTGTAGACCTTCCTAACGGCCCCTGTACTGCAGCCACTGGCCACTTTATTAGAAATACCCACCTTACACTCACTGGCCACTTTACTAGAAACACTGACCTTCTACTTTTACTCGCTGGCCACTTTATTAGAAACACTAACCTTCTACTTTTACTTACTGGCCATTTTATTGGAAATATCTACCTTCTGCTTCCACTCACTGGTCACTTTATTAGAAACACCTACCCTCTACTTCCACTTACTGGCCATTTTATTAGAAATATCTACCTTCTACTTCCACCCTCTGATCACTTTATTGGAAACACCCACCGTTTGTCCATTTACTGGCTATTTTATTACAAACAGCTACCTTTTACTTCCATTCACTCTCCACTTTGTTGGAAACACCTCCCTTGTACTTCCACTTGCTGACCACCTTATTGGAAACACCCACCTTGTACCAGCAGGTGGAGCCACAAGGGAGGTGTTTCCATTAAAGTGGCCAGAGAGCGTGTAGTAGGCCTACAGTATCCCACAGCTTCGTCGGCCACATTTATAAAAGAACTTGTCCAGATAAGAGTCTGAAGTCACTAAGTTCAGTCAAACAGAAAAGATCCACCTTCTGTCTCTATAAAACTGGCCCAAGCCTCAGTGGAGTCAGAAACAATATTATAATGCCTAAGACCCCCCCCAAACAACCCCCCAGTCCTCTCATCCCATCTCATCTCACCTTCTCCAAGTGCTGTAAAGGGACACAGAATGAACTGAAGCTGTGGTTATTCTTCCATGAAAAATTCATACCTCTCCCTCTCCCATTGTGCTGATGTGCTGTTATATAAGAGAATATGGACGCGCTTGGCTCTTGTCAATAGGTTCGCCACAGGAGAGTGACACCAAAGCCCCCTTCGCTCTTGTTGTTGGGCTGCGGGATTATCTAGCGAGTGTTCTCGAAGAAATTGAGTTGTTAGATTGGATTGTTGGATGCGGAATGGCTCACTGTGTTACGGCTCTGACAGTCATCATTGCAGCAGTGGCTGTGTATCTGAAGCTGCTTGTTCAGTGCTGGGCGCTGCATCAGGGCAGCTTTACCGGCAGCTGCCGTTCACGGCTTTTACTTCTGTTTGCTGTTATACAGTCTGAATGCAGCTGGGGAGGTTCTGTGCTTTGTGGAAGAGAGCTGTTTGGCATGTGCAGTACTGTACAAGAGTCAGAGACCACCCATTAGATATGAAATTTCCCGTCAGCCATTATGTACAAGCTATTAATTTTCAGGAGACATTTTTGAGGAGATTAGATAAAAGATAATCTACTTGCATAAGAAAGGGGGGTATCAAAGGAAAGTAAGTGAAAAACAACTGCGCAAGACCTGGAAGACCACCAAAACTGTCCCCATCAGATAAGCAGTACTTTTCATCTTGAGAGAGAGGAGAAAATCAAGCTGCTTCACATCTGAAAAGATCCACAGGTGTTTCTGTCCATCCTTCCACTGTGAGAAGACGACTCAGCGCTGTGGGTCTGAAAGGATGTGTAGCTGATCAAGAAGAACCTCACTGAGAAAAGGAGACGGACACATCAAACAAAGAAGCTGAACGATGGACTGACCACCCCAGAGTCCAGACCTCAACATCACTGAATGGGTTTGATTACTTCAGAAAATGATCAACCAGCTTCTAAGACTGAACTTTGGAGGTGTGTCTGCAGATTTCTTAGAGAAACTGAAAGTGAGTCTCCTGAAAAGAATGGAAGCTGGAATAAAAAATATGATATTATTTGTAGTTGTGGAAGCTTAACATTACACATAATGTACTTAATATGCATTTTGACTGGAAATTAAACAAATGAAGGGTGGTCTCTGACTGTATGTTTGACCCACAAATGCCCTCTCTCATAGCTACTGTGGCCAGGTTGAATAGCTTTACAGAATGTTGACATTCTCATACAGAATAAATAAAATTTGAATTCAATAATCCACTCTAAATGTAAGTAATCTGACAAATAGTTTGTGTGATACAGTTTCTCAGAGAACACTTATTAAAAACGGGTTTCCATAATCAGAACTGCCAACAGGTGCTATAAAGATCTGTTAGAGTTCTCAATTAGCATATTACAGCCTTCTGTGATGTGTGGTGATGGTGATAACATATTGCTGCAGCCTGAGGTGTTGCTATAACAATTAGCACCATACACTGAAATTATCTCTGTGCAGAAGATGTGTTTATATTATTTTATTTCCTTATCTTCTCCTCTAGAGTTGTTGTGGTTGTTTTGGTGTACTATTCCAACTGAATAATTATGTAATAATAAGTGACGCACTTGTGTATTTCGACTAACTGAGTTACAGTGGTACGGTTTCTCATTAGGTTGAATGAGAACAGCCAAGCATACCATAGCAACAGCTTAGTAACATCATAGAAATGCCTGGGATGTCATAGCAATGGCCTAGCAATACATTAGCAACCACCTAGGATAGCACAGCAACAGCCTTGCAATATCTTAGCAACCACCCGGGATACCATAGCAGCAGCCTAGCAACACCTTGGTAATCAATTTATATAACACAGTAAAGGCCTAGCAACACCTTAGTAACCTCCTGGGATACCATAGCAGCAGCCTAGCAACACCTTGGCAATCAATTAGGATAACACAGTAAAGGCATAGCAATACCTTGATGACCACCTGGGATACCATAGCAACAGCCTAGCAACACTTTGGCAGTCACTTAGGATAACATAGTAAGGGCCTATGGCAAGACCTTACCAACCACCTGGGATTCCATAGCAATGGCCTAGCAACACCTTAGCAACCACTGTGGATGCCACTGAAGCTGCTTAGGCAGACCTTAGCATTCACCTCGGATATCATAGCAAGTGCCTAGCAACACTTTAGTAACCGTCTGCAAGTCCATAGCAATAACCTATCAACACCCTAGTAACCACTGTCATAGCAACAGCCTAGCAACACTTAACAACCACCTATGATACCGTAGCAACAGCCTTAAGCAACCACCCGGGGTAACATAGCAAACACCTAACAACACCTTAGCAACCACCTGATATACCATAGCAATGGCCTAGCAACACTTCAGCAACCACCTGGAAAACCATTGCAATGGCCTAGCAACACCCTAGTAACCACTGTAGATACCATAGTAAGAACCTAGCAACACTTAGCAACCACCTGATAAACCATAGCAATTGCATAGCAGCACCTTAGCAACCACCTGGAAAATGGCTATGTGAAGATAACTTAAAGTGTGTTCATGAACTTTCTCCTTTCAGTTTTCTTGACATTTTAGTTTTGTAAATTTGCATATTTATAATGATTGGTTTAAATATCTATGATGTTTTTATTTTTATCAATTTATTTTTTAAAGGCCGTCAATGACCCCCTTGCAGTACCATCACGGCCCACGGGGCCCTCCGGCCATTATGGTTGAAAACCACTGCATTAGATCATGTGACTGCCTTCTTTCATCAACACACTCAGACGAAACTAGCTGAAAAGTCAGGATACTCACAGCACCTGCTAAAAAAGGAACTGTTAGAGTTCTCAATTAGCATATTACAGCCTTCTGCGATATAAAACAGTGATAATGATGACATATCGCCGAAGCCCGAGGTGCTGCTATAACAATTAGCACCACATTCTCAAATCACCTCTGTGCAGATCATCACTCTGGATCACTTGTCTTCGCTTTACTGTTTACTTGTGGGAATATGGTCTGGCTTTGTTATGATGTCAGAAGTGACAAAAGGATGGAAAACATGGCCAAATATCTCCTCTTTTACTTACAGACACAAATCTGATTTTAATACAACTCCTTGAGACCACCGGTGGTTCCAAAACGCACTTCGTCATATTCTTCATAACTTTCATATTTCATAAGCTACATTCAAAAGGTGGGGGTCGTATGAGAGCTGTAACTGTCTTCTTTCCAGTCAAATAGATGGGTAATGTAATTTTAAACCCTTATAATAGAAGAAGCTGAAAAGAAGCAGAAGATGACCCATTTTTCCACAAATCTGGGCTATAAACTATAAACAGATGGCGTCTCTTCAGTGATCTACTGTATTGTATTATTTTTTATAAAATAATACAAAGAGCATCTAAGATTTTTGGCTTTCAGCAGTAAATTGTAAGCATATAGCAACATGTGTGATCATAAAACACATTTGAGGGGAGCTTTTACAAAAAAATAAATAAATAAAATAAAAATGTACCTTTATTTCATGCAGTTACTGAATAATTTGCCTTATATGTAAATTCAGATGGAAAAACCAAAATATACCCTGGAGAATAAGAGGTTAATGGAAACTGTAGAATGTGCACATTTTCAGTTTCTCTGGTCGTTTCAATGAGCTACGATTTAGCGGAATTCATATAAAAGTGCAGCATGTTTTACTTCTAAAGCTAAACTCCTAAGATTACGTCCAGAGGCGATGGGAGCAGTGTGAACAATCACACCTGAGCGATGATGGTGATGGTGGTTGAAGGTTGATGTGACATTCTAACTAGCTGCCTCCTGGCTTTCCTGTGGAAGCTGCTTCCAGAGGGACAGTGGAGCTCTGTAAATGACTCCTCGGTGGCATTTTGCCATTAGAGCCACTCTCCTGTTCTTTCGGATTGCACTGTAGTGTGGGGACCATTAGCAGTGTCCTCACAGCACTGCAGCACTTATGAATGAATCTGAGATTACACAAACTGGCCACTTTATCAGAAACCTCCAGCTACAACCAAGGGGTTTCTGATAAAGTGGCCAGTTTGTGTAATCTCAGAGGTGGTCGACCACTCCTCACCTACACTCTAAAAAGGTTCTTCAAAGGTAATGTAAAGAAAGAAAATGTTTCTGTTTAGAACCATGAATACTCAGAACCTTTAACATGAATAAAAGGTTCTTTTATGGTGAAATATATTTAGACTGATGGAGAGTGCGTTGATTCTATATAGCACCAGAAAGGGCTCTGCTATTGTTACAATGTAGAACCATGAACACACAAAGAAACTTTTGCATGATTAAAGGGTTCTTTGGATCATGAAAGGGAGAATGTGCTGTGGATGGTCCTCTATAGCAACCAAAAGGGTTCTCTACTGTTACATTGTCAAGCTTGTAACAACAGAAGAACGCCTTTGGGTGCTATATAGAACTCTTTTCAGAAAGGTTCTATACGGAACCGTCTATAGCACATTCATGCACATTATCCAATTCAAAGTAGATTATAGTAGATTCACAGTAAATGCTGAATAATTTATAATAGGTGCTAAATAATTCATAGTAGATGCTAAATAATTCATAGTAGATGCTGAATAATTTATAGTAGATATTGCATAATTCACAGAATATACACAGTAACTCGAATAGTTACTGAACAACTCACAGCAGATACTGAATTATTTATAGAGGATATTGAATAATTTATAGTCAAGCTGGATAATTTATAGCAGATACTGGATAATGCGTAGTAGTTACTGAATAATTCATAGTGGATATTGAATAATTCATACAAGATACTGAATACTTCTTGGTGGTTACTGAATATATTGTTGTAGTTACTGAATAATTTATAGCAGATAATGAATAATTTATGAATAATTTATAGTAGATACCGAATAATTTATAGTGGATAATGAATAATTCATCGTAGATGCTAAATCATTTATAGTAGGTACTTAATAACTCATAGATGATGCTGAATAACTTATAGTGGATAATAAATAATTTCTAGAAGATTCTGAATAATTTTAATAGATAATGAATAATTCGTAATAGATGCTGAATAATTTCATAGTACATAATGAATAATTCATAGTAAATACTTAATAATTCCTTACAGACATTGAATAACTTGAATAGTTGCTGAATAATTCATAGCAGAAACTCAAATAATATATTTGCAATTTACTAATAGGTACAAATTACAACGTTGCCTGTAGAAAGCTGAACAGAACAGGGCTACCTCTGGCCAGGTCAGTCTACTCTAGTGAAAGCAGCTAATAATTGATTCTAAAGAGAGCCAGCAGATAACTGTGTCCAGCTGTCAGATTCTTCATCTGCATTTGGCACATTTTGACAATAACAACTGCACTGAGAAAATAAGTAAGGACGTATTTTAGCACTAGTTGTGTGGTCTTGTGTTCATAGCGTGATCATTTTGTACATTTTGTGGTAATAATTGGCTTAGTGCGCTATAGCACAGCGTAACCAGGGTAGAAGGACGACGGGACATGTCTAATTTGCATAATCATGCATATTCATAGATTTCAGCAATCTACATGTGGCTGAAGGTGTGGAGATGCCATTTTTAGTGGTTTCTTGGGTATAAAAAGCAATTTGTTATTCAGTGTAGATTGTTTAAAGGGTTTAAATGACACCTTCAGGGGAACTTTCAGTCCCGTATGGACTCTTAACCTTGGTGCGTTTGCTGTGTACCTCCCTGGCAGAAGCACATTAGCATGGAGGTCTTGCTGGCCACCCACTGTGCTGCTAATGGGAAATGCTGCACATGCTGAAGCGACAGCATGCTTTTTAGTGCGGCTCCGTCTGAGGTAAGACGTACCGCACGGTAAAGCCGGAGTGAAGCGGAGCGGCTTAGTCCGCGTGTGTGTGGAGATTAAGTTTGCTGCACGCTACAGCGCGTCTGCCAGTCTGCCCGGCTAGCCTGCAAAACAACAACACGGTCGCAGGAGGACCCTGACTGTTTATGGTGGCTGATTTTCTTTTCTTCCTAATCGCAGGAAAAGGGCCTGTGGGAATTTTTTTGCCGGCTGGCCTCAGACTTCAGCTGGTTACTGCGGCAAATGCTCTGCTGCTGCCTGGGCTGAGATGTAAACATAATGCAAAAGGCCTGTTCTGATGTTTATCTGCTCCACAACAGTCCGGCACATCTCTCGGACTCCTTTGTTTTCTCAGTCGGGTTGTTGCATTTCATTGTGTGATCCATGAGAAATAAAAACAAAGCTGTCCTGCTTTGCTGGCCTCAGTTTTAACTACTGTCCGCACTGCTCATTCATTTGTTTATGGGACAGTTATTTGGGTTCTGCATCAATACATGATTTGAATACTGCAGTTGTCTTTGAGATTGTATTAGTATTGCCCTAGGCTTCAAGGTTTAGGCTATATATTAGTGTTGTAATTCTAGAGTCCGGTCACGATCTCAAGACCGGTCTAAAGACCACAATCTAGCGGTCTCGGCCTTGGGTAAGGTTCTCGAGACCAGCCGAGTGCAATATCTCCATCTGAGGTAACTGGAAACTGAGTCGTTATTAATTATCAATAAGATCAGAATACACAAAATAAAACAGTCCTTTCTCTGTATCTGGGGTTTCCAAACTTTTGCAACTCGTGACTCACACAAATGACCTCAAGAGCTCTCTCTCTCTCTCTCTCTCTCTCTCTCTATATATATATATATATATATATATACATATCTGTATATATCTCTATATATCTGTTGATGGAAGAAAACCTCGTATTTTGTCATTTGTCAGTTTTTGACATAATTTGAAAATGCCTGTTGCCCTTTACATTCTGTGTAAATGTCATGACGAATGGACCAAAACAAATGGCCTAAAATTACTTGTAAAAAATTTTGGTTCCATTGACTTACATTAAAAGTAAAATATGTTTTTTCCCTCTCCTGTAAAGTTACCATTTTGGAGATATGAGTTTTTGTTCCGACAACAGTGATACATACATACGTGCGCTTATTTTTATTAAAAAATCTTAATCCAATCTTGACTCTGCTTCAACTACTAAGTCTCGGCCTTCACATGGACTCGGCTCTAGCAGTTCTGACAACAACACTACTGTCGATATATGATGCTGCAAAATGTCATATGTCTGAAACGGTAACCTTAGAATGGACGTTAATGGAGCAAGTCATTTTGGAGTATTTCTACTTATCAACCACGAAATTTTAACACAGTGTAAAATGTGTTAAATGGTAAATTCTGTAACATTTAACATATATAGGTGCATCATGGACCACTTTCAGTACTTTTTTCATGACATACATTGATGGGACAGTTGTCTATAAACGTGTAGACAAAATTTGCTAATGACTAAAGTAAAATTTCCTACCCTATAAAGGGTAAAACTGTACATTTTTGCCTTTTTATTGGCTATAAGCTTCCATTACTTGTTAGCCTCAGAACTCTACTGCAGAATTAAGAAGCAAACTTTCAACATCATTTTTATGGAAGCCCAAAAACCAAAGCCTGTGGTCTCTTTTTCTGGCAGCTGTATCTAAAACTTTGACTTAATATCTCAAAATAAAGGCCGATTCTCTTAAAAGTTAGAATTATTATCTTAAAATAATTTATATTATATATATATATTATATTATTATATATTATATATAATTTATATATATATATTATATTATTATATATTATATATAATTTATATTATATATATTTATAACTTATTTTCTCAAAAATTTGGCTTACTGTCTCAAAATAAAGACTTCTCAGATCTTTCACTTTGCATTGTGATGCAAAGACTTATTTTCTTGAAATAATGAAATTTTACAAAATTACAACTAAATAACTAAAACTAAATTGTTGTACTAAATGTCTCAATCATTATTTTGAGATAATAAGTCATTATTTTGAGATAGTAGGTCTATATACACTTACAACTGCCAGAAAATGAGAAAGAGAAAAAAAGTGCATTTTTTCCTCTGCTACCTGGAAGGAACCCCGACTTTAAAAGATTATATGCTAACATGTACTTTCTTTTTTTTACAGACTGATGGACACATAATAATGAGTATAGTTTCAGAAGTTCCAGCCATCTTGATCTTCACCAGCACAGTGTCACCGAATATCTACGCAAACGTCAAGCAACCAGCACACGATCTAAACATTTATGTAAGTATCAAACACTTTCACTATATCCACCAAAAAAGAAAGACAAAAGAAAAACACCATTCAGTGGATGGTTGTTTAGAACAGTGGTTCTCAAACCACACCTCAGGGGCACCTAGATGGTCCACATTCTTGCTCCAACCCGGCTCATAACCCACCATGAGGACGGGTTTGAGGAGCCTGTTTTTTGTAAATGAGATGTATAAATATAAAGAAACTTTTTCAAGAGTAAAGAACCTCCACATAATGTAAAGGTTCTGGGGCAGGGGTGGGCAACTCAAACGTTAAAAAGAGCCATTTTGTCCTTTCAACAAAATCAATCCACCTTGAGAGCCACAACATTTTATGCCCATTACAGTTTACCATCCTTGCTGTAAATATGTCTCAGTATGTGCTGATATACAAGTATAGGCTAAAAAAATAATATAAATGAATATGCAAACTTACTTTGCTCTGCTTTAAGCTTTAGCTCAGCTATAGCCGAGCTAAATTTTCTCAGCTATATTTTCTCGCATCTCCGGCGGGAAACTTTTCCTCAAAAGTAGAATATTTTCTTGTAAAATGTCTCTCAACGTTCAACTTTTTACAAGACTGAAGTCAGATTCTCATTCGCCAGCTTCTTGTTTGAATTACCTTAAATGGTGCAGCAGTTACATTCTGGCACCTCACCATTTAAGGTGGAACGGCAAAATTCAAACCAAAAGCTGGCGAATGAGAAACTGACATCAGCCTCACGACTTTTTAGTGTTTGACAGTTTCTTGTTGCAGATTAAACGTTTCAAGAAACCAGCTGGAGTGATTATAAACGCAAATAAGTCCATTCGTCTCCAAAGTTTCAATGTTCATTTTAAATATTTCTCTTTGCCTTTCAGTTAGCTACTAGCTAGGTGAGACATCGTTGTCTGTGTTGCTATGGTGACCAGCAGTCCGCGCGCCAATCTTCAGGGTTAAAGGGTGAATTAGCAGTTCTACATTAACGCCAGCGTTTAAGACCATTTATTGTTAAAACTTTGTTTGAATGATCAGCAGAGCTTTATTTCACTGCAAAGGAGGATAATTTTATTTTTACCTAAATATCTGTTTCTGCCATGGAGCCGCAACATGGCAGTAAAAAAGCCGCAAGTGGCTCCAGAGCCGCATGTTGCCACCCGTGTTCAAGGAAAACTTGGTTTCAACCATTCAAGGGTTCTTCACACTCACAAATCTCTTTTTCAAACAGGGCTGTAGGAGCCAAAGTGGCTTAAAAGTGGTTGTTCTATGGCAGTGGTTCTCAGGGACCTCCAGCCAGTATACATTTTTACATTGGGGACAAGTTTGAGAGCTTCTGTTCTATACCTTCACTCAGAGAACCAGCTTTATTAGAGTGTAAACTGAATGGGGTTTACGTGAACAGTCTGTAAAACCTGTTCAGCAGTTGCTGTGAAAGAATGGATTCATGAGTGGAGCATAAACAGCTCAATCAGGGAAGATGACCAGAGAACTGCATTCACATGCTTTGCTGTTCCAGTGACTGACGCAGGGACAGGCTTGATCTGTACTTTTTTTGGGAAGACAGAGACAAGTGTCCAGATGTGAGCTGCTGCCAGCTGTTTGACAAATCTTACCCCACTCCAGCTGTGCAACCCCTGGGGCCTGTTTGGAGAACCAATTAACCTTGTTTGTACGGCCTCAGGCCCCAGCGAGCATTACGAGGGTGAACATATTTAAATGGTGGCGAATACCCATATGTGAGAATGCTGGGAAGTAAACAACCACCCAAAACAATAACACGTAAAACAATAACACATGTCTGATGTTAGTGGCAAAGTTTTGTCTTAGGAATTAAGTCAATCGAGTAGTTTAGCAAAAAATCTCATTTGCAGTTTCCCCATTTAACCTAAATGTACACTCTTATAAACATAATGCTTCAAGGGTTCTTTAGTAAAGTAAAGGGTTCTATATTGAGCCATAAACACTCAAAAACCCTTTGCATCATAAAAGGGTTGTTCAGCTTGATGGAGAATGTGTCATAGATGGTTCTATATAGAACCTTTTTGGAGGTGGTTCTATATAGAACCATCTATAGCACAATCATGTGCATTTTGCATCAGTCCAAAGAACTCCTTCATGATGCAAAGAACCCTTTTATCATGTAAAGAGTTGTTTGAGTGTTCATGATCCTATATAGAACTGTTTTCTTTACCAAAGAACCTTTGAAACACCACTATTTGAACACATAGTTTAGCTTTAAATATAACATTATATTTATATGCACCAATCAGGCATAACATTAGGACCACCTCCTTGTTCCTACACTCATTGTCCATTTTATCAGCTCCACTTACTATATAGGTGCACTTTGGATCAGACACAGCAGTGCTGCTGGAGTTTTTAAACACTGTGTCCACTCACTGTCCACTCTATTAGACACTCCTACCTTGTTAGTCCACCTTGTAGATGTAAAGTCAGAGACGATAGCTCATCTGTTGCTGCACAGTTTGTGTCGGTCATCCTCTAGTCCTTTATCAGTGGTCACAGGACGCTGCCCAAAGGATGCTGTTGGCTGGATAGGTTTGGTTGGTGGACTATTTTCAGTCCAGCAGTGACACTGAGGTGTTTAAAAACTCCAGCAGCACTGCTGTGTCTGATCCACTCAGACCAGCGCAACATACACTAACACACCACCACCACGTCAGTGTTACTGCAGTGCTGAGAATGACCCACCACCCAAATAGTACCTGCTCTGTGAGGGTCCATGGGGGTCCTGACCACTGAAGAACAGGGTAAAAGGGGGCTAACAAAGTATGCAGAGAAACAGATGGACTACAGTCTGTAACTGTAGAACTACAAAGTGCACCTATATAGTAAGTGGAGCTGATAAAATGGACAATGAGCGTAGAAACAAGGAGGTGGTTATAATGTTATGCCTGATCGGTATATATATGTATATCAGGTGTTCCTTTGAAAAGCTTGGTGCCCCTGAACCTTTAACAGGCAGTGCAGTTATAAAGGGCTTGATGAGTTCAGTCTGAGGTGTAGAATCAGGGTAAACACTAAACTGCACTGAGTTATGACCTTTCAAGCCTGAACTTGTGCAACCTCATACAAAGCCTTGGCCATCCGTTACTGCAGACAAGATCCAATCCGAAGCAAGCCAGAACACCAGCTTGATTCCATCTGAGTCCACTCCAAATGGAATGTCTGTTCGCTCTCTTTTCACAGCATCCCAGCAGGGAACATACACTGACACAGCAAGAGATATTTCAACACTGAGAGCCTTAAGAATCGCTAGTTGCTTAAGGGCATTTTTTCCAAACGGTGAAAAGGTTCTAGAGTATATCATTCAATATAGAGAAGAAAAAGCCAGTGGGTGTCCTTGACTCATCCTGACTGATGGGATAGAAGCCCCTGTTTATTCTTAATGGTACCAACCAATGTGTTGTATATGGTTCCACCAAAAATGGGATCCACTATTATTACAAGCCAAAGAACTCTTTTTTTGGTCCTATATGGAACCCTTTTTAGTAAGAGTGTATATATACTGTACATCTGATACATGGATCATACGTATATGTCTGATACAAACAACAAAAGATTTTTAAACGCAAAAATGAAATGCACCAGAAACATACATTCAATATATAACCTTATATTATGTAACATGAAGCTAGTATACATGAGTAATATATGCCATCCATATATGAATGTTTTCTATAATATATTTTCTAATTGTTACACAAATATGTTTGTATATGTTAATGAATAGATTAAATATATGCTTGATATTTGAAAATGGCCAATTTCAAATAAATTGGCATACATGTCACATATATGGCCTTATGCGACTAATACAAATCAGACATAAGGGAAATCAATATGTGCTAATATATGTCATATATTTGAAATCCATTATTGCCACATATCAGATTTCTATATGCATATTGTGCCCATCTAATGAGTTATCAGCAATATCAGTTATCAGTTTCCAGTAAAACTAGGTCCCTAAGTTTGGGGGGGTTGAGAATCGTTGGGCTGAGATTTCCTGAATTAAAGAGTAGAACAATCCCCTTCTGATGATGCATCCTGAAAGTGGAAGTCAGTTTTGAAAGACTACGAGTGGTTTGGAGTGGATCTGTTTGGGGTGTTTGAATGTATTTATGGCTGAATTATTGCTTTAACAATAGGAAAAGATCATGAGCAATTAAGGTTAGTGCTGTATAACGAATGCTACACTTTTAGCAAAAAGGGTTCTATTAATACCAAAAATAGGTTCTTTGGCTTGCAACAGCAGTTGTTGCTATATAGAACCCTTTTCACAAAGGTTCCCATTACTGCCTAGTCTCCATCAATGTGAAGAACACTTTCACGATGCAAAGAACCCTTTAATCGTGCAAAGGGTTCACTGAGTGTTCGTGTCATATAGAACCATTTTCTTCACTAAAGAACCCTTGAAGAAGAGCGTGTAGTGAGCAGGTTTATTAGGGTTATTTTACAGAAACGTCCACTTCTTTATCTCTCCATAGGAGTCACTGGTGTTACTGATCATCATTGGTGTTACACATAAGAGACAGTAACACCAGAGACATTTTTAATGAAAAATACATTTTACAAAATAACTGCTACAGAGCATCAAATCATGTTGTCAGTCATGAAAAATCCACCAAAATACGACATTTAATCCATTTGTGTTCTATGTTTTCACAGTTATCTAAGAATAAAGTCGGTCACACCAGTGACTTCAACTAAAAGCTTCATATGAAATCATGAGCTAAATGAGAAAATCTCTGATAACTGAAAGACACAGTGGACTCACCATGTGCTTTTCTTCATCGATCCTCAGAAAATAGGTAAAAGGAAGTCAAGTGATGTCATCAGTGTGACTTTTATTTCAAAATAAGAGATTTTTTGTTATGCAGTAACGCCAGTGACACGACTCCTGGGGAACACAACTTTCATTATATATTTTATAATATTTATCTGGCATTTGTTTTCTTTATGTCATTTAATTCATGTATTTTATAGTCATGTATAGATTATAGTATTCTGTGGTGCTTGGAATTCTATATAATTGATTTAAAAACCAATATTGCTAAATCTATGGCTCAAGAAGGTGTAATTGTTAAACCAGCGTATTGTTTTATTTTAATATATTCATAAATTGTACCCCTAACATGTTTTTTAAGTGTAATATATCTATAAACGCTAGGGGCACAAAAATTGACACTTCCATAGAATGACTCATTTATTAGCATCTAGCTCAGTGGCTTCTAGGGAATCCCAGTGGTTGTGAGGCATGCTGGGTACTGTATTGAGAGAACATTGATGGGCAAGAACCTGAAAATGATACAAAATCTTCAAATCTGAGGCTGAGTGATACGATGCTGTACTGCGTAATCTAACAAATAACATATTAAATGCTAGTTTTAGGCCAGAATGCCTAACTAGCTGCTTTAGGAAGCTGCTTTGGCCACAAATCAAAATGAGCTGGTCCCCAGCTTTTATTGTCAGTTTCCATTGACTTTTTTTAAAAAAAATGAGGGCTTGACCTGTGCTTTATGCCTTCCAGGATGCAGGGCACGCAGGATGTTCAGACAGCCGACTGGAGTGGCGGTCCAAGAAGCCTGACCCTTCGTTTAATCAGGGCTTGCTTCGCTGTCTAAGCATCCTTTGCTCAGTGCTGTCACTTTAATCAGGTTTCTTCCCTTTGCAGGGTGATAATAGAGGGATGATGGAGTCTTCAGCTGGTCTGGGAGATGTTAGGGCTGAAAGGTCTAGACCAGGTTAATGGCAGCGCTGTGCTGAAAGGCTAAAGTTGGCTAGCGTCTCCTCACTGAGTCACGCAGCAGGGAAGGAAGTCTAATCGGAATGGGTTTGGGATCGGGCCACCTCGGGCCGGGACGCTTCCTGCCGTTCGTTTTGATATCTGCAGAGACAAACGCCTGTCAGACAGGCTCCTCCGTTCTCCCCATCCCTCCATCACCCCCTTCACTCCTCCCTGCACCCCCCTACTCGCGTTTCATTGTGATTTGTGTCAGTGCTTGTCCACACGCCTTCCTGTCTTTCTTTCTCGATCCACCAAATACCACATGAAAAGAACACATCAATCAAAGATGACCACTTCGCTCTCAGTGAAAACCTTTATTATCTGACTGTATTGGCAGAAAACTTCACTTCATACATGCAAAATTATCTGCCAGTATTGTGAAATAATTGACTTAAGCAAAATCTTAAAACCACCTTACAGCAACATTTCTCAACATGAGAAATATATGATATATAGACTAAATTTAAGATAATGTCACTTGCCAGTGTATTTATTTGTAAGTTGAACTTCTTACTCCATGTTAGGGCTGAGTTAGATTTTTCAAGTAGTCAAAAAAGTTTGAAAAATCAAATAGTGAATTGTGATTTTTGAAGCAATTTAGCCTCTCTGTAATCTCATACATTCTCATATTGAAGAACTCTGGGCCTCAAACTGTGGGGTTTTTCTTGAAGAGTAACTACAACCTAAGATTTTTTTTTTTCATTAATAGCTGAAATGCATGGCTCCGTAAGAAATATACACCAAACATGCTTGAAATGTGATCACATCTTTCCAAACTGTAAAAATATCATTTTATCGTTGTCAGTTCCGCTTTTGCAGCGCCCCTCTGGTTCAACTCTGCTATAGACGTGGATGACGTGTCTTTGTAACCAAAGTACCATGACACGTCATAGTATGCAAATCAGCCAACTAACGATCCCAGTCCCTCATGATGCCCTACTCGTGCCCACCGTTTTGGATCATTTTCCATACATATCATCTAATTGCATGTGTTATTAAGTGTTCTTATTATTGGTAACTCTTAGTTGGATGACCAGTGAGGCAGTGTATGACCAACCTGGTCACATCTGTGAACAACCTGTTTGGTACGATACAGTCTTCCTGTTATAACTCTCTGCTTGGAATCAAACAGGCAGTATGCAAAAAGCTAGGTTGTAATGCTGGTAATGCTAGAGAATGGCTAGTTTGAGCTAACTATCCTAGGCTACATAGGTTGGGTTAGCTTTAGCTTCATTGTCTAAAAGGCCACTGAAGGGTGAAGTATGTTCCTATTCATGTGTTCTCAAAATAGCAGCTTGTGACACAAAAATATCGCTGTTGTCGGAAGAAAACCTCGTATCTCCAAAATGGGAACTTTACAGGAGAAGAAAAAACCTACTTTAATTTTAATGTAAGTCAATGGAACCAGAGTTTTTTCCAAGTAATTTTTGGCTGTTTCTTTTGGTCCAATTGTCATGAAATTTACACACAGTATAAAGAGCAACAGGCATTTTCAAATTACGTCAAAAACTGAAAAACGACAAAAATGGAGATACAAGGTTTTCTTCAAAATCTACAAAATTTCAGCTTTGTAAGACCAAATTCTTCATGTCAGAATGAATGCAGTGGCTGAGAAGTCACCTCATTAAAGGAGAAGTGCGGATTAAGGAGCAGAAATAGCCGCTTTTTGCATTGCCATTGGTTTTCCTGGTTATACTCAGCTTCAGTGCAGCATGACATAATCTCTGGAATTCTTTATCTCTTGTCTATTTTTCTGTCTGCGGTGGTCAGGCTAGTGTAGACAGTGTATGTATATATTTATCCCCGCATGGAGTCAGATTCCAGCCGCTTGAACTGACGCACGCAGTTAAAAAGGTCCCATTTCCCGTCCCCAGTCAGGAAGTGAAGGAAAGACCGCGGCACCAGAGGGGTTGGGCAACCAGCGCGTGGACACTGGACCATAATAAACTTTCATTTTCAAATGGCCACATTCGCAGACAGACAGAGACAGAAATAAATGAAAGAGAGGGGCTGGCCAGTGCAGCGGGCAAATGTGAGGCAAATCTCTTTATATAAGATTTTTTTTTTCTTTACAGTAAATGAGACACCTTCTGGGCAGCACAGAGGAAGTTTGGTCATTATGTAGTCCTCGAAGCATGAATGAATAGAATCATGAATGTACCATCAGAGGTCAGCATGTTCCAAGAACAATCACAATGGATGTGAATCATTAGAGTGACCAGACATTAACCGTTTTTTACTTTTATTACGATTACCACTTAATTGTCCTTTTTTGCCCTTTTATCCCTGCTGAAAATTCCAAAGCTTTTGCTGGAAGCTGGTTTCAGATGGTCTAAGCTGGTCACAATAGTTGACAAGCTGGACATCTAGCTGGACTAGGCAAAAAGCAGTGCGCTAAGTTTGTTAAGCTTGTAAATCATCATAGGGTATTTTTTCACTGGAGTTGGAGGGTTTAGCTGGTCAACCTGCAAGATCAGCGTAAGCAAGCATGACCAGCATGACCAAACTAGTTAATCAGCATTACCAAGCTGGTCATCCAGCATGATCATCATGACCAAATTGGTTAACCAGCATAATCAGCGTGACTGAGCAGGTCAATGGCCATGACCAAGATGGTCAACCAGCATGACCAAGTTGGTCAACAAGAGTAACCAAGCAGATCAATGAGGAAGGTTTAGCTGGTCAACCTGCATTATCAGCATAAGCAAGAATGACCAGTATGACCAAGCTGGTTAATCAGCATCGCTAAGCTGGTCAACCAGCATGATCATCATGACCAAATTGGTTAACCAGCATAATTTCCATGACCAAGCTGGTCAACAAGAGTAACCAGGCAGGTCAATAAGGATGACCAAGCTGGTCATGAGAATGATCAAACTGGTCAACAAGCATGATGGTCATGCTGATTATGATGGCTGACCAGCTCGGTCATGATGACTGACCAAACATGTATAAATAGATGGATAGATGGTTGGATGGATAGATTTGCTTTAATATTCTTGTGATTTTATATATGTTATCTATTTTGTATTTTACCCCTTATTAAGCACATTATTATTATTATTATTGTTATTATTATTATTATTATTGTTATTATTATTATTATTATTATTATTGTATTTTTTTTAAGTCTTTAATATAAAAAAACCCTCATCTAATTTGCAGGTGACAAATGAGACCCATATAACCTTCTTTGGGGTAACTATGCAGACAGCACCAAATTTAAAGGGAAGTGAACTGCTCGACTGGGCAATACAAACGTTTGGAGGGGTCACATCATTCACCAAACTTCAAGATGCAGTGAACCTCACAGTGACCAAAAACAAAGGTAAAGGCCCACCTGTATTGTACAACATTTCCCACCTCTCTTTATCCCTCAGCATTTAAAAAGGCTGTTCTTGTTACTATCCCTTTAAGGTTAATGTATGCAAATGATCTCTGTACTGATTGGTCTGTACTGTGTTGCGCCTCGATCAAAAAGCAGGGTTGAAACACTTCATATAACTTCAGCATGAATGGGCGTGCCAAACTGCTGTAGGCTGAATGGGCATATGTATTGGTTTTTTTTTTTGGCAACAGGCTGCTTTGTTTCCATATGTAGACTTTACAGACAGTGGAGTGAACAGTACAATTAGAAATGTATTTAAAAAAATAGATAATTATATTTCACATTTCCCATGATTTGGGCCCAAAGTTTGTAATATGAGCTAAACCCCACGCTCTCTTTTTCAGCGGTGGCAGTGTCCCCTGCTTGCCAGCTAAATCTGGAATCCCTAAAGCAGAAGACCGTTTTCAAAGTGGAATCTAAAAAGGATGCAGTTCAATCTTGCTTTTTCGACAGTTCTCCGGACGAGCTGCATATCATCAATATTCCCGACAGTGTTACCATTGGGTGAGTCAACTAGAAAAAGCTGACCCTTTATGACTATGATCATTCAGTACATATTTACCACAGCAAGGGTTTAAGAAATATGAATATATATATGCTCATATTTAAGCAGTAGAAGACCACCCAAGGTTATTACTGATACTGGACAACACTTCTTTTATTTAATTTCCAGTCAGAATGGCCAAATCAGTGAAAAGCAGTCAACACATGTAACAAAACATTACACAGACACCTCAACAACCAAAAGTTTCTGTTAGTCTATGAAACGTTCACACAGTATAATGGACCTTTTGTGGCGACTGGGTTTGTTTTTCAGTAATGTAACAGTGGATGTTGACCCTTCTAAAGTTAAACTGGTTCTGAGGGGCCCCATTGGAACCACGTGGCAAGTCACAGCGAAGGATGCCGTTTTGCTGGTGAGTGAAGAAGGACTTTTCATGGCTGGGTCACTCTGCCTTAAACTGACACTGAATGGTAGAGTAGAGTTCTACTTTGGATGGATGTATGGATGGATGGATGCCTGGAAGAGTAAAGGCCCTGATATAAATTGATGGATGGATGGATAGAATGGATGACATAGTAGAGGCTCTACTATGGAAGGATGGATGAACAGACTTTACCAACTCAGACATTCACATTAAGTGGTGTTGGGGGGGATGTTGGGCATTTATTAAAATATATATATGTATATATATATATATATATATATATATATATATATATATATATATATATGTTTCCTCCCACAGTCCAAAAACATGCAGTCAGGCTGATTGGACGTGCTAAAATTGCCCCTAGGTATGAGTGTGTGACTGTGTATGGCTCTCTGCCCTGCGATGGACTGGCGACCTGTCCAGGGTGTATCCTGCCTTCCGCCCAATGACAGCTGGGATAGGCTCCAGCACCCCACCGTGACCCAGAAGGATAAGCAGTTTAGATGATGTATGTATGTATGTGTATCGCTGCTGTCTGAACAAAACCTTGCATCTTCATTTTTGTCATTTTTCAGTTTTTTATCATAATTTGAAAATGACTCTTTCCCTTTACATTGTGTGCAAATTTCATGATAAATAGACCAAAAGAAATGACCCAAAATGACATGGAAAAAATGTCTGGTTCCATTGACTTACATTAAAAGTAAAGTAACTTTTTCCTTCTCCTGTAAAGTTACCATGTGGGAGATTTTGGAGGATTTGTTCCGACAACAGCAATATACTACGTTACTCTTATTACTGTTACTGATGACAGTTATGTTTTCTAAATTTCCTTTTGTCCAGTCCAACAACCTTGTACTGATCAACAATATGAAGGCAGGACCAATGAGGAACATCTCAGACGATGCCAGTGAGATCAAGCAACACGCATTCACTTATTACAATGGCACATCCATCAGCAGCTACACAGAGATTCGCTTCAACAGCCCAACAATCAAAGTGAAGATTGGCCTGAGAGAGCACCCTGCAGGTAATACACCATTGATTCCCTTCTCTTTTGAAATACAGCAAGCTAAAACAGAAGTGATAGCTTTGTGTGAGGTGATAGACCTCAACAAGTTCCTCTAAATTGACACTGAGGCACTATACATCCAAAAGTCCGTAGGGTAGGGTAGTGAAACGAAGGGTATTAATAGGGAGTTTGTCCCCCTTTGGCTGCAGTAACAGCCTCTACTCTACTGCCAAGGCTTTACTAGATGTCGGAACATTGCTGTGAGGATTTGATTGAGCATTAGTGAGGTCAGGTACTGATGTTGGATGATCAGTTCTGGATCACTCCAATTCATCCCAAAGATATTGGATGGAGCTCCATCACTCCAGAGAATGCAGTTCCACTGCTCCACAGCCCAGTGCTGGGGTGTTTTATACCCCTCTAGAACACACATAGCATTGGGCATGGTGACCTCAGGCTCATGTGTGTCCCATTCTATTGGTCAGTGCTTTTTTCTAGAGGTTATACAAGCTGGTCTGTTGGAAGTTCTTTATATCTGGACTGTGGAATATATTGAGTTCATTTAAGGATCCAGCACTGCAGTTTCTATCGCCACTCTTTAACAGTAGACTGAAAAAAATGTGACACATTGAATTTGCATAGTTCAAAAATAATTGTATGGCCAAATTCCATGTTTCTAAGTGTAAATAAGACACAGTTGTGCTGATATAATATGTTAAATTCATGTAATGATGTTCACATTTGCATCAAGTTAATTCATCACTTTTCAGAATATGAAAATATTCCGGAAGCACTGGGAAAGAAAAGACAACATGATTTTTGATTTTAAGTGTTCGATATCACATTTTTAATGACATTGTTTTACCACTCTCTCCAGTTACAGACAGCCCTCCAATGAAAAGCACGACACAGTCTTCTGGAATGTACATGGAGCTGTTCAACTCTTCAGACTATGCATCGCCAATGGACCCCAGCACCCAAGTACAGGCCAACAAGAAGATCTATGCTCAGGTAAAGCAGTTTTAAGGGACTGATTTTTAAAAAAAATTCGGCATTTAATAATTCAGAGTGATCAGAAATAGTTCGGTGTAGATTGTTTACAGTGGTGGTGATAGGAACCAGAGGTCACCATATCTCCAAAATAGGCATTTTATTTTACTATCCAAAACTGCCAGCGAACCTGCATTTGTCTTCTGAGTTTTTGCATGGAATGTTGATGATGGTAAAATAGTGGTAAGTTTTCTCGGGAGACTGCATGTATCCCTCCACCATGAATGTGATTAAAAAAAGGATAGGTTTTAGGCCAAAAATCTTCTCTAAACTATTGAAAACAATGTGTCAGACATCAGACAGCATATTCATATTCATTACCATTTCATGTAATAACTTTCTATGAACAATTCTGACTACGTTTTTCTAGAACAGGGCATTTCACACCACTTACTTCTGGAGTAGCTCTTTTTATAACCCAAGGTGCCAGTATTCAACTTAAAACATAAAATTAAAAGCTCCTATTTTACATTCAGCTGCTAGAGTAGTATATGCTAGTCCAATATGATTTTGCAGTTTCATTTTTACAGATTCTTTACAGTTTGGAATTAAAGAAAGCCTTTTTTTTTATTATTCTAAATAAATGTCCCTGTCCTGATCTTATTCAATAGATAGGTGTAAGTATACTTTTTACCAATTTGTTTTTTATTTTCAAGATTTTATTCCTTAAAAGTCAAGAGTTTTTACTGTTTATTATTCTATTCGGTCCCACTTTACATTACGTGTATCTAATAACTGTGTAGTTACATGTGAACAACATATGCAACAACAATGTAACCACTAATGATTTAGTCACTATTACAGATGGATTACAGGAGGACACCTTATGTAATTACACACATGTATCAACTTCAGTTTTGCCTCATGTAATTACCCTAGTGTATTTTCAGATAGATTTAGTTACAGATTTCATTGCATTGTTAGCTATAATGTATTATGTATACATTCAACTGTGAGTCTGCCTTTCTGACCTTTTAACAGATTTTTATGTATAAAAATAAAAAGCAAAAAAAGAAGTATGAGCAAAAACAAAACCATGGGTTTTCCAGACACGGCCTACCGGGATGAGACCCCGGGGTCATCCTGAAGGCAATTTATCTCCAAGTTGGCCTGGGAGTGGCTTGGGGTCCAATGAGCTGGAGGAAGTTGTGGGGGGGCAGGGTCATCTGGGATTCTTTGCTCTCCCAGCTGTTACCACAGCCCTATCTGGACTAAGCGGTTAATGATGATGATGATGATGATGATGAATTGATGATGATGAATTATATTAATCACTTTCTCTGCTCTTTTAACTGTGACAGATCTCCAGTCATGTCCACGGAACTCTGAACATGATGATCGAAGTGCAGGAGTGTTTGGTGCGCTCTAAAGGCCTGCAGGCGGTGGAGTGGAGAATTCCCTTTAAGCACGAGCCCTGCAGCCCTAATGGCTGCAGCAACAGCGCCAGGTTCAGCTTCTCCTTCGACGTGTTCCAGCATCTGCCCTCCAACAGTTGGGATCTAGAGTGCAGGATCAGGCACTGCCTTACAAACTCCATTGTAAGTTGCTTTTGACACCATGTAAAATGAACAACTGTAGGCTGTTTTGGTAGATCCAGAACGAGCTCCTGGCCTAAGCATGAGTCTAAAGGTCAAGAAAAGCAAGAGGAACTTAAGTGTCAGTGTCACCAAGTACAGCGTTTAGTGGAACAAGCCTAAGACACACTAGACAACATCTAGTCGTCTGCACACTAGATACCTCCTACAGTGGTGCCACAATAGTCCTGAGAGTGAGATTTTCCAGTTAAAGAACTGCTGATCATGCATCTTGAAGTGGATGCATCTTTTTGATGATGCATTCCGAACTTTTGAAAAACTATTCTTGCGTTTCGCGTGACATCACACTGTATAGTTACCGCCGTTTTGAGGAACGAATCAGGGAGTGACTGTGTGGCGTAATGCCTTCAATAGTTTAGCATTTCTCTCTGCTGTTCACACCTCGTTCAGCTCAAGTAGGGATTAATTAGCTAATAATATCAGGTATTTTAACCAGGACACCATGATCATGCAGTGCAGGGGTTGCAGGACTGGAGCTGCACCCTCCTATGATGACAGAGCTTTTCTCCTCTTTATGCAACACCATGGGATCCTTTACCCACCCTGACGTGAAGAGCCGGTGGGCTTCTGTGCTTTTAAATGCTTTGAAAGACTCTCCAGAATAGGAGAGGGGCCGAGTATGAGATAAATATAAATGTCAGGAAGTTTTACGCCAGTTTAAGTGGGACCAGGAGTTTGGGAGGGAAACTGTATACGGATCGCAGCCTATTTTATTGACTTTGTCGAGGTCACGTTTTTACTCTTCTAAAGTAAGGAGAGTAATTTTAGTCATCTTTCACCTCTAGTTACGTTTGTACTGAGCAGGAATGCCAGAAATTTGGTCCCAAATATGGCGGCCACAACAGAAAAATCATGTAACTGAAACCCTTTGGGACAGATACATGAGGGCAGGTTGTTAGAATTTTTTTCTTCTGCTAGCTGGCTAATGTAGAAGGATTAGCCTCTAAACACAACAGGGCATTTCTTTATGGCTGTGGGCAATGAAATATTTATGCAGTGCATGCTGGGTATTGTAGTCAAAGGACACTGATGGGTGAAAAATTCAAAAAGCATATAAAATCATCAATTCTGTCAAAGTGAGAGGCTGCAGGGTCCAATGCTTATGCAACATAACATAATAAAGAGCATTACATTTTAGGTTTAGGCACTTTAACTGATTAAAATCTGCCCCAGAGTAGTCAGTGAGTGTCCAATTTGGTCAGTAAAATAAATGATGCCTTTAATGCTGGATGTAATGAGCGAGCATGTGTACACATTCAGAGTGCATTTCATATTGCTATGGAAATGTTTATCATTGATTATTGACTTTCATCAAGATAACAAAAAAGACCAATAGAAGAAAAAAATAAGTGTGCATTATGTTATGATTTTTGCTTTGTTAAAGACAAAAGACAAAAATCTATGAATGTAACTAATTATTAACCATTTAACGCACTCAACTTTTTTAAAACATTAGAACAAAGGGACTGCCCTTATAAAGGGTGTATGCATGCTTATTAGTTATTTGAAGTCATGATCCTAATAAACTAATTACATTAATAATTCAAATTTAAACTATTTGCCTTGCTTATTGGTATGTGGTACCAAAAAATCAATCATAAGAAACATTTTTCATGAGTTACTGGGGCAAACAACATTAGAGAAAAGAAAAACAGACATGCAAACACAACAAACAAGGCCGAAGTTCACTGTTAAAAATAAGCTCAACTCAACATAATATAGTAACTGAGTTCATGGCTTTTCTTGAGTTCACACAACTCAAACTTCTCACTCAAAAGTTCTATTAATTGTTTGGTTCTACATCCCAGTTTGGTAAATAAAATGAACTTGTTTTTTATACTCAGCTTTCCCACTAGCCAGGACTCTTTCACACAATCCTGCTAGACATTTTTCCTCTTGGGTACACACTTATGGATGGCTATGGCATCGCTGGGACTCAAACTCACAACCTCCTGTTGGGGTGATGGCTTAGTCAACTGCACCACTCAGGAACACATGAAGCAACTCAGATTTGTGTCTTTGTTATTTTAATTTTAAAGTATGGTGCAGTCTCATGTGGTGCAGCTGTCTAATAATTCATTCCAACATCAGGAGGTTGTGAGTTTGAATCCCAGCAATACCAAAGCTGTCTACATCCAGAAGCCCAAGAGGAAAAAATACCAGATGGGACAGTGTGATAGAAGGTGTACCAGCTAGTGGGGAGATTGAGTGAAAAAATACAGATTCAGTTTATCTAACCGAGATACAGACCTAGAAACAGTAGCTGGGAGAGTTTTTGACTCAACTAAGAAGTTTGAGTTGGGTGAACTCTAGTGTCCTGAAGTCGGGTCAACTCGAGAAAAGCCATGTAATCAGTTACTGTATCATTTGAAGTTGAGCAGACTTCTCATTTTCCCAGTGTTGAGATGACCTCTGTACGAAATGGAGTCCTGACTGTTTTTGCAGCGCTTTATCTGCACCTGCTTTCAGCCACATCATCACATTATCTAGAAAGAGCACTCTGACTTTTTGTAGAGCAAAAATTTCTTTCTAAACAACTTTTTCCGCAGCACTCTGAATTTCCAAATGGCCCGAGCGTGCTCGGGGCCTCCAAGAGCAAATTTACTAATGCGCACGTCATTAACAAACCAGCAGCCATTAATCAGTGGCCATTATACAAGAATTATGGCCGCCCACTGACCAGTCAGGGGCAAACATTTGTCTCTGCAGAGTGGAATAATGAAAAATTAAGACTAATCACGTCGGCTGTTTGGCCTGATAAAACTGAATTAAGAGACATTCATTTATTCCCATTCAGGACACACATCCTCATAGAAACTAATGTATGTTTTTAGCTAATTATTCACCACCATTCATTTATTCATCTGTTTGTTTTTCAGCATTGCACACCGCCTATGCTGGTAAGGACGAACGTGCAAGTCACCCAGACGTACCTTCCACCAAAGAGTGAGTACATTTCTACAGTTCTTAATCTTCCATAGAGTACTTTTGCTTGGTCTGCATATTTTGTTAGCCTCTTTTCACCCAGTTCTTCAAAGGTCAGGACCCCCTACAGGGCAGGTATTATTTGGGTGGTGGATCATTTTCAGCAGTAGTTAGTGAGTGTTGTGTTGGTGCGAGTGGATCAGACACAGCAGTGCTGCTGGAGTTTGTAAACACTGTGTCCACTCACTGTCCACTCTATTAGACACTCTTACCTTGTTGGTCCACCTTGTAGATGTAAAGTCAGAGACAGTAGCTCATCTGCTGCTGCACAGTCTGTGTCGGTCATCCTCTAGTCTTTCATCAGTGGTCACAGGACGCTGCCACAGGATGTTTTGGTTGGTGGACTATTCTCAGTCCAGCAGTGACACTGGTGTTTAAACACTCTAATCATCTAATCATTTATTTTAATAAAATAAACATAAGTAAGGTTTGGGGGGCAATGGAAGGAAAAGGATTTTAGTCAAATTCAGTTCAGCAAGTGTGTTTAGAACTCTTAGGACTTTGAGCCAACTTGGCAGAATCTTCCATATAACAGTTCTAAATTATGAGATTATGCCACCTATTTCTATATATTCTTACTTATATAAAGTGATCTTATCCAGTAAAATGATTGTACTGCACTGGCAGATGTCCTTACTTGCCTTAAGGATTCCTGGGAGATCACTGAACTGGACAGAATCATGTAAAATAAGTCATAATCTCTACAAACGGCTTGAATAGTCATACAACTCTCCATATTCTAAGAAAAGTTAGTTATATAAAGTACATTTAAGACACTCTCACTTGCTAAGATACCATTATTGTGTAGTGCATTTATGCAGCGAAGTGCTACAGAAAGTAATGTGTATATAGTCGTATGCAAAAGTTTGAATGCCCTCAGTCAAATTATGTATTACTTGTTTTATTATCATATTTATATTATATTTATATAGATTGCTGTTGTCGGAAGAAAACCTTGTATCTCCAAAATGGTCACTTTACAGGAGAAGGAAAAAACCTAATCTTCTAATCTAAATACTTTGGTTATTAAAAGTGATTCTAATTTAAAATTCAAGGGACATCTCAGAATAATAAGCCACTGCTCACCTTCAAAAATTGGTTTATTTAAGCACCTAAAATGGTTTTATTTGTGGGAATCTATGTATTATGATATATACGGGCACCAGAAATATGAATAATGATATTAAATTTCAACCATACCTCCCGCCACTAGTGCCAGAAACCACATAAGCAAGTCTATTTGAGATTCCTTAACAACTTGACACAGTTTGAGATGAGTAACTGATGAAGAAATGTGGTTAGCATGCTATCCCCCATGCTAATTGGTGGAGTATTAGCTTCCATTACTTAGCTACATTAGCCTTGTAGCTCCTGTGCAAAACTAATGAAGGAAACTTCAGACACCAAACGTTTAGGGAGGCTTTTGCAGATAAGCTGTACGACACCATGACAATAAAATGAGATCACGAAAAAGAACAACTGCACTCGTTGCGACCCCAAACAACAGGATGACACCTCATTGTCCTGGACCTCGAACGGCTCAACTCTCCAGACTGAAGTATTCCATGCAGGTCCGGCCGAGGCTCGTGCTTGCTGTAGCTACTGACGTAAACAGTGGTCATGGAGATGAGGTCAGGATGTGGGGGGGGGGCAGAGGGGGGAAGGTTCATAGGAAGGCCTGTTAACTGACCTTGTGGCCGCAATCAGAAATAATGAGCCAGTGGGGGATTTATTGTGTCCAAGGTCCGGCGCGCGTGGCCGTCCAAACACGGGGCAATGGCCGCTATTGTCCGCCACGCACAAAGAGGGGAAGGTGTTGGTCTTCAAAGGGGGAAGAGAGTCCCCGGGCAGATGAGTCAGGAATGAGCCACGCATTCCTCGGCCAGGAGGGAAGCCCATTATATTTCACTTTGCGCTATAAAAAAAAAAAGAAATGCAAAGGAAGAGAAGCCTGACACGGGGTCGTGTTTTTGCTACGCTCACAAAAACTCTCGTCTTGGCCCGAGGCTTATTTTTTCCTGCTACATTCTCAATTTTAGCCTCGCAGGAGGATGTGGCTTCATCGCTTCGGCGCTACGTTTGAATCGCGAATGGACGAGACTCTCCGCGCCTTTTGTTTTTCACTTTCTGACAATTCAGGACGTCAATAAATCAATCAATCAGTCAATCAGTCAGTCAATCAATCAATCAATCAATCAATCAATCTTCATTTAAACTCAGAGTACATTGGGGAGGACCCTCATTTACAATGTAGCTGAACCAATACAGAAGTCAGGGTTACAGAAACATAACAAATGCTAAAAGTAATAATAATCATAGTAGTAAATAAAAAAATAAATCAATAAACCATTAAAATGGCAACAATATAGTGAATAAGATAAAATAGGGATGAATAAAAATATATTACCGAACTAAAGAAAGTACTAAAAGACTAAAACAGTAGCTTGGAAATATTAAAATGAATAAAAACAGAATTATAAAAATGAAACAATAACTAAAACATACCAATAATCTCTTTAAAAGTTAACTTAATCCAGAGTAAAATGGTTGCAGGTGCTTAGAGACTAAAAGTTTAAAATTTTCATGTGACACCAGAGAGCGAAGCTTCAGAGTTTCCTGTAATAAGTTCCAGCTCACTGGTGCTGTAGTTAACAGTAGATTTACCCAGTTCAGTAAAAGCTCTCAGGATCTGAAGGGTGATCCAATCACTGGAAGGAGTCTGATAAAATGCATTATTTACATTGAGCATTTCTGCGATTTACCTAATGTACATAACTGGAAGCTCTTTGGCCGCTGCTCTCTTGTTCAATCCTTTTATAATGAGAGCCTGAACTCTTCAGTCAGAAAAATGAGCATGATAAGTTGGTGAAAAGTAAAGTTTACACGGTTGTCCTTATCAGTAGTTTATAGACTCAAGTTAACGTCAGTTTTCGCTATTAAATATTCACTGTTGTTGGAACAAAACCTTGTATCTCTAAAATGGTAACTTTACAGGAAAAGGAAAAAACCTACTTTACTTTTAATGTAAGTCAATGGACTTTTTTTCAAGTCATTTTGGGCCGTATTTTCAAATTATGTCAAAAACTGAAAAAGTTAAAAAATGGAGATACAAGGTTTTCTTCCAAAAACAGTGAAATATTGCTAGTGCTCATTTATTTTGCTGTAGAATACTTTATATGGTTTCTGCACTATTACTTATTAGGATATCACAGGACATATGAAGCACCAAAGAATGAAAAAAAGTCTGCTCATTTATCTTTAAAGGTGCAGTGTGTAAGATTTAGGGGGCTCTATTAGCAAAAATGGAATATAGTGGATACAAATCAGTGTTTTCATTAGAGGATAATCACCTGTAACTATGACTTATTGTGTTTTCATTAGTTCAGAGGGAGAACTTCATATCTACATGGGGAGGAGGTCCTCTTCCAACATGTTGTGTTTCTACGGTGGTGGTGCTGTAGCTCCGGTTGGAAGACGTAGAAAGAGGAAGGATCAGTGGTTGCTGGTCGTGCTGGTTAACCGTTTTGTATTGTGAGAACGTTGAGAAACCAAATTTTGACAGATGGAGGGTATTTAGCACAAGAAAAAGTGAATCCTCATGAAACAAGTGAAAACATGAAGAAGCAAAACGGAATCAGGAAAGGTGATGGCAGAAAACATGACAGCCACCGTAGGTTCCACCACACGCTTGGAAAGGAAGGGGTGTTTAGTTGTTTGCAATCTACAGTTCTCACCGCTTGATGCCACACGCTGCACCTTTAAGCATATCCCTGTTGTTGGAAGAAAACCTTGTATCTCCAAGATGAGAACTTTAGAGGAAAATGAAAAAACATACTTTACTTTTAATGTAAGTCAATGAAACCAGATGTTTTTCCGAGTCATTTGGGCCGGTTCTTTTGGGCCATGAAATTTACAAACAATGTAAAGGGCAACAGGCATTTTCAAATTGTAAAAACTGAAAAATGTCAAAAAATGGAGATATGAGGTTTTCTTCTGACAGCAGCTCTTTTAAGCATAGTTTTAGTCTTAGTCTCGAAGCCATAGTTCAGCTAAAATTGAATGAAATAAGCCAAAACAACCCAAATGTATTCGGCCAAGACGTGTTTGGCATGTTAAGTTTACTTCTTTGGCTTTGCAATGTTTTTCCACAAGGCTAGTGTAGCTAAGAAGTAAAAGAAGCTAATAATTAGCCAGTTAGCATTGTGCTAACTGCATGCATAAACCATTACACACTCGCCTCAAACTGTGTGGAGTTGTCCAGTAATGTCAAACAGACTTACTTGTCTGTTTTCTGACACTATATGACATACTGTTATTTATAAACAAGTAGTTAGCATGGCTAAAACATGCTAATCTAATAGAAGCATTGCAAAGCCTGAAATTTCTCCATATTTGTCATCATTTTTATAGATAACACTGTGCCATACAGTTTATTTACAGCCATACAGTTTGAATAATGATAACTAATGGGCTTTGAAAGCCTGTTGGCTACATTAGCCTCATAGTTCCAATGAAGCGAACATATTTTGGCTGGTTTACTATGTTTGACTACATCTATTGTGAAAAGGTAAAGTGTTGAATGATGTGCTTTTGTGGAGGGGTGGCGATGGTGTGTGTGTGTGTGTGTGTGTCAGGCAGGAAGCGCCTTCCCCAGGGCTGTCCATCCTGTTTGGAGGGGCTGCTGGGACTTGGAGTTCATCTCCCCCCGAACACCTGCTCCAGCGCTTCCTGCCTCTGTTTGCTCAGCTTTGAGTTTTCGAAGCGCAAATAACCGCGATGTCTTATGAAGGCACTTTCGCCGTGTTGAGGGGGAACAAAAGGAAAGAAAGGACTGTTGGGGTTGGGGGGGGGTGGGGGTGGGGGGGAGGTTGTAAAATAAAACAGACCTGATACAAGGCACGGAAAGCAAACTCTTCTCTAAGCCCCTGGGAGCCATTCTCCAGTGTACGAGACGTGTTTTTGGTAAACATTTGGATCTTCATTGTTCTGGAGAAGGTTTGAGTCGATGTGCACGTAGTCACTCTATCATAGTGAGGCAGATGCAACTGCAGCAATGAGAAAAAAAAACACTATCAGCCATCACCTTCCTGCTCGGTGTGTCTTCTGCCGAGTGCAAAAAGGAAAGCGATCAGTCAGGAGAACAAGTAGAGAGGACTGTTGTCCCAAGTGTCCTGTATGACTGTCCTCTCGGCACAGAGGTGACCCTGTAGGGATGGGCAGTATCGTTGATTTTCTTTTCAGTCCTATATCAAGTTTGCTAACGTTGCAATGCTAATATTCATATCAACATAAATGTCAATACTGGGTCACTAAAGTTTACTTTTACCCTTAATCTCTATGTATTAACCAGCCAAGGTTAAATGCAAAAGTTTGAACACTCCTGGTCAAATAACAAGTTTTGTTGATGGTCTAAAAAGTAAAAAGAAGTTAACACAGATGACAAACTTAAATATGACATTTTTATTATTAACATATTTGGAAAAAGAAAAAAAAACATGAAATATAAAATGTGCCAAAACTTTTGCACAGGCTGCATTTTGTGTTTTTTTTTCCCCCAATATGTTAAATTCAGCAAATAAACAATAACTCAGCATTAAAATGTGCAGAAGTGTGTTCTCTGTAGAGGTTGTGTTAACTTACTTTCACTCAGAAAATCATGCTATTTACCAGGGGCATATGTTTGTATAAGCAAAGTTAAATGAATTGCAAAATGTGCAGTGCAAAATTTTAAAAATGCATATTTGAGATCTGATAAAAAAAATTCTGGTAAAATCTTTTTTTAAATGTATAGTAAATTACTGGCTGCTGAGTTGCATTACCTTTACAGTTGTTATGTAAAAATACAGGAGATGTTCTGTATTTTAATTACAGTTTATTACTATAAGTATATAGCAGAATAACAGCTAAATCATAGTAGTCTTGTGGTGCAGGTGACTGGAATCACAGTCTACAACTGTTATTTACTGTTAATATGGTTCAGTAAATAACTGTGAAAGTAATGCAACTAACAGACTTTTTTTTTACTGTATCCCCTATTTTGAACTTTAAAACTGTTAAAAATAATAAGTAGAAGTCTACTTATTCACCCTGTGGTGTTGTTGTTATACATGGTCCAATGGCAGAATGAATAACTAGGAGGGATGTTTTTAAAAATTGAGAAATTGAGAGTAGACTAGTTGGTTACTATGGTTATTTGTTTAATGTATTTATGTTACCATGAATCAAATATATTGGACTATTCATTTATGTATAGTTGGCAAACTTGACTGCATTTGAATGTATGCATTGCACTGAATATTGAATAATGAGCATTAAACTTTTAATGTTTGTCATTTTTAATGTGTAGCATATCATAGACTTGGCTAAAACACAAAGAAAAAATATGATGCTTTTATTATATGTATATTTTATTATATTTAATATTTTATATATATATATATATATATATATATAATATTTTTTTGCTGGAATTTGTTAAAATGGGATGAAATGGTACATGGATGTAGTTAAAAAGAGATGAAATGCACTGAAATGGCCATTAAAATGATTGGCGGAGGGGCCATGTGTAGAAACACAGATAAAATACAGATATTAAAAACATGCTGACATATCAATAATAAATCTGAAATAAATAATTCACCCCATTGATGTTTGTGTTCCAGATTCATGCTTGGAGTTTGGCCTCCCGTCCGTCCTGGGCGTCGCTTTTGGAGGGTTTCTCATCGGAGTCCTGCTCATCGGCGCCCTGTGGTTCATCAAAATCCGAACAGGTAACGTCCCACGTTTGATCAGTAGCTGACGCCAGTGCAGCATGTTTAATAGTAACGGATATGTGATAAAAAGCCGTGTTTGGTAGAGTGTTTGAGCAGGCGTCATCTCTGCTCCTTTAGCTTATGAGGGAAGAGGCCTAAAGTGCGGCGAGGGCGACCTAAACAAGCCTCGAGATGATTTTCCACTAGAAATAAGATGAAACAGTTAAGTAAAAGTAAACATTTTTAAATGAATGATGGCCTGTTCTATTTTTTATTTGTTCAAAGATAGACTGTGTAGACAGAAACTGCTTCTGTCATTGTTTTTCTCCTTTTATCCCTTTAAACTGAAAAATCCATTTTTTGCTCCCATTAAAAGATCTAAGAGCAGCAAACATCAAACATGTACATCATGTCCACATGAATAGCATATATTACATCAACATATATTGCATTATTCCCAAACGTGCACTAGCATTCAAAGGTTTTCACTGTTTTTGTGAAAATCAGAACAAAATGCTGCAGATAAAGGTGTGTGCCAATGTTTGGGCCTGGTCAAATTACAGACTGTTAAATTGCCTTATTTACGTGTTTAATACATTGGGGAAGAAGAAATGGCACATTTTATATATACATTTTTTTCCCCGATATGTTAAATTATATGCAGAAATTGTACATTTAAATTTACAAATAAATTCCATATTTTAATGAGTCCTCTGTAGAGGATGTGTCACATAGAAAATCAACACAATATGTCATTTAACTGGGGGTGTTGAAAGATTTGAATAAGACTATTTATGTAATGATTCTACTCTTTAACACAGATTTCAAATAATTCATAGGATATGAAGTTGTGAAAAAAGAAAAACGTGTCTAGAACGATGAACAGAGCTGTAGACAAATTCATAGTTACAATAAAATTAACATGTAGAAAGCCTCTGAAACATGGTTATTAAATCTCAGGCAGTAAATAGATAATTCAATTATAGTATTTAGCATTTAATAACTTTTTGACCCCCCCCCCAAAGAAAAAAAAATCATCTTGAAATATTGAATAAAACATGTAAAAATACCTTCTGTCATCCAGCTGGCATTTGTTAAAGTTAGCGTTGAACAAAATAACAGCAGTTGTTATTGTGACCAGTGATTCCAGACTTGGAAAACTGGAAAAATGATGTTGATGTAATATAAAGTATTTTATTCTGTTGAGATGATGTTTATATCTAAGTTCAATTCATTACATTACATTTTCAGTGCAGAATTGTATATAAATTGTAATTGGAATTTTATGACAAAATTATATAATGATGGTCTTTATTTAATTATCAGGCAGTGCTGAACCCTGCTGGTTATTCTCTATAAAAGACTATTTTTAAAACTAAAAAGACAAGTAAGTGAGAGTGTAATTGTAAGCATTATATTTGTGTAATTATAACTTGTGCGTTTGCGTGTTTCAGGATATCCTGCTGCTGTGGGTATAGGCTCTACAGGGACCCTTCTCTCAGGTACAGAATGACTCAGGGCAGGATGGACCATGACCGTAGCAGTTAACACCACATATACAGGTTTTTTCCATACTCAGAGAGAACGATAGCATCTGCTTTGTGAGGAAACTGTATAGCATATGTTTTCTTGTTTTGTGCTCTGCCACTCTGCTGCCTCCTCTCAGGCTTGCATGGCCTGCAGAGCTATTCATTTTCAGGTCTTTTTGTATTTTTATAGTAAAAAAACACAGATGTCAATCACCAAGTTTGTATTTGGTTTTATAACTGCCGATGCCTAAACTCCTAGCATTACACTATACTGAGCTCATTACCTATGCTGTAAAAAATGGGAACAATACTATGGCAACAGTTGGTCTTGTTTTATTCAACTCAAATAAATACTTCAAAATAAACAAGGCAAAGCAAAATAGTACTGTAGATAAATAAAGACAATTTTACATCAGTTAAAACACTGACATTTTTTTACAGTGCTCTGTGTTCACCTATAAAATAAATCAAGCAAAATAAATTTACCTTAAATGACTGAATTTAACAAAATGTTCCTGACTCACTTTGTCCAATTTGCTTAATATTTTCATGAAATAATGTCATTGTACCTATTACATCGTAAGCAAAATGTTAGGCTTGTATCTTCTTTAGTTTCTAAGATATAAATGCTTTAAGTGTCTGTTGCCTTAATTTTTGCCTACAGAAAAAGATGACAACTTTGAGGAGTCATAACTTTTTAAATACTGATGTTAAATGCATGAAATTGTCAGGGATTATTCTTTGTTGTGTGTTGACCTGCAAAACCTCTGCAAGTTTGATTTTGTTTGAGTTGGTGAAATTATGGGAAATTATACAATTAATTAACATTACGTAATAACTTTTTTGGCTCAATGACCATTTTATGACATTTAGATTTCTCTTGCACACCAAAGCCAAATTTTCATGTCTCTGTATTTTGTTAAAAACAAGATAAACCAAAGAACATTTCTTAAAAAAATCCGGGATCTATCACCAACATCACAAAAGTTATGACCTTTTAAAAATTGTGACTTTTGCACTGTTTAAGGTAAAAATTTACACTTTTTAAAGCCTTGATATCTCAGAAACGAATGATGATACAAGCCTAAAATTGTGCATGCTGCCTATTAGGCACAGTGGCATTATTTCCTAAAAATATCAAGCAAATTTGAGATGGTCAGTTTAGAGGCCTTTAGTGATGCATGAAACGTGCTGTACAAATAAAACTGAAGCAAATAGAATTCATTTGTTTCATCTTCTCTCTCCTTCCCTCCCTTTCTTTCTCTCTCTGTCTCAGGATGTCCGTGTTTTCTGACCAAGCGTCGGCCGGTGCCAACTAACCCCTCTCCCTCTGAGAACAGCAGCGCCAATGGCAGCATGGGCAGCACCCAGAGTACACCCACCAGCAGCATGGCCTGAACTGAGCCCACCAACTCATCTGATCTACTGCCCCATCCATCCATCCATTCGTCAATCCATCCAGAGAGGGACACAAACATCCTCCTCCTCTCTCTCTACCAAACACTGTAGCAACCCAGGGGTGGGGGTTCTGGGGTGGGGGGCAGCAGGGCTAAACCTGAACTAGGACCTTTAACTCCCACCTCTCCAGCCACCCAGCGACAGGAAGTCAGCAGGAAAAAAAGAGAAAAAGGAAAAAAACCTTGGCTCCCCGAGACAGGAAAAACAAAGCATATCCCCCAAGAACTAACAGGAAATTCGTCGCATTCTTTTCAACAGATTGCGCCTCTTGGATGGAGGCACAATAAGATTCCACGAAAAGAAAAAAAAAAGAACTTTGAGGTCGACTCAGGGGAGCCTTAAAAGACGGACCGTTTTGCCCCTCTGTCACCGCTAATTACGGCACTAGAAAAAAAAGCCAACATGTCTAAGGTCGCACATGCAGGGGGCAGCTTACTCCGTTCCACACCTACATTCAAGTAGCAGATCAGAAAGGGTTACAAATCAACCAAAAATATCCTAACACACCTAAAGTTGTCTGGTTCTGGTGCATTGTTTTTGTAAAATTGACCACGAAGGCTGCCTCTCACACTTAAGAAAAACTTTGGGAAAAGGCTACCTCTTAATTTATGTAGATTGTTACATGTCTGCTCGACAGTGGGTTGATCTAGTGAAATAAAAAAAAAAAAAAGTAGCTTCGATTAGTTTTTCCTTTTCTTACTGTTCTCTGTGAAATGTTTTGCTACAGGAGTTGTGCCACTGTGTTGCAATAGATATGCTACTGTAAATCACTGTAAAGTTTGACTTTGCTTAGTACCAAAGAACAAGATATGCATCTGTAAAACCTTGATTGCAAGAATATTCCAGCGTTTTTCAACCTAATCTCCCTCAGGCTCATCCGTATTGCACGGTCAGTTACCATGGACATTTGCTTACTAACATAATCCATAAACTGTTCATTGGTTTACATTATAATTCTATTTTAAGCTGTGCTTTTCCAGCTACCGGGAAACATGTCAGACTTATTATTCATGGTAACTTGCCAAACACTACACATGCAGCTGAAACAGTACTGTACAAAAGTAAGAGTCCACCGTTCATTTAATTTCCAGTCAAAATGGCTATTAAATACAAGTTATTCATATTTTTTCTTCAGAAAAAAAAAGCAAAAACATGTACAGGTAATTACACAGAAGCCTCACCAAGTAAATATTTCTCAAAGAAATCTGCAGACACAACACATTCAGTGATGTTGAGGTCTGGACTCTGGGGTGGTCAGTCCATTGTTCAGCTTCTTTGTTTGATGTGTCTCCTTTTCTCAGTGAGGTTCTTCTTGATCAGCTACACATCCTTTCAGACCCACAGCGCTGAGTCGTCTTCTCACAGTGGAAGGATGGACAGAAACACCTGTGGATGTTTTCAGATCTGAAGCAGCTTGATTTTCTCCTCTCTCTCAGAGATGAAAGCTTTAAGTGCTGTTTATCTGATGGGGACAGTTTTAGTGTCTAGAAGGTCTTCCGGGTGGTTGTTAGGAGCCCCATTTTCTCTGTAGCTTGTTGATTATCTTACACCTAATTTCTTTAGAAACATCTCCTGAAAAATGAATAACTTGTACTTAATGGTCGTCTTGACTGAAAAAAACGCTGAACTATTCCTTGAAGGTTTCTGGAACCAAAAATCTAAGACCAATGAATAAGATTTGATTTTTTTTTTTTTTATTAGAAGATTTGAAACAGTCTTCTTGGTTACTGTTAAACTATCCTGGTTATTGTTATGATGTTATGTTTCTTCATTAGTATTGTCATAACCCTCCTGATTACGTTCATATTAATAAAAACAATGTTGTGTTTGTAAGCCGGACTTCGCAATGTAAATGACGTAGAGGTTTGTAAGCGGTTGTACCGCATCGGTGAACCTGTTTTAAACTGTATGTATAAATGTAAGATTTGTTCTTTTTTTATTGGGCCTTTCTTTGGCACCTTTTTAAGACTTTTTGCTCTCTAAAAAGTAATAAACCATACACACTAGCTCAATATTCAATTAGAAACTGGCCTCCCCATGTCGCTGTTTTAAAAAATTGTCAGGAATGGTAACTTCACAAATTTGTTAATGTAACTTAAAAAATTTTCATGTGTCTTACAAAGTTTGAATTTGTCCATTCCTGCTGAAATGTAAATATAAATGGCAGCTGGCATTTCTAAATTATGACATTAAAAATTTACAAAGTTTTCTCAAGACAGCGACGATATGAAGAATATTTGTGATTGAGTTTGTTATTTTTCCCATTTTGATTAAGGCTTCATAAAGATGTGCATTAAGAGATCAGGTCAGTTAACACCAGCTAACCTGAACCAAGTATCTTCTCTTTATGTAGCATGTTTTGCAGCAGTTAAGGAAACAGTTTCATGTGAATTTTTGTTGATGTATTTGAAAAATACTGTTTGTTTGATGTGTATATGTGATTATGTGAGTGTATGAACTTGTGAAAGAGGCAGAATGGTCAAAAAAGGGTTTTTATCATGATTTAAGGAGAGCCAGAATGAAGGAAAATGCCACTTGAGCATTTGTGCAATACTCTGAGGCCTCATTTACACAAATCCAGATATTTAACAAAACATATTTTTTTTTCCTACATTAAAACAGCATTTTTGAAAATCCCTCCATCCACACATGCAACAAAGAATGCAAAACTGACTCAAATACACTCAGATGATCATTCCAGCCCAGTAGACGTTGAAAATACCCATAAAATTTGAAGCCAAATGCCTCAAGTAGAATACTTTGAGCATGCATATTGGACAAAATACAGAGTGCGCCGTGATGCCAAAGCCGATATTTACTAAAAAAATGATGGCTTTGACTTGCAGGCCATCAAACCTCTATAATTCAATATTTTACACAGATTCCTGCCGGAAAATAAAAGCTTTAAAGTGAGAGGAAGCCTAGCACATGTCGCCATGAGGTGTTTATGTTGCTGTGGCTGTCAATTGCAGTTTCTTTTCACTCACTTTGAACTGTAGAGTTAATTTTTTTTTTTTTAAATCTGAATCTGGTTAATGATCATCAAATTATATGTCTTTAGAATCACTGAGATTTTTTGAATGTTTGCAATTGATTTGATGCCCCTTTTAAAAACTGAATGAAGCCAAAGATGTAAAGCCAAGTAAAGCCAAAGAAACATCACCAAATCACCCCAAATTGCTGAGCACACAGAAACAACCTCACCATCAGCCACATATTAAGATTTCTAAATGTTCAATAAGTGAAAACAGCATCATGTGTAAATTAACACTGTGATTTTTAAAAAGCTGTATTTTGTCCATCCAGAGTCGAACTGAGCTTTCAAAAATCTCAGTGACTGAAAGTGCTGTTTTCCTGTGGACAAGAGGTCAAAACTCAGAGAAAAAAAGTATGTTTTCCACAATATCTGGTTACGTGTGGACATGACCTCAGTGTTTCTGTTTATTGTGTTCACAAAAATCTGATGTGTATCTCTTTTTGTATTATATTAGCTGTCTTTTGTATCAACTCAGATTCTGTATTGTATATCCCAATTCTCATCATTTCTTTGGAGCATTCCAAGTAAAATCACCAGTGTTGAATTTACACCTGTAGAATTCAAAATAAAAGTTTTTACTCCAAAACTCTTAATCTCACAGCAGGAGTTTATTTGACACTAGTGACTTTACTCTGCAAACTCTGACCACTTTTACTAAATACCATATCTGTCCTGTGTTTTTGGGTGTCTTCAAAGAATGTTTATGTTTTAAAACTTTCATTAAAATTAAAGAGCAAAAAGGGACTTTAAGGTATTTTATTGACTTAATCAAAGATAACGTTTAAAATATACTATGAAATGAAGCCTCTGTTGGCTAAAGTTACTTTCATATAGAAATAAAGGAGAGAGAACAGATGTATTAATATTTTTTAATTCACCCTGTATATTCACACTAGAACTTTCATTACAGTGAAATTATTAAATTTCTAAAGCAATAACATATAATATTCATGATTTTTCTTTATTTCAACATTTTATGGTAAAGAATTAATGCTGATGCAGGAACATGTATCAATGAATGATATAAAAATGAAAAAAAAAATCACAGAAAACTCAACATCAGCCTGGGGAAAAAATGTGGATCCTAACAAATCAACAAAAAAAATCCAGTAAAAATACATAAAAATACTACTTATACTGTGATTAATGCACCACTTTTCCATGTACAGTCAGCATGAGGATGAAAGTCACAAGGAACCTCAACAAGAGATAAAATCATGGCAAATTTTATTTGCATAATATAATATAATATAATATATGTTTTCTCATTTATGATTTTTTTTAATAGACTGGAGTATAAGCATAAAAAATGAAAAAGAATTGTCTGATGGCAGATTTTGATGTCAGTTTGCAGTGTTTCACACCAAAGATGAGCATTTGATAACACACCTTTTTCTCAATTAGTTAGAAACGAACGAAAAATAAAAATTAGAAAAAAAACTTTTCACATCATTATTACATTTTCACATATTGCTCATATATCTGTCATGAATTAATTGATACCTTTGGAAAGAGCACGTTACAATTAACACGTTCATTAAAAGACCATCAGAGTTAATTAGTCTCAGTATTGTTTTAAAAACGTGTGACTTTGATTAACAATTGAAATCAGTCATTAAAAACATATTAATGGTAAATTATTCACTCAAACCAACAGCAAAAGCATAATTTGCAAGGAGGTGACTTTAACAACATTAACGAGGTTGACTAGCGTTACTTTTGATTGGCTTTTGGTCTCTGGTTGCTTATGGGCTTTGTTTTCATCGCTAATACAAAAATACATTCGAAGTACACTTTAAGTCCACAAAATGCATTCAAGCGTCTTTAAAGCCTGTTCTGGTGATTAAGTGAGAATTCTGGGTCTCAATCCAAAAATAACAGCTTCCAGGCCTTGTATTTTGATTATACTTTAATTGGATGAATCTATTAATACATAGACCAGATGTTTCCAGCGACAACGCTGTATGTTATTATATTAAAAGAACTGCAGTTATTTTTCTTTTGCCAGCATCTGCCTGATGACTTTTCTCATAACAATTTCGAGTCAAAAGGTTTTCTGTCCTTGTAAAACTGGGAAATGCATTGAAATTATTATCCATTGTTTTCAATGGATGATACACTTGAAGAAAGTTAAAAGATGTTGAAAACAGCCAAAATATTTCTTCCATTTTTTTCAATTTTAGTCTACCATAGATGCTTTGCAGATATATAGTCTGTTTTTAAAATTGATTTAACTAAATATCTTTTAAACACAACTGAGTGTAAAGTTGAATGCAATAGTCTCTGTTAAATCTAACCCTAAACCTAACCCTCCCTTTCTTAAAGGTGCCATAGAAGGCACTAATTCAGAATTTTAAATTGTTCTACATGTCTACATAGAAGATATGTGACTTTGGTCAGGGCAAAAATGCCCATATACAGTTTTGCACCCCAATTTACATCCTTATAATTTAGCCCTAGAGTGAAACAAGCTGTTCTCCCATTTTCGTGGGGGGCTCATGAATAATCTGCTGATCTCTGTGTTGAAATAAACACAGGCAGGAAAATAAAATGTACCTCCATGTAAATAAGCTGGGTCGTCATACTATTTAGTTAGCAATGCTAGTTGAAGCTTGCTTGTAACTAACATGACCTATACTAGCTACTTGCTTTCGATCTCGACTACAACATAAAGTAAATTACAGTTGTTAGCTCACTATGAAACTTTCAGTTTAAGATGATCTAGATTCAACATCAAAAAGGGGATAAAATCACGCAGCATGGCGGCTACTTAACGCCTTGAAATCCCAGGGTTTGTACATACTAAGCCTTATTATTCAGTAACTACATGGACTTCAGTGCAGCCTGGTTGAGCTATTCTTAATTTATAGAAATGTAAATAAATTTTGGTGGGCCCTGGCCATTTAAGGGGTTAAAGGTTGTGGTTGTAGTTATGATGCTAATAAAGGTCGAACTGCCCCTCTGTGTCTTAAGTGTTAAATGCTGAGCAAAGCTGCTCGATATTGTCCAAGGTTTGGGAAACCATCTGGAGTGAAATGTGCAGAGCAAACCAACAACTTTGAATCAAAGTTGTCTGGGATCCTGTTAAAGATGTGGGAGCTGAAGTTGGCTTCCTATTTGCCAGCTTGTCTTGTGAATTTTCTGTTCCACCTTAAATGGTGTTGCAGTTACATTCTGGTGCCTGTACAAGATGTAGCATTTAAAGTGATGAATAGGAAGGTGAACATCAGCCTTCCTGTTGACAGTCCAGTTCTATGGGAAGGGAATGAAAAGTGGTACATTTCTGCACATAGTCCGGCATTTTCATTGCTGCTGCTCTGTTGTCCTGCTACAATACCTGCTGGGCTAGAATGTCGGGTAAATTTGAATATGAAGGCATGATGATTAATAAGTCAAGATTGTTATGTAACAGTTTAGGATTTTGAAGCTGGCCTGTTTTACTGCCCTGTTTTGCAAACTTGGGATTTGCATTTGAAGGTGGAGCACACCGTATTCACGGTAAGTCAGTTACAAGTATCAAATTCTTCTTATTCAACTGTTTTACTAGTTTTTAATTATATAACATCTTTAACCTCAACACAAAACCTTAACCTACACCTAAAGGCCACCACACACCGGATACGACGGAGCACTGTGTCACACAGCATCCAAAAGTGCAAAAACACTTTTTTCATTGGAGGTACACACGCCTGTGCCAACACAACACATCAATGTGTGCCAGCATTCCATGAGTCCGAGCACTGTTTAATTTCTAAGAGCATCACACTGAACTACCCAGCATTGTGCCATTACTACATTAAGTTAAAGCATTATTGAGACCACAGAAAGCCACAGTAGTTTGCATGTGACTTGAAATTCACACATCGGAAGGCAATTATACTTTTAGATAAACAGACAAATGCTAATGCTAAGTCACCTCGGCTAACAGTACTTTGCTAGACTTTTTCATCTTGTATCTTTTAGCTCAAAAACAGCCATTCTGTGAAAAGGAAGTAAACTGAGACCAAGCATGGTAATTAATGCTGAGCACTTCATTCAATTTATATCACTGTTGTCAGAAGAAAACCTTCTGCAAAATGATAACTTTACAGGAGAAGGAAAAAACCTACTTTACTTTTAATGTAAGTCAATGAAACCAGACTTATTTCCAAGTCATTTTGGCTCATTTCTTTTAATCCATTCATCATGAAATTTACATACAATGTAAAGGACAACAGGTACCAGAGTATCACCAGAGAGTTTGTTAATAATTTAAATATATTGCTGTTGTCAGAACAAAACCGCACATCTCCAAAATGGTAACTTTACAGGAAAAGGAAAAAACCTACTTTACTTTCAATGTAAGTCAATGGAACTAGAATTTTTTCTAAGTCATTTTGGGCCGTTTCTTTTGGCCCACTAATCATGAAATGTACACACAATGTAAAGAGCAACAGGCATTTTGAAATTATGTCAAAAACTGAAAAACGACAAAAAATGGAGATATGAGGTTTTGTTCTGACAGCAGCGATATGTAGATCATCTATAGGAGACCATTAAAAAACAATGTTACCAATTTCAATCTTCCAGTGATATCGCCACCTACCAAAAGCGTGTGGTGTTTACCCCACCAATTTCCGAGTCGCTTCTACAGCCCTTCACTTTTTGCCTGTAAGTTGCCCTTCAGTCATAAATGAGCTGGTGTTCTGCCAGACAGTGCAGTTGTTCCCCCAACACATCACCAGAGCTGCTGGAAAGTACATCTTGTCAGTTTGAAGGCATCTGGCCTGTGATTACAATGAGGAGGTGGGAGCATGACCTTAAATCCTAGATAGTCATTGACAGCATTGCTCAGAGCGCTGTAGGAGGATGCCTAGTATATAACAACTAAATAACCACCTAAATAAATAAAGAAAGTTGGATGGCCTGTCACTTAATCTGCTCATTATCGCTGTGAAATTTCCACCGACTGCAGCTTAAGGTTTCCTCCAGAGGCGAAAAGACAGAAATCAGAGGTCCCAGTACAGCCGTGAGTGGCAGAACACATCTTTCACACGCAGATAGAGTGTCAGAAAGGCCGGGGCACGTAGGCCTATAGCCAAACGCAGATAGAGGGGCTAGAGGCTATCATTTTGTGATATTTGTTTTAGACACTGTTGGGTCATTCTACAAACCTCAGTTTCGAAGAAGTTGGGACAGTATGTGAAATGCTGAGAAACATACAAAGCAGTGATTAGTACTTTCTGTTTGACAAGATATTTGATGTTTTTATCTCATGAAATGTATTATTTTTATTGTTATTATATGGTCATTCCTAATTTGATGCTTTCGAAATATTCCAAAACAGGACAGGAGCATGTTTACCACTGTGTTGCATCACCTTTCCTTTTACCAACACCAACTGAAGACACTCATTCATCCAGTTTTGAAAGTCTTCAGTTATGCAACTGTACATCATTGTCACATTTTGAGCTTCCAATGCAGAATGTTTCTTGTCATCGTCATGTTGAAATAAGCATGGACATCCCTGACATCGTCTAGAAGGCAGCTTATGTTGCTCCAAAATGTGTTTATATCTTTCAGTGTTAATGGTGCATCCGCAGATGTGTGCACATCCCCCACACCATGACAGACCATGGATTTTGAACTTTATGTTGGTAACAATCTGGATGGTCTCTTTCTTCCTTGGCCCAGAGAACATTATGTCCTTTTTTGAATGTTGAATCTTCACATTATGCAAAGAAAAAAGAAAATTGTAAACAATGGAGATATCAGGTTTTATTCTGGCAGTGATGGTATATTTAGAAAATGAAGCTGATGAGGTAAAACATTCAATAACTTTTCATGATACTGTTTTTGTCAAAGTTGATTTACTAATCACTGTTTTATGTGCATTGTTCAAACTTTCGGAAATGAGGTTTGTGTTAAAAGAACAATTTGCAGCACTTGCATTTGGGCAACAGTCAAAACTGCATATTTGTACAAACAGTAACTTTCTTCCTAAATGATGTAACTAAATCGCTAACTCATCCCCAAATTTTCAAGATATCAACATTGTTCCAACTCTGGAATGCTCGGCCTGATTGGAGAATGGTGTGCTTCTATACAGCTTTTTATCTGATGTACAGTTCTTGAACAATCTTTGTTAATATAAGAATGTTTTTCCCGTAGAAATGAATGGGGCTGTACTACTGCTCAATTGAAAAGCTTTGTTTTGCATATACTATCTCGGGGCATGCCCCCCTGTACAAATTCAATGTTGTTCTGACCCACACTCATCTGTTTGTCTTTTTTTTCTCATCACTTGTTTCTCCCATAGACTCCCATTCATGTTTGCCCACACAAAAGCCCAATGATTTCTTTGCCCACCAGCCACCGAACTGCATGTACTCACTCAGGTCAGGTCCTCAAACTCTACTGCACAGCCATACTGCAAAGCTCTGATCTTTCTTTTTCCAGGCAGCCACCAGAGCACATGTACACACTCAGGGCAGGTCCCCAACCTTTAATTCACAGCCATACTGACTTTCACCCTTCTATGTGACATTTTCATCCCTCGTTCCTTCTATAGAGTCCTATTTATTTTCACCCACACCCGAGCACTATTAGTTCTTTTGCCTGACTGCCACCAGGCAGCATGTTCTCACTAAGGGATGGTCTTCAAGCTCAAACCAGCAGCAATACTGACCCACACTCCTCTATTTGTTGTTTTTTTTTATTTCTCTTTCCTCCCATAGACTCCTATACATTTTTAAGACCTAGCAACCACTTGGCAACCCCCTACCAACCACTCAATAAACACCTATGCACCATCGCAAACTTTCAGCAACATTTTAGCAACCAAGCCTTTTACCATAGCAACCATCTTTCAACACCTTAGCAATGGTGCAATCTGCATTTTCTTCAGAAAATGCACTATTCCAGTTGTTTGTTATCAATTTATCCCCCTGGTCAATTTATGCAACTTCTGATGGACGCTTTATAGGATAATACAGCTCCTAAGCAGATTGGATTTTTCATATTTAACAACAGTATATGGCGCAGTGGGTAGCGCTGTCGCCTCACAGCAAGAAGGGCCTGGGTTCGATTCCCGGCCGGGCGACCAGGGTCCTTTCTGTGTGGAGTTTGCCTGTTCTCCCCGTGTCTGCGTGGGTTTCCTCCGGGTACTCCGGTTTCCTCCCACAGTCCAAAAACATGCAGTCAGGCTGATTGAATGTGCTGAATTGCCCCTAGGTGTGAATGTGTATGTCTGTCTGCTCTGCAATGGACTGGCGACCTGTCCAGGGTGTATCCTGCCTTCCACCAAATGACAGCTGGGATAGGCTCCAGCACCCCACCGCGACACAGAAGGATAAGCGGTTTAGATGATGGATGGATGGAACAACAGTATAAGAGAAACTTATGTAGACATCTATAAAGGCTCCATCATAACTATTGCTGAGGTTAAAAGACATCAAAATTGACAAAAGCCACCTATATGTCAGTTGTCATGCAAGGCTTATGCTAGTGCACTGTAACGACCAACAACACATATTTTACTGAATATTACTATGATAAATTATACATAATCCTAATATTGCAAAATCCATGAAGCTGAATTCACCACATATTAAAATCTAAACACATTACAAAGTATTTACATTTTTCAGTAACACTGCCTCTCACTGTTTCAACAGCATGTGTTTCTCCCTTATCTTAGCAGTTCCTGAAGCAAAGCTAGTTATAATAACTGTTTCTACCAGACAGTACAGCCTGTACTTTTATTTTGTCATTGCGACTGTGCGAGACAATCGTTCCCTATGACTTCAGATCACTCTGCTGATTGTGAGCTCAGGGTCTACTAAATCAGGCCCATATTTATGAATCCATTCAATTTCCATTTATTTTACTTGTATTATAATATATTTGTGTTCCTCTCTTTTACAATAGACATTCAAACAAAGCCACTTCACAGAAACCACACCGTTGATGAGGAGGGGTGACAGTATCAGGGAAAAAGTCCCAAAGATAGCGAAAGGAATAAACCTTGACAGGAGCCAAGACTCAGAAAAAGAAGCCACCCTCCACCGGGCGGCGCCGGATAGTGGAACTATAATCATAAATGAAATTTACAAAAGTAGGAATTAAAACAGAGACAGCTGGATGATGAAAGTCTGTCTGCTGATTGTGCTGGACATATACAGGATGTAGATATGCCAAAGCGGCTAGAGTTGCCTAAACCCATACGCCAGTTAAAGCATTGTCCATCATTGGAATAATAAGTAGAAATGAACATGACTGAACAAGCTACTAAATGGGTACAAGGTACCTGGTAAAAATAAATGAATAAGTAAAAAAAAAAAGACAAACCAGAATGAAAGAAGGTTACCCTAGAACCTTTTAGACCATTCAGCATCTGTCAGCATCAGAACAAATAAAATGCTAAAACTCCCAAGTGAGAAGAGTGACCAGTCATTAGGTAGTGCTAATGCTGAACCAACAGGGTGGGTTCAGTTTCACTGCCAAACCCAGGCATGATTACTGCCAGATCTGTTGAATCTAAACATCACCTAAATAGAACCTGTCTGGCAATGTGAAGCAGCTAGAAGGTCTCAAAAAGCAGTGCATGATGCCACGTTCTAAAGAGATTCAAATACAGGTGCAAAACAAAGTCAAAAAGTCATGACGACTCATCCAGGAGGTCACAGAAGAACCCAGGAGGTCACAGAAGAACTTCTAAAAAACTGCAGGTCAGTTAAGGTCAGTGTACATGATTCCACATTAGGAAAGACACAGGGCAAAAATGGCATCCAAGGGAGAGTCACCAGGCGCAGACCACTGCTGACCAAATTATAAAAACCGGCCTGTGGCACTGCTGACAATGTTCATCTATGGAGCATTTGTGTGCTTGATTTTATACACCTGCTAGCAATGGGTGTGGCGGAAAGACTAGAACTCAATAATTAGGTAGGCTGTCCAGATACTTTTGGCCATGCATCATGTCTAATATTTGTCAGTATTTGTCATATATGTTTTGTGTCTTATTCTACTGGTAGATAATAGTATTTGAAACAATGATTACACTAGATTCACCACAGATAAAGTGACTTAAAACAAGTACAAATTAATAGAAATAGTTTAAATAATTGTATAATTTTTACACAGTATTCTCATCATGAGAAATGTATATACATTCACTAGATTTAAGATGTTTTCACTTGCATGGATGTGATATTTTGCAGTGTAGGAACTAAAGATGACACAACGTATTGGTATTAGATGATACTCAAGTATTTATGAACCAAATGCAGGTGAAACTGAAAAAAATAGAATATTTTCCTTATAAATATACAAAACAGTTAAAGCATAATTTGAAAATTCTCAGAAAAATAAAGTTAACATAATTTCTGAATCAATGTAGGTAATGCATCTAATACTTTCTCATTATGAGACTGTTGTAAGAATATTTTATGGTTATTAATTTAATCTATTTTTAGACATTTTCAGTTCTGTTAAATGATTTTATCCAGTGAAATAATCTGAATTCAATCTGAATTGTTTTAAGAAATAATGTTTAATGTAAGTAAAAACATGTTTGTCACAAATTATCTCAATATCAACGTCTTAATCTAAGTATAATATACTTAGAATAAGAAATATTAGATATATTACCTGCATTTAAGAAGCTTTGCCAAGATATTTTGCAGTGACCACCTACTCTGTAGACATGAGTCATGTTTGGAGCTTGAAGAAGCACTTCTGGAGGTCATGTGGTTTCAGGCTTGTGTCCTTGTTTGCAAAACAGCCTTGGTCAGGACAAAAAGTAGAAAAGGTATGACTGTAGATCAGCACTCCTGTGGAAAAATCCTTTGCAATGCACGAGTGATTTTTTGTGCCCCCGTGTGGTGAGCAAATAAATTGCAGTTTCCTCTGTGCATTCACTTTTTAATGGCACATGTAATTCAGAACACTACAAAATGAAGGTAAAGGTGGTTTGAATTGAATACAGTCCTTTGTTTGCAGATGTACCTGACAGCGAACATGATGTTGAAGCCTTGTGAGCACGGCTGTGCTGTGAAGCTGCTTATCCAGTATCTAATTGCTGCTACCTAATTAGTACATTTTCCACATTAATGCATGTACAGATCTAAGCTTATTAGTGGAATTATGACTTGTTTTTTTTGCTGCTCTTTGAAATGTTGCTGCATTCATTCTTTACATTAACCCTCAGGATATTTCTGTCAATACAGGATTATGATTTTATGCTGCAACCACATGGCCATCCATCAGCATTCCTTGCAATAGCATATTGTGCCACAAATTGCTCATTAATAAAATCAATGATTAATCACTGTTTGCAGACATCATTGATAAGACCACCCTGGCATTCATTTATATGGAGTGGAAAGTCATACATAATCTGTTTTCTCCTGTGAAGGGCTTTCCACATCAGTGCCTGCCTTGGAGCACACACTTAGGACCCTCAGGGGCTTCTAGGCCTCCAGAGAGGACTATTGATTTCTGTGAAATAAAAAAATACTGTATCTGTAATTGAATCATCGTCCTTCTTGTATTTAATTAATAATTAGGAACTGACCGAGGAATCAACCGCTCACGTTTTAATTTACAATGTGTACAATTCCAATTCTGTGAGTAGGCCTTCTGGACGTTCTAGATACGTCAATGACTGTGAATACAAGCCTTAGGCTATCTAAGCAGGTGAACACCTCTTATATCTGTTCAATATGTCTTATATTTCTCATTATGAAGCTGTTGTAAGAATATAACAAGATTATTTAACATTTTGTTTACAATTTGTATTCATGTTTAGCTTTTTAAATAAATTGAAATAAATTTTACAGAATCCTTGATCGTGTCTCGGTCTATTATAATTTCACTTGTTTCAAATATTATTTCTTAAAAGCAGAATTATCTGAATTATTTCTTAAAACAATTCCAATGATCTGCCAATAGAAAACAATTTTGCAAGATAAAATTAAAGTAAAAATGTCTAGAAACAAGTTAAATCATCTCATGATAGGTTTACATCAATCGCGCTATGGGAAATATTAGATATATTGACTAGATATAAAATGTTTTCACTTGCTCAGATATCGTTTTTTGTCCTGTCCTGTCTTGCATTTGCCAAAAACATCTAGATGACCCCCAAGAGTTTTGGGATAATATTCTTTGAACCGATGAGTCAAAGGTGGAACTTTTTGAAGACATGGATCCCATCACATCTGGAGTAAAGCTAACACTGCACTCCATCATAAGAACATCATACCAACAGTGAAACATGGCGGTGGTAGTGTGATGTACTGGGGCTGCTTTGCATCTTCAGGACCTGGACGACTTGTTACAACTGATGGAACCATGAATTCTGGTCTCTATCAGAAAATCCTGAAGGAGAATGTCCACCTGTCAGTTTGTGACCTAAAGCTCAAGTTCTTTTAGGTTATGCAGCAGGACAATGATCTGAAACACACAAACAAGTCCACCTCTTAAAGGCTCAAAATAAACAAAATTAAGGTTTTGGAGCAGCCGAGTCAAAGTCCTGACTTGAATCCCATTGAGATGCTGTGACAAAACCTTAAACAGGCAGTTTATGCTCAAAAACCCTCCAACTTAGCCAAATTAGAACAATTCTGCAAAGAAGAGTGGGGCAGAATTCCTCTACAGTGATGTAAAAGACTCATCACAAGTTATCGCAGGCGTTTGATTGCAGTTGTTACTGCCAAGGATGCCACAATCAGTTTAGGCTTAGGGGGCAATTACTTTTTCACATGGGTGATATTGGTTTCGACTAAATCTTTACCTTCAGTAAATGGAATGATCATTTAAAAGCTGCATTCTGTGTTTACCTGTGTTGTCTTTATCCTATATTATAATTAGTTGGATGAACTGAAACACTTAAATGTGACAATTTAGCAAAAATAGAAGAAACTGAGAAGAGAAATACTTTTTTCACTGCACTGTATTGTTGATCCTCTAAGTGAAAATATGTTAACACATCCTGTAAAAGGAACAGACATAAAAAGGACACCTTTCTGCAAATTATAGTGCACAATTTAGAGTTTTATATATTGGAAAAATAAAACATAGAAGAAAATGTGCGACACTTTTGCACAGGCCACACTTTATGTTTTATTTTTCCCCCAGTATGTTAAATTCAGCAGATAAACAGTGAAAAAATGTAAAATGTGCAGAAGTGTGTTCTTTGTATAGGATGTGTTATTATTTTCAAACAATTAACCAAACATAGAATTTGACCAAAACCTTTGCATATGACTGTTAATGTCTGTTACAAGCCTCAACATATGGATCTTAGAATTTCTTTAATAAGCTTCATATGTCAAACAAACAGCCAAAAAATGTTCTTGTGTAGCTCAGTGCTAACACACTACCAGAATACCAGACAAGAGCAATCAGACATTGGCAAAAACGGTCACACTTTATTTGGATGGTCCCCTATAGATGCTTTACAGACACTTAAATCATTAACAAACTTTCCGGTGATGTTCAGTTGATTATCAACAACATTGTGGTTAGGATTAGGGCTAGGAGTAGGTGCAAGTTTAGCCTTGAGGTTAGGGTTAGGGTTAGGTTTAGGAGTAGGGATAGATTTAATAAACTCTTTCACACTGAACTTGTAAATCAGTTGCATTTAATAGATATTTAGTTTAATGTTGCTTATAAACAGACTGAGCATTTACAAAGCATCTACAGTGGATTCTCCAAATAACACTCTACTTAAAGTTCAGTTGCATTTAACAGATATTTAGTTGAATTTTACTTAACGATATACTGAGCATTTACAAAGCGTCTACAGTGGACCATCCAAATAAAGTGTTACTGCAAAAACATTATCATGTAAGTTTGACTATCATGGCCCAGTTTTAACAGTCACAGTTCACCACTGAGCATGTCAAACCATGTTGCACTCGCGTATGACCTGAAAATAATGAAGCCTGCCACAAACTACAATTGTTGAGCGTTCTCCTCAGCGCTGCTGTCTTTCCAGATGGCTGCTGGTGGCGCAGTGTGCGTTTGTAGTTGTGTTTGCTTCTCTCCCCGTCGTGGAGAGTGTGTTTTGTCTGCTGTGTCGGCGCAGATGTTTGCCCGTGTGTGTGTGGGCCCAGAGGAAAGCTCAAATGATATCATGAGTTCTCCTGAGATTGTGCTCGAAGGCCTGCTTGACTGCACCCTGCTGAGACGCTAGCTGCCGCTAAAGCGCTATAGCGCTACCTGCCTCCTTGGGCGCTGCACTCAGGAGTGTGCGTCACCACTGGCTTCACACTGACACGGAAAATCTAATTTATGCAACTGTCGCCCTTAGCCTGAATGCAGTGAATCAGCCAAGTCGCAAAGTTTTCCTCTTTAGTGTTGCACTGGAGCTACGAGGCTAATGTGGCTAGTTTGGATAACTAGCTGCTAGGATAGCACTAGCATGGTGTAAACTGTGCATACTCACCTCAAACCGTGTAAAGTTTTTGGTAATCTCTACTTCACTTGATTATGTGGTTTTCTGACACTGTATGATGCACTTTTATCTGTAAACATGGAGAAACAGTGTGTTAGCATAGCTAAAAACAGTAGCATCTTAAAGCTGGACTTTTGTTTATACTTTTCTCCATGTTTATAGATAGCAGTGTGGTTTTGCTGGTGACCAGCCATGCTGGTCTATAGTGTTTTTTCTAGTAGGGAAGACATCAGATATGTTTTGGCTGACCACTTGGGGTAAGGGGCTGTATGTTAATTGATTCCATATCATGGAAAATCAAAGTTTTGTCACTTTTTTTAAATAAAACAATTTGATGTGGTATATAAACATTTTAATTGTTTCAAATCACACCGTTCACTCCCCAAGTCCACATATGAAAATGAACCTGCAAAAAGCCCATTAGAAAATTACTGTTTCTGTGATGTCACAAAAAACAAGACTTTTACATGCAGTCATGTGCAAAAGTTTGGGCACCCCTAACATGTTTTGTTGACCTTCTAAGTGTAAATAAGTGAACACACCCTCTATAGAGAACACATTCTGAACACATTGGCTGAAATATATTGGGAGGAAAAAACAATAAACAATGTTAAATGTGGCCTATGCAAAAGTTATGGGACTATTTCAATATGGTATATATATATGTATATATACATATATATATATATATATATATATATATATATATATATATATATATATATATATATATATATGATACTGCTGCTGCACCGACTCAGACAAGCTGCTTGTAACAACACTATATAAATAAACTTTGACTTGACTTGACTTTGACTATGAACATATCAATATGTTGAACTCAGTTAAACTGTAATTGTGTATTAAAATGTGCAGAAGGGAGAACTATGAAGAGCATGTGTGAACCTATTTTCACAATCAACAAAAACATGTAAATTGATATTCAAAATATTGCATATAAATGTATATCCACCAATTCAGTCTATAGCATTTTAGCTCCACCCAATCACACTAAAGTTATAAGGAATGTTTCAGCCACTTCAGGTCAGCCAGTCTTAAGTGAACAGTATCAAAACACCTTGTTTTAATTCTAAGGGATAAAGAGAGGTCAGATAAAATGAATTATGACACAAACATCATAACCGAACATCAGGGAAAAATAATAAAATATTAGGACAGTGTAGAATATGGGCTGCTTCCAAAGTGTAACTACAGAAGAGAGAGAAACAGAATGAAACTGATGGAATTAAACACGACAAAAAGAATGTTGATTTGGCAGACCACAGGACACTCCTTCACTTCCCCTCAGTCCATTTTAAATGAGATTGGGCCCAGAGAAGGTGGCAGTGTTTCCGGATCCTGGTTATGTACGGTTTCTTTCAGAGTTTTAACTTGCATTTGTGGATGCAGTGACAAGCTGTTTTCACAGAAAGTTGTTTTCGGGATTGTTCCTGAACCCATGCAGTGATTTCCACTACAGAATCATATCTGTTTTTAATGCAGTGGTGCCTGAGGGCCCAAAGATCACAGCCAGCAAATACTGGTTTTTGTTTTTGTCCCTTGCATACAAAGATTTCTCCAGATTCTCAGAATCTTTTAATGATATTATGTACTGTAGTTGCTGAGAAGCAAAAGTTTTTTGCTATTTTATCAGCCAGTCAGCTAGTCAGAACAGATAAAGGGATAAAGAGAGGTCAGATAAAATCAATTATGACATAAACATCATAACCGAACACCAGGGAAAAAACATAAAATATTAGTATAGTGTAGGATATGGGCTGCTTCCAAACTGTAACTACAGACGAGAGAGAAACAGAATGAAACTGATGGAATTAAAAATGACAAAACATTTCCCACTGACTGTAAATCATGTCACGTCTTTGTATGCATTATACTCTCCATGGACTAATGTCATGAATAGTTGATGCTCCACGGTGCAGGTATAGCAGTCTTTGTCGGTGACTGCGTTAAGCAGCTGGGGGAAATTTTTAATGACAGCGTTGTCCTTGGCCCTGCTGAATGAACAGCTACAGCTAAACTGTTAATGCTTCTGCTGATGGAAAATCACTAAAAGCAACACGTCCCCAAAGTGTGCTGTACAGCAAAGAAAATGTGTCTCCAAAGCTGATCTTTATTGGAGATGTATGCATGATGTCCCACATGGTTTTACATCATGTATGGATGGCAAATGAGAAACTGACGGAAAAACGAGGGGAGTGATGTTATCTTCTACTGAGCCGTGATGAAAATGTCTGAGTGCATCAAACTGAGTCAGAGCTGCAGACAAAGTGTTACCTCATTTGGTGAGCATGAGAATTTCTTTCCATTTTCAGGCCTGACTGTACGAAACCAGAGAACAAACATGCTTTATAAACAGATTTCAGCTCATGCTACTTTTTTTGTTTTTAAAAATGTAAGCAAAACCAATTAATTTCAGCATTTCGGTTCCTGAGGTTAAGATTAGGGTTAGATTTATAAGACCATACAGAAGCCTAGAAACAGATCATACAACCCCATTTCCAAAAAAAGCTTGGAAGGTGTGCAAAATGTAAATATAAATAGAGTACATCCATCCATCATCTAAACCGCTTATCCTTCTGGGTCGTGGCGGGGTGCCGGAGCCCATCCCAGCTGCCACCGGGCGGATAAATAGATTTGTAAATCATGTGAATCATAATTTTAAACAAAAATACTGCAAAGACAACATATCAAATGTTGAAACTCAGAAATGTTATTGTTTTTTGAAAAATATATGCCCATTTTGAATTTGATGCCACCAACATGTTCCAAAAAAGTTGGGACGGGGGCCACTGTGTTTCATTACCTCTTCTTTTAACAACACTGTAAGCATTTGGGAACTGAGGAGGACCAGTTACTGTAGTTTTGAAAGTGAAATGTTTTCCTGTTCTTGTTTGATACAGGATTTCAGCTGCTCAACAGTTCGGAGGTTCATTTGTCATATTTTTTATTTCATAATGCGTCAAATGTTCTCAGTGGTGACAGGTCCGGACTGCAGGCAGGCCAGTTTAGCACTGGACCTTTTAATACATACTGTTGTAATACATGCAGAATGTGGTTTGACATTGTCTTGCTGAAATATGCAATGTCTTCCCTGAAAAAGAAGCACTTCAGGATGAAACACTTCTTGTAACTTCAGCTGGAATGGGCAGGGCTAAGCTGCTGTAGGATGAACTGGAGGGCAAATGTAAATGAGTTGATTATTATGACATTTGAGTTTGAGAAAAGAGTAATAAATCACTCTTTCCACCAAACATTTGGGAAATTGGGTGAGTTTTCAGGTTTATTTTCAGTGACCCCTGCACAATTTGATTTTGTGACGTTTAGGGGGTCCAAGAGGTTAGCTAGAGGGTCCTGCCCCTTCCAAAACCCCCTGTGTTTTGGACCTTAAAGCACAACATACTCAATCAGACAGAATGTAGAGGAGTTGGAACGGTGTCCATATCTTGAAAACTTGAGGCTGAAAAATAAGAACAACAAGAAGAAGAATGTATCGCTGTTGTCGGAAGAAAACCTCATATCTCCAAAATGGTAACTTTACAGGAGAAGGAAAAAAAACTACTTTACTTTCAATGTAAGTCAATGGAACCAGACTTATTTCCAAGTCATTTTGGGCCGTTTCTTTTGGTCCGTTCATCATGAAATTTACACACAATATAAAGGGCAACAGATATTTTCAAATTATGTCAAAAACTCAAAAACGACAAAAATGGAGTAACAAGGTTTTCTTCCAACAACAGCAATAGATTGGATAACAGTAGTGTTATTATAAATGATTATAATATGATTATATACTATGAATTATGTCCCACAATTTCACCATTTTTCTCTCTCTGTCTTATTTTTACCACTAGTTTCCAAAAAAAGGCTCCTCTTGTGTCGAGTGCTTATTCCAGATGTTTCTGAGCAAAAAATCATCCAGTATGAAATTAATAAGCTTAGCAATGCTAGAACAAGAAATCTGCTCTGTTCCAAACTGAACATGCTGTACTTGACTCGCAAAGGCGGCTCAGAGACGCCCTCTCTCACCCGCACTTCAGACGTTCGCAGAGGAAACGGCATCCCAAACTTTGGAGATACCCCGCTAATGAATCTTAATCCGCAGCTTGATATAGATATGCAGTGTAAGTGAGCGAGAAGCGTGCTGAACGCAGACGCTTTCACAGCGGCCTCGCGCAGCGGGGTGTGTGTTTGTCTAAGCCGGTGGGAGACTGACTTCAGAGACGAGGAACATCAGAGGAACTCTGAAGGAAAAAAGCTTCTGCGCACAATCCCCAACACCAGCTACTGTAAAACCGCCTGGCTTCGCGACGAGACGGACAGACAGACGAGCAGACGCGCAGACTTTACAGCTTTCTACCACTGATACACAGTGTGCAGCGGCAAACTCCAGCAGAAACAGCATGTACTTCCAAGGAAACTCACTCAAGCAGGAGCAAAGGAGAAACTTCTGCTCTAAGAGTTGGAAAATGAAGCAGTCGGCTGTAAAATACACACAGAAAGTAGCTCTGCATTACATTTCTGATTCTTCCTCACTGTTTCTTTTTTAACAAGTCACATTCCAACAATCCAATGAAGAGGAGTCTGAATTTGTTCACTGAACAATCAAGCAGCAATAGAACAGCATGCTATGGTGTAAAAATGTGATATTTTAGCAAGTGAAAGCATCTTAATCACTTAAATAAAAAAGTCTTACCACGTGCTTAGGCTGAGGCTTATTATTCAGTAACTACAATGCACACTGCCTGAGGTGGCTTTAAAGGGTTTGTGTACAATATCCAGCACATATCCATATTTTATTGTTTTATTTGAGGTTCTTTTATTTTAGTTTTGGATGTGCGGTCATTTGAACATATTGGAGAAAAAAAAAATCATGTTCTATTTTGCACACAGGTCACATTTTATGCTTAATTTTTTCCCTCAACATGTTAAATTCAGCAAATTAACAGTAATCATGAATTTATATCCTGAAGATTATGTGTACTTATTTTCAAAATCAGCAAAACATCTGACCAAGCGTGCCCAAACTTTTGCACACAGCTCCATTTACACACCAAAAACAGTCATAGTTCATTTCTGACCCTTTTCCAATCCCCCTTCATCCCTTAGAATTATACAGGTTGTTTTTGTAACTGTGCCTCCAAGAACTGGTATATGCAAATGAGCTCTGTTCTGATTGGCTGCCCTGTATTGTGCCTCATTCAGAAAGCATTTCAGGGTGAAACACTTCTTATAACTTCAGCTGGAGTGGGTGGGGTGGGGCTAAGCTGCTGTAGGCTGGATTGGAGGGCAAATGTAAATGAGTTGTTTTTTATGACATCACAAAAACAATGAATTTGACAAAGATTGTTTTTGCAGCTTATTTCCCATATATGGAATGCATGGAGTTTTTAAAGAGTGAATATGTTTATAAACCACATCAACCTATTATTTAAAAATGACTTAAAAATGACTTTAAAAATGATTATTTCCATTATATGGGCCCTTTAAAGTAATAGAAGTGATGAAAAGTATCGCTGGACCTGCCAGCATCTCCTGGGAATTTTAAGAGGTTAAATGGCAGTAATATATCTAATATTTCTCATTATGAGATTGTTATGAGAATATTAGAAGATTATTCAAAGTATTTCTAGACATTTGACTTCTTTTAAGCAATTTTATCCAGTAAAATCAACATATAGCACTGGTAGATAGTTTTGCTTCACTATATAGGCTAAGAAATATACTTAAGTACCAAAACCTAAAATTAATGTCAGTCGCTACAGTTTTTACATTGTATTATTATAATAAGCAAGTTATATTTAGTAGAACTGATGCCTGAAAAAACAGAATTAAAGGGGAATTCCACCAATGCTTTCAAAATTTATGCACAATTAAATGGTTAAGAGTAGACAGCGTCATTCAGAGCGGTTTGGTGTGAAATGCTCTGTTCTAGAGAAACTTAGCAATCAGAATTGTTCACAGTGGTGGTGACAGGAACCGGACGTCCACCTCAGAAACCTCCCTCAGAGAAAGTTACTACATGAAATGGTTCTGAATTTGACCTGGAACAATCAGTCACGTGCAGTAGTTTGGCCATTCCTGGACAAATGATGATTTTGTTGATTTTCTAAGGGACAACCATAACCAGGGAAATATCTACAGTAATGCTAATGTCTGGTAGCTTCCCTGTGGGATTCTGGTAGTATGTTAGCGCCGAGCTAACGGTGACTCACAAAAACATTTTTCAGCCATTTGTTCTTTAAACACAGACATATGAAGCTTTTGATAGACAGTAATGTGTACATATATATATATGTGTGTGTGTGTGTGTGTGTGTGTGTGTGTGTGTGTGTGTGTGTTTCATATATGTACTTGTGAAATGTGGCCTGTGCAAATTTATGGCTCAGAAATTTACTCAATGAATCAAAATAGTCCTGAAAGAAAGCATAATCTTTACAGATTTAGCACTATTTTATCATCAACATTCCATACACTTTTAGAAATAAAGGTTCTGTGCAGGTACAACTTTAATTCATCAAGGTACAAACAATGTAAATGTTCCTTCAAAGAACAACAGTAGTTTTAAGGTCCAATTGTGTACCTTAAATAAGTTTTTCCATCTGAAAAGTTCATATTTATACCTTTTCATAACCAAATGTTTTAAAACAGAACAATAAAATAAAAAGCCTGGAGATGAGACGGGGTGTGTGGAGTCAATACAACTTAGAAAATATCATTTCAGTGGATTATGGTACAGTTATGTTCCCTGACTAAAGGTACTGAGATGTACCCTTGAGGGGACCACCCCAGTGCCAAGAGGGGAACGGCCCTGGTGAGAGTTTTACTACCTTTGTGTTTTATTGTAAAGCACTTTGGTTTTAAATGCACTATATAAATAAAATTTACCTACTTACCTTTTTTCTAAGAGTGTATAAACCTCAGAAAACACATGCAAGATCACTGCTGTTTCTGGATAGTAAATAAAATGGCTATTTGCATTGTAGTCATGGCAACCCCTGGTTCCTATCACCACCACTGTGAAGAAATCAGTCCCATTTCACACCAAACCACTCTGAATAACTCTGTTTACATCTCAACCACTGAATAATATGGAGAAATTTTGAGAAATCAGTGAAATTCTTTAAAAACATACAATAATATTGACACATAAGCAATACAGATGTAGGGTATTACTACATTCAGCTAAGTATATAAAAGTCATAATTTAGACGTTATTCTTGGAGGTAATTCCAAGGGGTTCCACTAAATCTTCCTCACAACCATCCTGAAATAAACCAATTACCATGGCTGAAGTGCTTTCTAGAACTTGTATCAGTCATGCATAAATGATGTAACCACACCTAACAGCCATGGAGTCAAACTGAAAGCCATGCAGAGGCTTTAACACAAGATTGACACCAGCTGCTTGATGGCTTTATGCAGCTGAGAAGGTGCTGAGTGGAGTGAATGCATGAACACTGTGAATAACTCTATTTCAGTCAGAACCCAAATGACAGAGAACCACTCAGTCAGCTCATGTTAGCCACTCATTACACCGAGCTGTGTGACTGTGTGGGTTAGTTTATAAGAAAGAGCACAAATCTTTCTGTCAGTATCAAAGGAAATGTTCTCCACACCTTATGAATATTATTAATAATATGCTTTGTACAGCTTCATCACACACAGTATTCACTCACTATGTAAATAATTTACTCACATCCCATTAACAAACCCATTTGTTATGCTTTGATTCCATGTGGAGCCCAGCTTTTAAATTAGCGCTGCATGTCTTAGAGCTTAATCATTAAGTAGAGTAAGGCAAGTACATCAAGTAGATTTGGCTGCTGTCATGCTTTGGTATTCAAAGTTTTAGTTTTAACTCTTTAGTGGTAACAGTCTGTATTGGTTACAGGGTTTTGAGGGATTTTCACTTAATACTTGTGTTACTTCATACATAATAACTGAGCACTGAGATATTTAATAAATAAAAGCTGCTGTTATTATGTACGACATACCCCAGTACCATGTTTACCTTTTATTTAGTACTTTAGTACAAGTATTTAAGGTATTAAATATCACAGGACCTTAGTAAATTTGTATTAATTACTTCCGTACTTGAGGTACTGAAGTACAGAATAGCTGAAATACTGAGGTATTTACTGCATAATAACTCGGTTCTAATGTATTTATTACAAAATAATTAGGTTCTGAGGTACATAATACAGAATAACTGTAACAATGAGGTATTTATTACTTAATAACTGGCGTACTGAGGTATTTATTGCACAATAATTGAGTTCTGATATATTTATTACCGAATAATTGGAGTATTGAGGTATTTATTACAGAACAACTGGAGTAATAACATATTTATTACCGAATAACTGGAGTAGTGAGGTATTTATTATGTAATATCTTGGTGCTGTTGTATTTATTACAGAATACCTGGTGTACTAAGGTATTAATTACAAAATAATTGGGTTCTGAGGTACATAATACAGAATAACTGTAGTGCTGAGGTATTTATTACTTACTAACTGGAGTACCGAGGTGTTTATTGCACAATAATTGAGATCTGATATATTTTTTACTGAATAATTGGAGTATTGAGGTATTTATTACTTAATAACTGGGTCCTGTGGTACTTATTACAGATTACTGATGTATTTAATACAGAAAACCTGGAGTACAGGTATTTAATGCTGGAGTACTGAGATATTTATTACAGAATAACTAGAGTACTGTAGTATATAAGACATAGTAACTGAGGCACTGGAGTATTAATACATAATAACTATAGTATAAAGGTATTTAATTCATAATTGCTGAAATATTGAGGAATTTGTTAAATAATAACTGGTGTACCAGGGATTTTTGGAAATAATTACTGAGGCACTGCGTTACTTAATAATTTGAGTACTGATGTACTTAATATCTTATAACTGGGGTACTGAAGTATTTAATGCACTATAACTGGGCTATTAGGCTACTTGATACATTATAGTTACATTTATTTAACCTACAAATACAGATTATGGTTGGTTTATGATCAAAACATTAACCTGAGCAGAGGGTTTTGTAATTTTATTCTGGTCAGCCTTGAGTGTGGACACTGTGTAAGCTTGTTTAACCCCCTAAAGGGGCCGAGACGGCACTCATACCAATGACAAAATCAAAACAAGTCACAGAAGAAAGAAGTGATAATGCTAATGTTACACAGAAGTTAGTGAAAGATCTTTTTGTGTAATGCCATTCACTCCTGCAGTGCTGGATCCTGAAACTGCGCTCATTTATTCCTCTCAAACTTCTAAAACTTATTGCTTGAGTCCAAAGTCAGCAGCCCAGCAAGCCTCCGCTGCGCTCAGACCTCTGCCCAACAAACAGTGCTGTTAAATGGCCTTATTGTGTAGCGCTAATGAACAACACTGCCGTTCACACAGATGAGTGCCAGCTCCTCTCAGCAGTATTTGGAAGGGACTTTAAATGTTGATTCGGCAAAGCATTCTTGCTTAAGCGGGTGGTTTTGGTCCCTGGAAATCTGCCACTGCATCAAAAAGGATCAGTTATATAGATGCAGATTATTCTGACCACAGTTTTCTCCATTTCTCTCTCCTTTTTGATCAGTCAGGAGAGGCGAAACGTTCCCTTCAATCAATGACTCATTATTTATAGCAAAGCCCTGACCAGCCTACTGCTGACATCCCTCTCTCTCTCTGTCTCTCTCTCTCTGTGTCTCTCTCTATTTCTCTCTCTCTGTCTCTTTCTCTCTCTCTTTCTCCACCACTCTCTTCCACTTTATCCCTCTCTCTCTGTCCCTCTCTTTCTGTCTCTCTCTGTCTGTCTCTCTCTCTCTCTCTGTCTCTCTCTCTCTCTGTCGCTCTGTCTCTCTCTCTATGTCTCTCTCTCTGTCTCTTTCTCTCTCTCTTTCTCCACCACTCTCTCCCACTTTCTCTTTCTCTACCTCTCCCTCTCTCTCTCTCTCTCTCTCTCTCTGTCTCTCTCTCACACTGTCTCTCTGTCTGTCTGTCTCTCTCACACTCTCTCTCTACCACACTCTCTCTTTTTCTCTACCACTTGTTCCCTCTATCTCTCTCTTCCCTTCTCTCTCTCTTTCTCTACCACTCTCTCTCACTCTGTCTCTTTCTCTCTGTCTCTCTCTTGTCTCTATCTTTCTGTGCCTCTCTCTCTTTCCTCCCTCCTTTTTTCTCTCTCCTTATCTCTTGCTCTCCCGTTTCTTGCTCTTTCTTTCTCTCTCTCTATCTTCCTTTTTTTCTCTCTCACTCTTTCTCACTCACTAGCACTTTCAGTTACGTTTCTCTCTCTCTCTCTCTCTCTCTCTCTCTCTCTCTCTCTCTTACTCTCTCTCAATCTCTTTCTCTTTCTTTCTCTCTCTTTTTCTTAGTAAGTGTCTCTGTATCTCTTTAACTCTCTCTCTCTCTCTCTCTCTCTCTCTCTCTCTCTCTCTCTCTCCAGCATTCAGTATATCTGTTCTGAACAGGATATATATGTATATATATTTCATATGCCCTTCAGCCAAAGACCAAACAAACAAGGCTGTAAAGTCTTCAGCTCAACTGACAATTATTCATAGAGCACCTACATGGTGTTAATATGGACCACATCCCTCCAACTTCCTCTTGTCATAATGGCTTCTGAGGTTTTCTCCTGAAATAACTTACTTTATTCTGATTACATTTTCATTTGATATTTAATTTAATGTTTAATTTCTTCTCATTTGAATCTATTATTTTAATCAAGATTTGATTGTGTTTTTAATTTCTGTTCTATTACATCTTTTAAAACCATAGTTATCTTGAGTCATCTTTGTATTTTCTCATTTGTACAGCACTCTGAGTGACCACAGTGTGTGGCTCAATCCCATTTCACCCCTCACTCTACCATATAGCCCTAACCCTCCATTTTGCAGGGGAAGGTGATGTTCACATCTAGGGGTAGGGTGTTCTGATTGTTGTTGAGATAGAGGGGTAGGGTGAAATTTTAGGCCTACATGGCCCTTCAAACAGAGGTCTTTTAGAGAACAAGTTGTAGCACACTACAAATGGAGTGTTATGAGAAAAAATAGAAAAACCAGCAAGATGGCTGCGCAAGAGACCAAAGAAACCCACAAATGTGAGAATTTTCTCAGCTAAAAAATTACAATAATCACTGTATTATCTTAGTTTAATGTTGTTTCAGTGTATTATGGTCCATTTCTTCATAACCAGCTTAAAAAAATCTCTAATAGTATGCCAATGTCTCAGTAGCTAGCTAGCTAAATTTCCTGTTCCACCTTAAATGGTGTAACTGCTGCACCATTTAAGGCGGAACGAGAAAATCCGAACGAGAAGCTGGCGAATATCTGACTTCAGCTTCATATCACTGAAGAATTAAAGGTGGACAATAATAAATAATAGTCCCGTCCCTCTTTGAAGGCATATGATGCCCTATATTTAACTAACTAAAGGCCAGCAGTGAGGTTTCTGAACTTTACCCTCCTCTGCTATCACTGGAGGCTGGCAGGGTCGCCTACAGAGCAGAGCTAGTAGTCTGTTAATGAAATAATGCTCTTTATTTGAGGGTCCCATTTCATAGGGGAAGATTTCAACCACTACCCCTTTGTAACTCAGTTCCAACGGGCAAGGTGACATTCAAAAACAAGGGGTAGGGGTAAAAATAAGAAATAGTATTGGGCCTATAAAAGGTGCTACATATCTAAACTGGCCTTGCGTTACAACAGCAGAGCTTCATCCTCAATGAGGTTGAACTGAAAAGGTTCATTTAATGGAAAACCAAGTCTTCCTCACCTTTTTGAAAAAAATAGGTTGCAAAAACAGCATTTCATGAATCCATTATGGTTGTGATGTCACAACCATGCACACATATACATAGGGCCGCCCACACAGCAGCCTAAAGACGTCCCTGAGGACTTTTCAGCCTGGACTGCTTTAAAATAAGGCACAATACAGAACAGCCACTCAAAACAGAGCTCATTTACATATATCAGTCTTACAGTAACAGTGAACAAAATATCCTACATTTTGACATGCACTGAATGCATAATCTGTGTAATCTCTTTCTTCTACGTCCCGTCATCCAATCCCAGCCCTTTTCCTTCCATCAACCACATGCATCCCTCCACTCCTCCTCTAAGCATTAACTCAGATTATCTTCTTTCTCCACCCTTTCCATTTCTTAATCAGCAAACCTTGTTAGGCTAGAGTGGGAAAACATGATTGATTTAACCAAACCCCCCTCTCTTTACCCCTCCCCCTCCTTTATTTCCCCCTAGCAGCTGCAAATATGGAAATAACAAGGCGAAAAACATAAATGCAAATTAGCCGGGAGTAGCTTTAGGTGAACCGCAGCTTGTGTGTGCAAAGACGACTGGCTTTGCTGGCGGAATGCTAAGCAGCCTTCAGCCTTGGAAGAAACAAGCCTGCTTCTATTCAATTTCAATGGCTGTAATTAGAATGAATGAGAGGCTAGCGTTGTGCGTGTGGGGGGGATGCGAGTGCGTGTCGGAAGGAGGGAAGGGAGGACAGATAGGCACATGGACAGAGAGATAAAGTTGCGTTCGAGGCCTTCCGAAAACCAGTTTCCTGGCTTGGTTTCAACCCAGTGGTCGGAGTGGCTGCCATAATGAATCTAGGTACAAAGTACGTGATGATGAGGGCGGCCAATGAAATAGTGTCTCTGGTTCTTTTTTTTGTTTTTTGATGAACTTTCCATGGATGGAGTGCATTTGCACCTCCAGCACTCTGTGATTGAGTTGCAGCTGTTCCTCCACTCTCTCCGTGCTGGTTAAAGGCATTGTTTGGGAATTCATGTTAGGAATAAACTCGATTAGACCATGTCATCCAATCCGGCTGCATTATGCGCCACTTATCTGGAATAGGCCCCACACACAACATGCAAATGCCCTGTCAGTTAAAGCAGAAAGAAGGAAAAAACACAGCTGTGAACTCACTGCACTGTTAACTAGTGCAGAGTTAAACTATTTATTTAAATGAACACTGAAATGTAGCACAGGTCACTCTTAATAACCCTTCGCTACATTATAGAGGTATTATTCAATCATTTATCTTAATTTTAGGAATTATTCTGTAACCACTGTGAATTATTCAGTATCTACTATGAATTATGTTCAGTAACCATATTAAGTTCAGTGAATTTTTCAATACGTACTATGAACTGTTTGGTAATACTCTATCAGGTACAATTTATTAAGTGACCACTATGAATTACTCAGTATCTGCTATGAATTATTCAGTAACCACTAAAAATATTCAGTATCTACTATGAATTATTCAGTATATTCTGTGATATGTTCACTAACCACTGTGAATTATGCAGTACGTACTGTGATATATTCAGTAACTACTACTAATTATTCAGTAACTACTACTAATTATTCAGTAACTACTTTAATTTATTCAGTATCCATTTTGAATTATTCAGTATCTACTATGAACTATTCAGTAACCACTTTGAATTATTCAGTACGTACTGTGATATATTCAGTAACTACTACTAATTATTCAGTAACTACTTTAATTTATTCAGTATCCATTTTGAATTATTCAGTATCTACTATGAATTATTGAGCAACTACTATTATATATTCAGTATCCACTTTGAATTATTCATTATCCACTATGAATTATTCAGTATCCACTATAAGTTATTCAGTAACTATTATGAATTATCAGTAACTACTATAATATATTCATTATCTACTATGACTTATTTAATAACTACTATAATATATTCAGTTTTTAACTATGAATTATTTAGTAGCAACTATAAATTATTCAGTAACTATTATGAATTATTCAGTGACTACTACAACATATTCAGTATCCACTCTGAATTATTCAGTATCTACTATGAACTATTCAATAACTACTATAATATATTCAGTATCCACTTTGAATGATTTAGTATCCACTATAAAGTATTCAGTTACTATTATGAAGTATTCAGTAACTACTATAATATATTCAGTAACCACTACAATTTATTCAGTATCTACCATGAGTTTTCAGAAATTACTGTCTATAAACAACCATTAAGTACAAAGAATTATTCACTATCTACTATAAATTGTTTGGTAACGCTACACTATAAATATCCTACAATTTATTCAATAACCAATATGAATATTTCACTATCTATGAATAATTTTATATGTATATACATATATATATGTGTGTGGCTTTGGTATTTATAGTATTTATATACTATGTATCATTCAGTAATCACTATGAAGGAACAAGATGGATGGAGACAATCAGTGATGTCATTCACAAGCCATAAAGAAGCCTGAGGACTCAAACAGAGGACAAGATAATCTAGAGAAACACTCTCCACATGATTGTCAGTGAGAGTCAACTTGATGGCACTCAAAAATAATCACTTAAAGAATCAATGAATTCATAGTTAATATACTATATAGAAAATATACAGAATATTAGAAAACAATATAAATCACTGTTTCTTTTTTCTAACATACCTACCAAGCCTAAATAATAAACTGTTTTAAAGCCAATTCCTTGAAGGCTGAACACCTTTGAGACTCCTTTTTGGAATTGGTGATAATTAATGCCCCCTTGTGGTCCTCAGAGGCATGTTTTCAGGCCTGGGTAACTCAGCATTGGCCGCTGACAGGGTGCACAATGGCTCAAACTCTTTAGACTTGAGTTGCACAAGTAGACCATTGTGTGCTTTTGCGAGTCACATATAAGCTAAAGTTTAAGACTACAGCAAAAAAATAAATGCTTGATGAAGTTGGATGCAATTAATTTTGCACTAAGTTAATTGGGAAAAGCCCCCCCTCCCTCCCAACAGTGTCTTGAGCATGGAGGCCATTTAAGTGTTTAAGAGACTCATTAGTTAAAATCCTCATTTATATCCGGCGGCAGTGTTCTAAAATAGCATGCAGTTATGATTATGCCACCACACGTTATAAATTGAAGTGGGAGTACTTTGTTTTCAGCTTTATAATGGTATAAACTCGCCCATATTAATCAGGGAAAGGAGAACAGGCCCAAAGAGGGAGAGAGTTTGAGAGGAGGTAAAAGGCAGTGAAATATTGGCTTTATACGAGCCACACCGTGCCGTGTCCTTAAGGAACATAATAACTAAGACAATGAAGAGCCAGTTTATTAGGTGCACCTGTTCTGTGATGAGCTGACATTTCTTTCACAGTAATTCTCACAGTTTTAGTTGGGCAAATACATTGATAGACAGACAGTTAATAGGGATGTAACAGTGCAGTATTTTGTTTTATATTGTTTAAGACAAGGCTTTCGATTTGACACTCACACAACTGAACATTCTACTACATTCAAAACTGGAGAAAGTGTGAAGCAGCCTGAGGTTAGGATATTAGACTGGGGCTGGTGTGCTATTTTGTGTCTAGTGTAACGTATTAGTTTGCATTTAGCATTTTAGCTCAGGGCTAGGACATTAGCTCATGGTCCACGCGTTAGCTCAGGGCTTGTGCATTAGTTTGTGGTTAGTGTGTTAGCTTGGGGCTAGAGTGTAAGTTTGCGGTTAACTTGGGGGAACACATTAATTTATGGTTAGTGTATTAGCTTCAGCATTAGTTCAGGATTAGTGTACTAGCTTGGGGGTTTGGCATTAGTTCAGGATTAATGTGCTAGCTTGTTGCTTTGGCATTAGTTCTGGGTTAGGGTACAAGCTTGGGGCTTTGGCGTTAGATTCAGGGTTAGTGTTTTAGCTGGGGGCTCACCATTAGTTCTGGTTTAGTGTACTAGCTTAGGGCTACCATGTTTGTTCATGGCTGGTGTATGAGCTCGGGGCTTTGGTGTTAGTTGTGGTTTAGTGTACTAGTTTAGGGCTATCATGTTCATTTGTGGTTAGTGTATTAGCTTGGGGCTTTGGCATTAGTTCTGGTTTAACGTACTAGCTTGGGGCATCAGCGTTAGTTCTGGGTTAATGTACAAGCTTGGGGCTTTGGGCTTAGTTCAAGGTTAGTGTACTAGCTTGTGGCCTCAGGATGTGTTTAGGGTTAGTGCACTAGCTAGGGGCTTTGGCATTAGTTCATGGTTAGTGTACTAGCTTGAAGCTTTGGCATTAGATCTGGTTTAATGTACTAGCTTGGGGCGTCGGCGTTAGTTCTGGGTTAATGTATTATCTTAGGGCTACTGTGTTAATTTGTCGTTAGTGTACTAGTTTGTGGCTTCAGCATTAGTTCAGGGTTAGTGTACTAGATTGGGGCTTTGGCATTAGTTCATGGTTAGTGTACTAGCTTGTGGCTTCAGCATTAATTCAGGTTGTGGATTCAGGATTAATTCAGGGTTGGTGTACTAGCTTGGGACTTTGGCGTTAGTTTAGGGTTAGTGTACTAGCTTGGGGCTTTGCCGTTAGTTCAGAGTTAGTGTACTAGCTTGGGACTTTGGCGTTAGTTTAGGGTTAGTGTACTAGCTTGGGGCTTTGGCATTAGTTCAGGGTTAGTGTACTAGCTTATGGCTTCAGGATTAGTTCATGGTTAGTGTACTAGCTTGGGACTTTGGCGTTAGTTTAGGGTTAGTGTACTAGCTTGAGGCTTTGGCATTATTTCAGGGTTAGTGTACTAGCTTGGGACTTTGGCGTTAGTTTAGGGTTAGTGTACTAGCTTGAGGCTTTGGCATTAGTTCAGAGTTAGTGTACTAGCTTGGGACTTTGGCGTTAGTTTAGGGTTAGTGTACTAGCTTGGGGCTTTGGCATTAGTTCAGGGTTAGTGTACTAGCTTATGGCTTCAGGATTAGTTCAGGGTTAGTGTACTAGCTTGAGGCTTTGGCATTATTTCAGGGTTAGTGTAGTAGCTTGGGACTTTGGCGTTAGTTCAGGGTTAGTGTAGTAGCTTGGGGCTTTGGTGTTAGTTCAGGGTTAGTGTAGTAGCTTGGGGCTTTGGTGTTAGTTCAGGGTTAGTGTACTAGCTTGGGGCTTTGGCCGTAGTTCAGGGTTAGTGTACTAGCTTGGGGCTTTGGTGTTAGTTCTGGGTTAGTGGGGCTATGGTGTTGATTTGTGGTTAGTGCTTTTGCTCATTAGGTCTATTTGCTTAGATTGGTAGTTGGTGTATTAGTTCATAGTTAACGAATTAGCTCAGGGTTATTGTGTTATTGTTGGTTAGTGTATTAACTCAGGACTATTGTGTTAGTTTGTGGACGTCTGGTTTCTGTCACCACCACTGTGAACAATTCTGACTCGGTAAGTTTCTCTAGAACAGAGCATTTCCACTCTCAATGACTTTGTTTACATCTTAAATCTTTAATTATACAGAAATTCTGAAAAATCAACAGAATCATCCTTCAAAGCTGAGAAGACATTTCAGGTGCACATTTTAAAAATCTCACTCTCAGTGTGCAAATTGTATAAAAAGGTGTTAACAACAATATGAGTTTACAAATACATGGTTAAATTGCAGTGAATATTTATTTAATTAATCAATTGCAGTGAATCATTAATGAGGTTTCAAGTGAATATTACATACATGCATGCACTGTGTCTTATGCGGTTATGGGCAGAATTACTGTAACTGTGTTTAAGTAGAGAAATAGTAAGATTACTGAATAATACTATTAGACTTCTGTTAATGAAATAGCCTTCCTTGGTCTGTCCATAGGGCACATTAGCTGGATGCTTTAGTTTCATCGATGTATTTGTATATACTGCTTATACAAATGTTTACAAATGCAAAGGCATAAACACAGCGGGTCCTTTATTAGGTCTATTAAGTTTACATGGAGATCTGTTTAGTCAGTGATGCCCCAGAGACCAGGCTTTCTAAGTGGTAGACTTGCGCCGGAGGGTTGAAGTGTATGAGCAATTCAAGAAGAGAGTATGAGTTTATTTATTTCATAACAACACAGATTTCATTTCCATCTGCTTTAGGTTAATCCTCTTATTATACACAAAACAAACCAAAGTCAAGCTCTAGCTTTTTACTGTACATACAATGGTGTGCAGAAGTTTGGGCACCCCTGGTCTAATGAGATGTTTTGCTCATAGATATACATACCTAGATGTCCTGTTGGGTCCAGCCAGGCACGTCAATGGCACAGCCATTTAGGGGCAGTCAGCGTCACTGCTGGACTGCATTCAGTACCATTACAGAGCGGCAGTTTAAGAAAGATACTGTCCAGAATTATACTATTATAAGAATATTGCACTCAGAAAGTGGGATCGGATTATATGACAGTGAGAACGCAGCAATCAACACTCATGTTTGTGTGATGGGTATTGTTTGTGTGATGTTTGTGTAGATATGGTCGTGTGGTTGGTGAAGCACAGAGAACCTGTTGATGTGATTGTTTTTCCTCTGGTTTTATATTAAGCTTATTTCATTCAACAGTCTATTCAGCGGATCTTAACTTTATGTAGTTATTTATTTACAATGATGGTTGAAGCTTTGTAGCTAAGTAAGTTATAGCTCTCTTTAATCCGTGTAGAGATTCATAATAGATTAACGTTATCACCTTCTTACATAAAGCTGAAGCTAGCTTCTTATTTATTTGCCAGGTTCTTGTTTAAATTTTCCCGTTCCACCTTAAACAGTGTATCAGCTAAGAAGGACGAAGCTAAAGTTTTCCTATTCACCAGCTTCTTGTCTGAATTTTCCTGTTGCACCTTAAATGGTGCAGCACTCACTGTCTGGTGCATGAAGCTGCACCATTTAAGGTGGAACATTCGAACAAGAAGCTGGTGAATAGAAAAACTTCAGCTTTGTCCTTCTTAGTGTGTTTTGGGGGGTTTCTTGTATTTTTATGTGTATTAAGATTAGAAGTGATTCACACATTGATGGATTTGTTGATGTGAGACTGTGTTTCCACCGGAGCTCATGGCAAACTCGGTTTTTACTGTCAGGTCCAGACTGAATACTTTTCTGCTGGTCTAGACGGCTAATTAGCATGATCGGTTTTTAAAGTAATAAAAGCTACCGAGAGCAGTCCGTGCAGCCTAGATTAATCTGTGTCTGAGGATTATAAGAAAACAAATTTGGTGAAAATCGGTTAAGTAATAAGGAAGTTGTGGCCAGTTTAATCCTGAGACTCTTCATCTCTCAATACAAGTGAATCTGTCCACAAGCGGATCTTGACCACTCCAACATGACGGACATGCAGATGTATCGCCTCTGATAGAGAACAACAGGCAATGCGGCATCCTCTACAGTGAACGCTGTACGGCATATTTATTTATTGAATTAACATGCTGGAAAAAATGAAAACATAAACTCAACCAAGTAAGAAAAATAAATGAACAGAATTTTACCGAGAGCATTCAAACTTTTGCAGTTGACTGTACATCTTTGTAAAAAATTGTGCAAAATGACAGACCACCCTCCTTTTGTAGATTTTCCCTGGGTTTCTGTGTGACCTCGCGGACTATTACACGTCTTGCTCTTTGTGTGGTATTTGTAGGTTGACCATTCCTGGGGAGCGTAACAGTGATCTTGAATTTCTTCCATTTGTACACAATCTGTGACTGTGATTGGTGGAGTCCAAACTCTTTAGAGATGGTTTTGTAAACTTTTCCAGCCTGATGAGCATCAACAACTCTTCTTCTCAGATCCTGAGAAATCACTTTTGTTCGCACTGTGATACACTTCCACAAACATGTGTTGTGAAGATCAGTGATAGATCCCTGTTCCTTAAATAAAACAGGTTGGTCACTCATACCTGATTGCCCTACCATTGATTGAAAACACCTGACTCTGATTTCACCTTCAAATTATCTGCTAATCCTAAATTTCACATACTTTTGCCAATCACATATATTTAAAATCACAACATAAACTTAGCAAGTACATAGAAATTGTACTCTAAAATTTGCAGAAAAATGCCATATTGAAGTTTATTCTCTGTAGCAGATTTGTTAACTATTTTCACTGGGAATGTCAACTATATGCCTTGTCAAACACAGTGCAAAAGTAAGAGACCACCGTCCATTTATTTAGTTTCCAATGTAAAATATTCATCAGCATCAAACATGCATTTAACAGAAAATTACACAGAAGCCAACTACAACAACTAAATGTAATATTAATAATATTAATAATATTATAAATTAAAACAACTTTAATGGCCATTTGGACTGGAAATGAAACAGGTGAAGGGTCTAGAACCATGAGTTCTAAATAAAACCATTTCATGCTTAAATGGTTCTTTGTATGGTAAAATGATTGATGGAGAATGTGCTGTATATGGTCCTATACAGAACCTTGTCACAAATGTTTCTATGTAGCACCAGAAATGGTTCTGCTATTCCTACAGTATCAAGCTTTAACAATAGAAGAGCCCTTTTTGGTGCTGCATAGAATCATTTTCATACAGGTTCTATATAGGATCATATACAACACATTCTCCATTCATCTGAAGAACCATTTCACCATGCAAAGAACCGATTAATGAAAAAAATGGTCTTATATATATATATATATATATATATATATATATATATATATATATATAATCATGGTCCTAAACAGAACCATTTCCTTTACTAAAGAACCTTTGAAAAACCTTCTTTTTAAGAGTGTAGCACATAGACACTCTCAGAAAGACCTCATATCTCTGAAATGGTAAAATTACATTACATCATATTAACGTTAATGTGAAGGTAATTTTTCACGATTTTGACCAATTTTAATTCTTCCATTCCCCAAGAAATGTTCTCACAAGAGTTTTAAGGGTTTGATGGTTTGAAAGGCTTTTGTTGTTTATATAAAGGTGCTGTGCATTATTTTTCACTTTATGAGGCCATCCATAAACATTTGTAAATATTTGTCAAATGTAAATATAATTCATTATGTAATTAGCTATGTAATTAATATGTAATTACATAACAAGATTCTAATAGACAATGATAATAACTCCAGATGTCTAAGGGTTAATCCAGTATATCTAACGATTCTGAAGGAATCCTCAGACACCATCCTGGCTATAATCCTCCTTAAGCACTTGACACGGGCACGGCCTTCACTCAAAGTCACCGACTAAGGGACGGGGTCACCGGTCCCCTGCGTTCAAACACCGCTGCGTCTTCCCTATTGACTTTGTGTCAGGCTGCCACTTGCCCTTTTGTTTTTCAGCGGACAGCTCACCATCACGCTCAGAGACAGAGAAGAGAGGCTCTCTCTCTTAGAGGGAGGCATCACGAGAAAGGTCAGCATGAATAAGGGCCTTTTCTGACGCCGACCGCCTAAACACACACACAGGGAATATCAAAGTCACCTCTAGCCGCCCACAAAGGTGAGGAAAAGTCAACCATCCCCCTCTTATACCCCCCCTCCACCTTCCTCTGCTCTGCCATTGTAATGCTTGACTGCTCAAGGTGGAGAGACCTTCAGAAGTTGGAGGGATGTATAAGGTTGTGGGCTTAAGAGTGGGCCACACTTTTATGGTCCAAGATTGTCGCTATGGGCTTGTGACTGCAGGTGGACGGAAGTTCAAGAGTAGCTGAAGATGAAGTAGCAAACAAAGCCCAAGGTTAAAGAGAAAGTCCAACTTTTTGTCTACATTTTTGTTTAAATCAACTCTATCAAGTATGGAGATGAAGTCATTCACAGTGGTTTGGGGTGAAATGGTTCAGATTTCTTTACAGTGGTGGTGATAGGAACCAGGGGTCGCCATGACTACAACACAAATTATAGACATTTTATTTACCATCCAAAACCACCAGTGAACCTACACAGGTCTTCTGAGTTTTATTTGGAATCCTCTGGGAGATCATGTGACTGGCACACCTCACTCCTCTGTGGGCTCAATCCCCCAGGGACACTATCATTTGACAGCACCAGTCAGCGCCAACCAATCACCATTCTTCCTCACCTGAATACTGATGTGTAGCACCTGTGTCTGATCATTGTTACCTGTTCAGTTAGTATATAAGCCAGGGCTTTTAGCTTAGTTCTTTATGAGGCATTGCATCTTTGAATAGAGCCACTGAGCATTATTTCTTGTTTTGTTTAGTCAGTTTGCTGAACCTGTTTCCAGTGAACTCTGCTGAAGTTTTTGGGATTTTTGGATTGTTTACTTGGATTATCTCTCTTATGTTTTTTCTGTTTTTTTACCTTGGCCTGTTTTTCGACTATGCCTCTCTTGGACCCAAGAAAAGTCTATTTTAACTGCATTTTTCTGATCAGACTGTTCGTGTTACACTCAGTAAGTTTCTCCAGAGCAGAGCATTTTACACCAAACCACTCTGAAGGACTTGCTTTATATCTTAACTTTAATTATGAATAAATTTTGAACAATTGGTGGAATTCCTCTTAAACCGCCAGCCATCACATAGGTTTGGTTTTAGAAGAGCGAAGAAACATGAAGGCGAGCCAACCTCGCTCATTTTTTTCTAGTAGGGTTATCTGTTAATGCAGAGCCAGAAAACTGTAATGTTTTTGAATTTTGTGCCGATAGATTGGATTAACCTCTTATTACATGACTTATATCTTGTTTTTTCCTTTTCTACTCGATAGTTGAATTAATTGAATTTCAAACCAACATAATAGCATAGTAATGCTAGCAATGCAGAGCAAAGCTAGTAATGATGAGTATCTTCTTGGAACTTGTTTCTCTTTGCGTAGCCACGTAAATAGGGGTAGTGAAATGGTTGAAGCCCACTGGTCCATATATCAATGGTGTAGTTCTACTTCAGATGAATTTTTATCACCTTGACCACGTTAGATTCTATTTCTAACATCTGGTTTACAACAGGTCACAACTGTAGACCTTCATTATTTAGCAACTTCTCCTGCGACCTCTTAATTAAGGTGACTTACTCACTGAAAACAACACACATGACTGTCAGATCTAAGTTTACTTTCTGCCAGTAGGAAGAAAATTAACACGGTGTCTTGTCTGTACTTATTTTTGCAGTGATTGACGGGCTGTAGGTCTGAGTCGGCAGTTGATCTGTTCGTACACTGATCTATCGCTCAGTTATTGAAGGTTTCATCTCAAAGAAGCCCAAATCAAAGGCCTTGCAGGGGCAGTATAGCTTCTTCTGAATGGCACTGTAGCATAAATAAAATAGATTGCTTGAGTACTGATCTGCTGTTACAGTGAGAAAATGCTGTGGTCTTGTGGTAATTTTAACTTCTTACACAAGCTTATTGCTTTTCTCGTATTACATATTTCAGAAAATAAGAAAAAAATCAAAAATGACGGGATGATGCCTCCAAGTATCCTAAAAACATGAGCATTCATGTTCAGTCTCCAACACTGTTATTGCAGCATTGAAAATGGATTATTCATGCCTAGAGGTCAGTGGGTTTTCTGCAAATGATTGTTTGGGTCTATGTACAAGTAGAAAACAAGCAAAAAGCTGCTTGAAGCATGCTTGTGGTCCCACTCCAAAAAATTTTTCACTTGACGCAAGACCAAACACATTACTGTTGAGGGCTGGAGCTTCAAATATTGGTCGAAAACCATCAAGGCCTGACATCATCCCTGTAATGTGTATCAGGCTTGAAGATTTCAGTTTCTTATTGTCCGTCTTCTAGTTTTAACACATTTTGACCTCTGATTTAATTTTACTCCCTGCTTTATTCCTTCTCTCTACGTTCATTAGCTTGAACAATGTTTTATCTGACATGCTGGAGTCAAAGGTCCAATGAACAAGCAGGAAAATGTGTTCTCTGAAGTTTATCCCAGCCAAAATCATTGATGTGTTGTTCAATTTATGGTTAATTTTTGTTCAGTTGGAATTTATTATTTATTTTTTCAATAACTGATAATTAGGCCATTCATTTCTTTTATTTTCTTTATCCATAATCGATAATAATGATGACAGCTATCGTTGTTGCTACAAGATAACCAAAAGGATTGGGAAGCTTTCTTCAGTCTCTTGTGATGGTGGTTGTTTCAGACAAAATTTTATTAGACTACAGTCAGGTTTAGACAGAATTTTGTTGGGCTAAATTCAGACTCACATAGAATTTTGTAGGGCCAAATTTGGGTTCAAAAATACATTTTTGGGCTAAATGTAGGTTCCAACAGAATTTTGTGTTAAAAGATTTGGGTGCAGACATAATTTTGGGCAAACTTTGGGTTCAATTAATTGTTTTGGGTGAAATTTGTGTTCAGACCAAATTTTGTTGGGCTACATTTGGGCTCAGAAAGAATTCTGTTGCACTAAATTCAGGTTCAGATATATTTTTGTTGGGCAGAATTTGGGTTCTGATAGAATTTTGTTGGGGGAAATTTCTGTTCAGACAGAATTTTGTTTGGCTATATTTGGGCTCAGAAAAAAAAAAATATATTGTGGGGCAAAGTTCAGGTTCAACCATTACCAAGAATTTTGCTGCTTTAAATTTACCTTTAGATAGAATTTTGGTTAGGCTAAATTTGGATTCATAAAGAATTTTTGGGGCTAAAAATTCAGGGTAAGACAGAATTTGGGTTCACACAGAATTTTATCATGCTAAATTTTGATTCAAATTGAATATTGACTGGGCTTAAGACAGAGGGTTCAGACAGAATTTTGTTGGGCTAAATTTAAGCTCAGACAATTTTTTTGGGCTATATTTGGGTTCAGACAGAAATTTGTTGGGCTGAATTTAGGTTCACACAGACTTTTGTCAAGCTACAGTTAGCTTTAGATAGAATTTTGTTAGCTTACGTTTGGTCCGAGACAGTTTTGTCAGGCAATGGTTAGATTTGGTTGTTAATCTTAGTGCTGTAAAGTTCTTTCGACTAAATTCACTGACCTCTCTGGATAAAATACAATGTCCCATTTACCCTTCAATGCAATTAGCTCTACCTCAGGCAGCTTTCAGGCTAGAAACCCATGAGTCCTTGTGTTTTGATGCTGGAAGTGTTGACTAAGCACCTCAAAACCCGGCAGTTTACAGTTGCTCAGCTCCCTCAGGATTGGCTGGACAGTCCATTAGATGTGAAGTAGAATCATGTTTTCCACAAGGCTGGGCCCAAACATCCATCTTGTCACACTTTAACAATGCACTTTGCACAGAGTCTCTGACGCCGCCTGATTCTCCATCGCTGCAGATGGGGGCTGATCGCCGGCGTGTCAGAACGGAGCACATCCACCATCTTTTAAGGACAAGAGCGACTCCTGTTCAGCCTTCTCACCCTGTGAGGGAGTGCGGGAGGGTGGGGGTGGGGTGGGGTGCAGAAAGCATGGTGCGATACCTGTATTGTCAGTGTGAAACTTCATTTGGCGTAGGCTTGATAAAGTGTAGCTGCTGCTGGAGCCGTTGCAAGAGCAAAGCTGCGAAGAGCTTCACAGATGAAGCTGAGTGATAATTGCCACGCTGCACTTTTTTCGCTCGACTGACTGAACGGCCTGAGACGTGACCTATTTTTAGCACCTTGTGTGCATCCTCCATTCTGCATTGCTGTGTGGGCCTCTGAGGTTAGATATTGTCATGCATGCTGATGTACAGTGTTTTAAAATGGTTCTGACAGAAGTGAGCATGTTTTTTCTTTGCAGTGACTTTACATAATCTGTTCCGTGTCCAACTAAAATTAGTATAAGGACAAAAGCCAAAGAACTGTTTGATTGGTCTAAAATGATTTTGTAGAGTAATTGGTTTGAACAACCATATCTTGGATAAAACTCTAACACTACCCATTAGATTTTTTTTCTATTAAATATGATTTTTTTTTATATTTCTGTTCATGATTAAATGTGGAATTTCTGTCATTTTGCTATAAAGAGTAGTCTTATGTGACCAAAAGACTCAATTAACTAATACTTATTTTATTAGTTGTGACAGAATTAGTGACACTGTTTTTGGGCAAAAAAACAAAATTTAGCTTTCTGTTATGATTTCAGCACTCATCATCACTCAGACCTTATTGGTGTATAAAACACCTTTGGGCAAAAAGAGTTTCACTTGGTTAAAATTTGGATTCAGACAGAATTTTGTTGGGCTACATTCGGACTCAGAAAAAATACTGTTGGGTGAAATTTAAGTTCAGACATAATTTTGTTGAGCAAATTTCAGATTCACACAGAATTCTCTTGGGTTAAATTTGGGCTAAAAAATAATTTTGTCATGCTACATTAAGGTTCTGACAGAATTTTCTTAGCCTAAATTCAGGTTGAGTCAAATCTTTGTTGGGTCATATTTGGGCTCAGAAAGAATTTTGCTAGTTGAAATTCAAGTGAAATCAAAAATGTGCAAACCAAAGCTAATTTTAAATTTCAGATATCAAGCTTTAATTAATTAAAGACCTAATAGATTAATTCTGAGAAAAATATAAATTTTATTATTTGTGTTAGTATTAGTGACAATCTGTTTTTTGGAAAAAAGCCACAAAATGTATCTTTTTTTTGTGGTTTTAGCACGCAGAATCACTCTGACCTCTTTGGTGTATAAAACACCTTTGGGCAAAAAGAGTTTTAAATGGTTAAAATTTGGATTCAGACAGAATTTTGTTGGGCTATATTTGGACTCAGGAAAAAAAATGTTGGGTGAAATTTAAGTTCAGACATAATTTTGTTGGGCAAAATTTGGGTTCTGACAATTTTGTTGGGCAAAATTTAGATTCAGTTAAATTTGGGTTAAGAATGAATTTCATCATGCTAAACTTGGGTTCAGTCAGATATTTGTTGGGCTATATTTGAGCTCAGAAATAATTTTGTAGTTGAAATTCTGGTGAAATCTAGACTGAATCAAAAATTTCAGAAGATTCTGATTCCTCTTCTGAGGAAAAACGTATTAATTTTATTATTTGTGACAGTAATATTGACAGTCTGATTTTAAGGATAAAGAAATAATTTATCCTTTGGTTGAGATTTCAGCACTCATCATTGCTCAGTCATTTTCAGTGTATAAAGCAGCTTTGGGCAAAAATGGTTTTAATAACAATAATTTGGAATCATTATTTAAGAAGACACTTTCATGAACATGAAGCTGAGTGATACCCAAAGGATACTATCCGATACATATGTATGATTCTGTCAGTTACTTTCCAGTGACCAACAAATGGCTGTTGTATTTTGCCAAAAGTCTCTTTCTTTGTGAACTGGGTGGCCTTATTCCTGGTTAGTACTTACATATGCAGTACCCCCACCAATCACCAGGGTGATGGGGGTTGCCTTGCTTACACAGATTTAACAAAACTGTGTTCCCCAAGTCTCTGTGTTTGAAATGGAGAAATATACCAAGAGTAAGCTAACCACCAAGTGAAAGCTAACCTAGCAAGCATAACTGAGTTATCAAGCTAGCTCATCTGCTTGTCATCCACCTGTCTGTTTTTTTCAGCCATCTGTCCAATTATTTGTTAGCACTCTCTGGATGCACATCCATCAGTAAAGTGAATAACACATTTTTTAATTTAAGAAAAAAAAACAAAACTTGAGAACTGTAGTTTCCTTTGCAATGCAACTGTTTTGTGTGGGTGAATTTCTGGTGTTTAATCAAAGCAATAATGATTATGAGGTCTATGATAAAAATGCTTAGTCTGAATAGAGATTAATTTGCAACAGTCAACAACATTGTTGTTGGAAACATGAGTGTTTTTGTTCTTTCAGCTTGAACAAAAAAAGAGATTCTTGATATAAGGTTTAATGTTAAGCTTCTAAAAAAACACTCAAGCTTTCAACTCTTAAAAAAATTACTTTTTTAAATGCAGGAAATGCATTAGATTTAAGCATTTATTAGTTGATTATGAATATCTACGATGATTTTTAAGATACATTTCAGCTTGAGAATGCACGAGAAATAAGCATTTTAGAAAGCATGTTGGCAAAAAAAATAAGGTACCTCCTTACCATGGGGTACTGTTGTTAAGGCTATATGGCACAGCTTGCCATGACAACTGACATAACTCACATGAATGTTTATAAATGCTTATAAATAAGTGTCATCTGTCTTAAAGGCTACTTCAGCCACGTTTGATCAAAATTGGCGATTGACATCTACTGAAATAAGCATTTATAAACATTTATGAAAACATTTATACATAACCCTGTCAGTTGTCATGACAAGCTTATGTAGGTGTCATATAATGAACAGCACCCTACAGTAAAGTATTACCAAAAATAATAATAAATGAAATAACTAACTAACTAAATAAATAAATAACTAAATAAATACATAAATAAATAAGACTCCCCAGTAAAGCCTGCCCATTTTAGTCCCTGCTAACAACTAAGTGAAAGCTAGCCTTGTAAAAATAACTTAGCAATCAAGCTAGCTCATCTATCTGTCCTCGTCCACCTGTTTGTTCATTCAACGTCCCTCTGTTACTTTGTTTCTGTTAACTGGCCACACCAGCATTCCCTGGATGCACTTAAGTGAATAAGAGACTTACATTCTTTAAACTCTCTCCATATAACAGCTGTTTTACTGAGTGGACACAGCAGGATGGCCTTTAATGACCTGCAAATGTAGAGGCTGTTTCACCCATTTCTCTCTCATGTGCGCTTCAGTGCTGTAACAGGTTGGAAGTGTTGGTCAGAGAGATGTCAATCAAGCATGCTAATTAGAATATTAGGACCACGCCCAGACAGTTCTCAGAGAGGTCTGGACTGCAGCTTTAAAACTGCACATATAATAATTGTGTGGGTTCATTTTTACATGACCGTTTTCCAACCTCCCTTTATCCCTTTAGAAATAAACAAGCTGTGAAAATGAGCTCTGATCTGATTGGCTGATATATATTTTGCCTTATTTGAAGAGCAAACTGAGCTGAAACACTTCTTATAACTTCAGTGTGAGTGGGCGGAGCTAAATGGCTGTAGGCTGAATAGGCGGATACATATGAGTGCATTTTATTTTGAGGACTGGGAAATGAACAGTGTGTGTTGAAACGTTAATAATATTTACATACTAGATCAAACTCTTTATTAAAAAATAGGAACAATTGGTTTTCTATGATATGGACCCTTTCAGAAAAGCTTTATTATATTTACATTTTTTTCATTAAAGGTTTGCCGGAAAATACATTTCAGTATCATACAAACATTTTTAAAGATTTTACGCTACGTTTTCTGGACTTTCAATAAAAACTTAGTGAGAAAATTGAAATTTCAGCAGCAGACAAGGTGTCCCCAAAGCTTTGACAGGCAGGGTAAATCCCCTCTCTGTCACTAGCAGGCAGAAATAAAGCCACTAACCAGCCATCTATCAGAGAATCATTACTCCAAGTCCAGACCTTATTGTGCCCAGGCTGGCCGCTGGCTTTCTGAGATCCATTTTCAGGGTTTGGTTCTGCAGGAACTGGATCCGCTCATTAAGCTGTGGTCAATTGTTTTCAGTGGTATCAGCACAGGCAGTGCTTTAGTCCTCCCGCATTGTGTGTGTGTGTGTGTTTTTAATTAGTCTTGTCATATTATGCCAAGAGTTTGTGCAGAGCCTCTTCCCAGGGACCTAAAAAAAAACAAAAAACAAGCCTTTCCTGGAGGGCACGGTTTATTTGTCACAGATTGGACTCCACTGGGGTGCTGAGGCCAGACGGAGCACCTGATTGCCCTGCTGTCTCACCAGGCAGGAGGTAACAACATCAGATTAAAGGAATAGTTTGGAGAAAAATCAAAACTTCCAAACTTTTCCCCCTTTATCACAAATGTAGCAGATCAGACATGATATGTTTGGTGTCTGATCAGTTAGTTGCTTCATTAGTGTTAGTTGTGAGCTTGAGCCAATGTAGCTGACAATGATGTAAGCTACTAGAATTAATGAAGAACATAGTGATAACAGCATGTTTAAGTCATCACACACTTGCTTCACCAAGAGAAAGCTAACAACTAAGCGAAAGCTAACCAAGCAAGCACAGCTGAGCTCTCATGCTAGCTGAAGGGTCACAAGCCAAATGTTAAGAAGAGCCGTTTTGTGAAGTTTCAACAAAAATCGAACCACCTTGGGTGCCACAACATTTTATATCCATTTTATTGAAGTAACGTTTTACATCTTGGCTGTAAATATGTTTCAGTATGTGCTGATGTGTTAGTACAGACAAAAAATATTATATAAACAAAAATGCAGACTTACTTTCTCTGCTTTAAGCTTTTGCTCAGCTATAGCCACTTTTCTCGCGTCTCTGACAGGAAACTTTTTCTTAAAAGTAGAACAGTTTCTTGTAAAATGTCTTTCAACATTTGGATTATTACAAGTCTGAAGTCGTTTCTCATTCGCCAGCTTCTTGTTAGAATTCTCCCGTTACACCTCAAATGGTGCCTAAGGTGCTACGTAGCAGCTAACTGTTGCACCATTTAAGGTGAACTGTGAGAATTTGAACGAGAAGCTGACTTCAGCTTCATGACTTTTTAGTGTCATGCTCAAATGACACATTTTGTTTCTTTTATTGTAAATAAGTGAACATGTCCTCTACAGAGAACACACTCCTGCGCATTTTAATGCATTTTAATTACTGCTCATTTGCTGAATTTTACATAAAGGGAAAAAAATGGCACATTTTATATTGTACATTATTTTTCCCAACATGTTTAACTAAGTAATTAAAAATTGTGTACTAAAATTGAAGTGTCTACTCTGTACTCAACAGACTGTCATTCGCCCGGGAGCATTTAAAATTTTGCATATGACTATATGCTTCTTTTCTATTAAGGCTCCATCATACCCTGATAACCCACCTTAAGCTCCAAAAAGCTGGGCGACACAATCACCATCACCAGGCTAAACCACTGGACATTTGTTTGTGGACGCCCTGCCTTACACTCTCAGAAATAAAGATCTGAAACTGTCACTAGGGCAGTGCCCCTCTTGTCACTGGGGTGGTACCCTCAAGGATACATCTCAGTACCTTTAGTCAGGGAACATAACTGTACCAAAATCCATTGAAATGATATTTTCTAAGTTGTATTGACTCCACACATCCCGTCTCGTCTCCTTTTTATTTTATTGTTCTGTTTTAAAACATTTGGTTATGAAGGTATAACTATATATTTTTCACCTGGAAAAAACATATTTAAGGTTCAGAACTGGACCTTAAAACCACTGTTGTACCTTTGAGGGAACATTTACATTGTTTGTACCTTGATGAATGAAAAATGTACCTGCAAAGTACCTTTATTTCTAACAGTGTATGAGGGCTTATGGAATCTTCCTAACATCCCCATTATGACACCCTTAACTATTAACCATCTTGAAGCCTGAATTTTGTCCATACTTGACAAGTTCTGCTAAGGGAAGCGATGTGAGGTATGGAGCCTATAAATGACATTTTACAGCACCCAAAATTCCTTCCAGCTCCTCTTTTGTTTCTACTGTTTTAGCTATGCTTAACATGTTTTTTTTCCATGTTTACTGACAGCAGTGTGTCATACAGTATCAGTAAATACATAATCAAATCTACTACAGGTCAGTAAACAACTTATACAGTTTGAAACGAGTGTGCAGTTAATCAGTGCAGTATTAGCTTCCTTTATTAGCCACATCAGCCTCGTAGCTCCAGTGCAAAACTAAAGAAACAAACTTTAGACACCAAACACGTCTTTTCTCAAGTACAGTTGAAGAAAGTGCCAATTTTTTTTTTTTGGTAAACAATTAATTTAACATGAACAAAGATGCTAGCATGGCTGTTCTTTTTGGCCATTTTGGACCCCCCAAGACCACTAAAAACAGACACCCTGAAAAACTCTCGATCTGGCACGTGGGGCGGCTCATTAGGGGCACGTCCAGCCTGCTGAGCGCCAGAGCAGAGAGGCTGTTATCAGTGGGAGGCGCAGGCGGGACGTCTTCAGCTCCACACTAATGGGCCCTAATGGGTTCTGCTCCAGCCTGCCAGGCTGGGGACGAAAAGGCTCCAGCCTCCATATGTCTATCTGCACACGCAAGCAGGAGAAAGCAGGCAGGAAATAGGGATGTGCAATGATGGTTAAAGGAATATCCCACACTTTTCTACCAAATTTATACCTGTCACATCTGCAGACCATTTTAAATGACCAGGGACAATAAGTAAGTTCAATGCTTTACTGAACAGAAGATCTGTTGATGCAAAAAATCCCAAAAAAGTAATAACAGAAGTCAATGGGCAGCTACTGAATTCAGGGAACAAACGTTTGAAATACAAAATCATTCACAAGATAAGAATAACTTGTCTTACTAATAATTGTTTTTCAATGCTAACTGTTTACAATATTTTGGAGTCAATGCAAGTGGAACAAAATAGCAATTGTTATTACATAAACTGTAATTACCTATTTATAATACTGCTACTACTACTATTAATACACTTCACACAGCTTTCAGAGCTCTCAAGGACAACAAAATGTTAAAAGAAAGACATAGTTGTAAATGTTTTACAATGTTGATACGGAATTCTGACGAGAGCAGAATCTGAAGAGCACAACATACAGGCAGATCTACACAGGAAGGTGCAAATCCCTTTAAAGCCCTGTAACTGAGAAGCAGAATGTTAAAATGTGTATGATTTTTAACTGGGAGCCAATTAAGATGGAAAAGAATGGGAGTGATATAGTCCCAGGGTTTGGTACAGGCAAAATGAATGGATGTACTATTGTCTATCTATTAATTTATCTGGACATCCAAACAGGGGACCATTGCCATAATTCAAATGAGGAAAACAAATGCATGGAAAAGCATTTCAGTGCTGATGCAGTGAGTATTGGGCAGAGATGGGCACAGTTCCTAAGGTGGCAAGACACTGTTTTAGTAATAGTATTTATATGTAGTTGAAAGGGAAGAGCAGGACTAAATTAGAATAGTGCATTTCCTGAAGAAAATGCAGAGCGATTGCACAGTTGCTAAGGTGTTGAAAGGCAGTTTGTGTGGTATAAGGTTTGGTTGCTAAAGTGTTGCTAGAAGTTTGCATGGTGTATGAGGTGTTCACTTGGGGTTGCCAAGTTGTTGTATTGTTAAACCTGAATAGGAGTCTATGAGAGGAACAACATAGAGGAGTGCAGGTCAGTATGGCTGTGGTTTAGAACTTGAGGACCTTACCTTAGTGAATACATGTAGCTTGAAAGAGTAGGGCTTGCGTTAGTGTGAAAATGAATAGGAGTCTATGGAAGGAACGAGGGATGAAAAAACAAAACATAGATGAGTGTCAGTCAGTATTTTTCCTGATTACATCTTAGGGACCTGCCCTGAATGAGGAAATGCTGTTTGATGCATGTCGGGCAAAAGAAATAATGGGAATTATGTGGGTACAGAAATGAATGGGTGTCTATGGGAGGAACAGGGATGAAAAAACAACACATAGAGGAGTGCAGGTCAGTATGGCTGTGGATTATAGCCTGGGGATTTGTCCTGGCTGAGCTTGGAGGCTGTCAGGCAAAGAAAATATTTGGGCTTGTGTGGGGGGTCAAAATGAATTGGAGTCTAGGGGAGAAAAGGAACAAAGACAAAGAAAAGAAAAAAAGTGCAGGTTAGAAAAATATTAAATTTGTGCTTGAGGGCCTGTCCTGAGATTGTATGTATGAAATGGTGTATTTTGGTTGAATAGAATTACAGTAAATGGACATGCAATACGTTCCTATGGGAAAGAAACTCGGAATTTAACGAAGATTTTAGGAAAACTGTACATTGGATCGAAAAGCTCTATACAAGCACATGATTCAGACTGAATATTTCAGAGTTGGTACAGAGTCGATATTTCAAAAACTGCCGGACAAGTTAGCGGACATATATAATAATGTATATAATAATAATAATGATAGAATATAAATAAGAAATAAGAAATAAGAATAACTCTCATCCATGTTTTTGTCTCCGGGACGCAGACTGATACAGCTGGAGGTGAATGTTGGTCAGTAGGCTTGGTATGAACATAGAGTATATTACCAAACGTATGTGGACAACCCTCCTAATAATTGAGATCAGGTGTTGCAGCCAAATTCATTGCTAAAATGTATATAAAATCAAGCCTATAGCCATGTAATCTCCATAGACAAACACTGGAGGTAGAATGGGGGCTCAGTGACTTCAAACATGGCACTGTCATAGGATACCACCTTTGCCACAAGTCAGGTTGTGAAATTTCAGCCCTGCTACATCTGCCCCGGTCAAACGAAGGGCTATTATTGTGAAATGGAAGTGGCTAGCAGCAATAACAGCTCAACCACAAAGCGGTAGACCATGCAAGCTCACAGAGTGGAGCCACCAACTGCTGAAACACATAGCACAGAAAAATCACCTACACTCTGCTCCATTTTTCACAACAGCAACATTCAAACTGCCTCTGGAAGCAACATCAGCACAATAACTGCCTCAGGAGCTTCATGAAATGGGTTTCAATGGCCAAGCACAAGCCTAAGATCACTATGCGCAATGCCAAATGTTGGCTGTAGTGGTGTAAAGCATGCCGCCACTGGACTCTGCAGCTGTGGAAACACGGCTTACCAGAATGCAAAGTGACAACAGTAACGTTTGGTGGAGGTGGGATAATGAGATGGGGCTGTTTTTCAGGGGTTCGGCTCCTTAGTTCCAGTGAAGGGTGATGTTAATGCTACAACAGGCAAAGACATTTTAGGCCATAACATGCTTAAACCTTTGTGGCAGCAGTTTGTAGAAGGCTATTTACTGTTCCAGGATGGCTATGCACAAAGTGAGCTCCATTAAGACATAGTTTGACAAGTTTGGTGTGGAGGACCTCCAGTGGCCTGCACACAGCCCTGACCTCAGCCCCACTGAACACCTCTGGGATGAACTGGAACATTGATTGTGAGCCAGGCCTTCTCATCCAACATCAGTGCCTGACATGACAAATGCTTGTTGGAATGAATGGACACAAATTCCCATAGAAACACTGGGGGGGGGGCTCCACATTAATGCCCATGGTTTTAGACTGGGATGTCCAACAAGCTCATATGGGTGTGATAGGTAGGTGTACACATACTTTTGGCCATATAGTGTTGATCTAAATATCTGACCATAATCAAAATGACCATATTTACACAGTACAGTAATATCCTGTCATGCATTTGGTATTGATGGTTGTGCAAACTCAAAATAAATACTTTAAGACACAGTACTTAGAGCCTCATAGGTTTCAGCATTTAGAATTCCTTTTCTGGAGGCATGACTGTTCCACCTCTCTCTCTTTCTGTAATCATACCACTATGGCAGCATGTGACATTTCAAAGTGACAGTGATGGATGACTTTTGGTAGATGTGGACAGCAGCGAGTTTTATCAGTTTCATTCAGAAAAAAAAACAGTCACTATAACAGTTTGACTTCTGAGAACATTTTTCTGCCATCATCATCACTTTTATTTATACAGTTATGTTAGTAATGTACTTTACTGGTCCTACAAGGGCCCTAAATTTGCCCATTCTGGGAACAGCACAGCACATTTCCTATACTCAAGGATGCTTTACAATCAAAAAACATGTACACATTAAACAGGTACACAATTAATAACAAAAAGCCATTACAGGCATTACATTCAGGTACAAAAGGAAACACTGATTGCATATGTAAAAGAAGTATGTTTTACATTTAGTCTTATTATTCAAGCAATAGCACATGAGAGGGAGTGTGTTATCACGAAATATCATCACAGCTGTGATGTTATTCGCGATAACACACGACCTCCAGTGTTCTATTGCTTTTATACAACAGTTAAATTAATAAAGTAAGGAATAAATAAATTGGGCTGTGAACGCTGCATTTAATATGTTTTAATGTTCGCAGTTCCTTCCGCCAAATTATAGTTCCTTAACAAGCAGCTTGTTGCTGCTTCAGAGTAATGAACTCCGCTCACTCGCTGCACAGCCGGCAGTTAGCCTTGCCTTTTGAAGTACGGACTGTGCCATAAAACTGCCGCAATATCAAGTTTAGCTCAGTTTTGTCCATTTTTGCCAGATCAACATTAATGTTGTTTTGTTCCAGCCAGTCTGTAAAGCATCTTACAGCCCATTTAGTTTGGCGAATGGTATTCGGTTCATTTCCAGGTTAATTCCAGGTTGTTTAGGTGTTCTTCCGTCAGAGCTGCCGACTGAAAAGCTTAGTGTAGTGTAGTCTTATCTTCAGAGTCTGTTTAAATCAGCTGTCAGTCAAATGTGATCTTAAAACTGTCCATTTTCTGTTTGTGCGCAAAGTAAGAAGTAAAAACGTTTAAAAGGCTCGAGCGTCTCCTACAGCTGTCAAAGTCGTTGCTTAGCAACAGCACCTCAGCGGAGTGATACAGTGTTTGTGAAAAACCTGTGATGTTATGGCAAAATAACAGCACAGCTAGAACACTTCTCAACCAATCAGCTTGCGTGGCCGGAACTAACTGTTGTATAAATGTCTTATAACAGAGATTTAAATGAACTTAGAGAGGAGGCACCCAAAACAGACTTTGGGAGAGTTTTCCATTATTTGAGAGCTACTAAACTAAATAGCTGACCACCCATAAAGGTCAATTTAAACCTTGGAACATGAAGAAGTAGTCATTGCAGGGCAATGCTGCTTTCGCTGGAGAAATAAACAATAACAACGATGACGAGGCAGAGGATGTACAGCTTACTCAAGTCTTCGAGTTTGAAGTAAAAACAACCTTATCTCAGTTTCAGTAGTTTGTCAATTGACAAGCAGGGGAAAAATGAGTTTGTGCAATTAACAAAAAAATAAACTGTGCCCTACAGAGTAAAAGAACCTCTTGTCAGCATTTCCCTGCTACTGACCAATGTTAACGTGCAGTTCATGCTTTAAAGTTGCTGTTACAGCCACTTTCAGAGAAACAGTTTTCATTTTCTCCCTCAAAAGCTGTCGCTATCTGATGGGAGTAGATGTTCATTCACTGGAGCCAGTGTTTGTGGAAAACGCCTACAGTGGTGCTACGGATGATGATGACCTGTCACGCTCCCTGCTGGTATATGTGCATGTTTAGTGTTTTGCCTAGTAGTTTATTGTTAGCAAGCTGTTTTAACATCTCCAGCTAGTATGGCTTAACTAGCATTTTGGTTATCGTTATTTTCACCATCCATCATTTTATCACTGTGTAGATGTTAGCAGCATTTATATCCTTTATTTATTTTGGACTCCCACGTTGTTGTGTGTTAACCATTCTGAACACATCCTTGAATTCCAACCTTGGCAACTATGATAAAGACAAAGTGACGCACCTCTCTGTGGTGAGCTGAAGTGATATGAACGCCTGTATTACTGAGGTTAGTAACTGTCCGAAAGGCAACAGCGGAACTTGTTTTAACCTGTTCTGTTCTTGTGAATAGGGCCCAGAGGCAACCAGTAAAGCCTCTGAAGGATGTGATATGGTCAGTCTTCATCCAATAGGTCAATAGGTTAGGATCCCTGCAGTGTCATTCTGAACATACTGTAACCTACTGTGGGCTTTAACAGGAGGCGAGAGAGGAGAGCATTACAGTAGTATTATTGGGATGTACAAATGCATGCGCAGGTGTTTCTACATCTGCTAGGCTGAGGGCTGGCTGGAGATGAGCAATGTTACAGAGATGGAAAAATGCTGTCTTAACTACAGAACTGACATTCAAATATAAGTTTTTTTAAAAAATTTAACAGCATATACAGTATAGTGTTTACATTAAATAAATAAATAAATAAATAGATAGACATCTAGAGGCGAACATGTATAGAAAGTACAAGGTCAGTTATTACACTTTTTGACAGTTGCACTTCTCTGTATGATATGAAGTACTGAATGAATTGTGATGTTATGCAAAATGGACATTTAAGTATATTTTAGACACTATTACTCCAGGTAGCATTTAAGAGAATATTAAGGACTTTTTCCATGGGACAGTGTGTCACAGCATAGTATGCTTCCTAATCTGACCCCAGAACTATTTGCCCAGAGCTATTCTGGCTAGCTGGAGTTTTCTGTCAGTGGTGGTTATCTAACACTAGTGACAATAAATAAATAAAATAAAAAAAAGCAATAATAAAACTGAAATCTGTGGTGCTGGACAGATGGCCAATGTTTTAAATCTTCTGGTGTTAAAAGTTCTGGTGCTTTGTGCAGTGGAAAAACACCTTATGAGGTAAAGCAATTTTAAATCTATACAGTCCATGGTCTGCACTATTTTAAGACCCACCCATATGTGCCGGAATAGTACACTTGTAACCCCTGTGAGAAGGGCAAAGCTGGCAATATCCCTTAAATTAAAATTGTATTTTGAAGGAAAGTGGTGTCCTTTTGGCCAAGTCGACATGGTGGTTTGAGTTTGAACGGTATGATCTGTGCTGCTTGCTGAAAAGAACTCCTAACCAGACATTGTTAGGCCTTCCCATGACTGGGACTGGTCTACATGGTTGCACAGATTATCTTAGCTTAGTCAACTTAACAAAGTCTTTACAAAATAAAAGTTATAAAAATATCATCAAAACATCCACATGTTATTCTAGCTTAAATTATGGTGGAGTTATGCTAATATAACAATCCTTGGTGACTTCATCTTTACCTGGAAGAGTAAAGAATTCAATTATCATTTTAAGTATATGTAAGTACCATAAGTTTTAAGTACCATATGGTGCATCTACCAAAAATCATAAAATCATAAAACTGGAACCTTCAGTATTTGCACAGTCCTAGACCTCGTTTACACCTGGTCACTTTATACATCTTGAATGTCAGGATTATATCTGGATAAGGTCAAGCCACAAAAAATGAAAGTGTAAATGCACACAAGATGCTTTTTCAACAGACACCAATCCAATCACTCTCTCTCCAAGACGCATTCGACAACCAAAACACCTCCCAGTATGACCAAAACTCCTCCCACGCAGTATGTCAATGGGCACATGATCAGTGTCTGCAAGGAAGATCATCATCATGAAGGACGCACAAGGTTGGGAAATTGTAATTTTTGAGACAACAACCACCTTAGGATAGCACAGAAAGACGCTGAATGGATAAACAATTGGTAATTGGTCGCAACATAATGAGCAGATTTGCATATTCCATCCCACAAAACAATCGGCTTTCAATTCGACTAACTGGAGATGCATTTGACTACCAAGTGTGACTGCATGTGGTTAAAATCTTACCAGGATACAATCCAGATACTATGAAGTGACCTGGGGGGTATTCCACAAAGCAGGGTTTCTCAGTTAGCCAGATAACTTAAGCGCAAAGTTGAGGACTGTCCAATGGGAATGTCCCTCAGCTCTTTTCTTATTGGACAGGCTTGACTTTGGGCTTAAGTTGCCTAACTAAACTGAGAAATCCCCCCTGGAATAAACCAGATCCTAGTTTTCTGGTGCTAAAAGTTCCAGAATGCTTAGGAAGAACACCCTATGTGGTAATGAGTTATGAATAATGCATATATGCATATATATCTGGCTCTGTTTCTTACTGTAAGAGAAATCAATTCAAATATGTATGTTCATCAAGCAAATACCAACTAATAACAATTCAACAAGAGAGAAAACTAGTTTATTTAGTTTATAGTGTAACTGAGTTATTGTGGCCACCCTTATGTGTAATTAATGTGTAACTAATGAATAAATAAATCCAACATTGAGTCCTGTTTATCCACCTTAAATTATGTAAAGTATTTGAAGAGAAATTGTCTAATTGTCTAACAGCACTGAGGACGCTAAAGCTGCTAAAAAACTACAAAAAACGACTGCGCCGCTGAATCCAGGGATGCACTCACCGCTGATTACGGAAGATGAGATTACAATCTGGAAAGCTGCCTTAAGTGTGATGGACTGCACATTCCCGTTTCTCCTTCTGCGTCCAGTCGTCTAACGCTCCAGCAATCTGCTTTCAGACGAGTGTCCAAGTCAGTGCGTCTGTGCGCTAATGGAGAAATCATAATAGAAAAGCTATTCTTCCTCAAGTGCCACGCCGAGGATGAAAAAAAAAACCACGGTGAGGCCGGAAGTCGGAGGGCCGCGAAGAGGAGAAAACTATAAGTTCTGATTACCTCGCATCTCTGCTCTCCGCAGTACGCTGGAGTATGACTTATCAACCCCCCTGCCCCACCCCCCCACATACCCCCGACCAACACAGCGCACGCAAAACGCTCCAAACAAGGTGGGCACTTTCTGCTGAAAGCCATTTCTCAGCATTATTGATTCATTCCCCCTCGCACGAACTGAATTACATTCGATCCAATTTGCTTTCCCACATGCACACTCTCGCCTCCCTGCAGGAGAGTGAGAGAGAGAGAGACAGAGAGAGAGAGAGAGAGGCCCTGATTTGCATGCAGCCTGAAGAAGAGCAGGTGAAGAGAAGAAAAAATAAAACGTGTCAGTAATACCCCCCTCCATCACCACCACCCCCCATGACAACAGGGACAAAATGACAGACCAGTGATGTAATCACACCTCCCGGAAAAAAGACTGTCACTTCTGGGAATGCAAGATGGATTGTTAGGCAGGGAATTGAAACATGGAGCACATGAAGTTTGTAACAGCCTGTTTTTTTGCACTGTACGACTCTTGAGAGAACTTTCTTTCACATGCCTTACGTGCTGTACACTATTCGTAAGCCCGTAACATTGTATTAAAGGGCACGTATCATGGAAATCTGCCTCATTCTGTCATGAGTTTTCCCCCCATCCCGACCTGAGGTCCACTTATCACATTTGAGTGGGTTTATGTACCAACAAACAGTCCTAATTCATTTTTTGAGCCTTTTCCAGACTTTCCTCATCCCTAACAATCAAGCAGGCTGTTTTTGTTACTATGCCTTTAAGACTGGAGCATGTAAATGACCTCTATTATGATTGGATGCCTCATTCAAAAAGCAGTCCATTCCTTATAACTTCAGTGTGAATGGGTGGGGCTAAACTGCTATAGGTGGAATAGTATGTAAATGTGTTGGTTTCTGTGACATCACAGAGACAGTGAATTTAAAACACAGCTTGGTTTCCACACACTGACTGCGTGGTATGGTTTGAAAGTTTGACAACGTTTGGAGATACAAGGTTTTCTACCGACAGCAGCGATTTATAAATATATAATATAAAAAGGTTTGAATGTTTGAATTACTTCAGAAAATGATCAAGAAGCTTTTCTTCTAGATATCTTCTATCTGCCAGTTTTCTTGTATCTTCCAAAAAATCTATTTACTAGATAACTTCCATATTCTAGATTTCTCATATCTTCTGGATATCTTCTATTAGTCTTTTAAATTTCCTAGATATGTATCTACTAGATAACTTCCATATTTAAGATACCTAGTATCTTCTAGAAATTGTCCATTGTCTAGATTTTTCCATCTTCTAGATATTCTTTACTCTCATGGATTTTTGCATTTGTTCTATTTGTAGCTCTCTTTTATGTTATAGAAAACTTCTCTCTTCAAGATATCTTTTATCTTCTAGATTTCTTGTACCTTCTATCTACTAGATAACTCCATATTCTAGACACCTGTGTCTGTATCTTCTAGAAAACTCCTATCTTCTAGATTTCTCATATTGTCTAGATCTTGCCATCTTCTAGTCTTTTGAATTTTCTAGATATCTATCTACTAGATAACTTCCATATTTTAGATATCTTGCACCTTCTAGAAAACTTCTTTCTTCAAGATAGTATTCTAGATTCTAGTATCTTCTAGAAACTGCCTATCGTCTAGACAATTTCCTGCTTCTAGCTATTCTTTACCGTCCTAGATATGCTTTTTGTTTTTCTTCTATTTTTCTGTTTTCTGGTGAGTGAGTCTCCTGAAAAGAATTGAAGCTGTAATAAAGGTAAAGAGTGGAGACAATAAATACTGAAACATCTGATACTACAGTATCTTCTAGAAAACTTCTATCGTCTAGATAATTTCCATTTTCTAGATATTCTTTACCTTCCTGGATATGCTTTATGCTTTTCTTCTGTTCTGTAGTTTTCTTGTATCTTCTAGAAAACTTCTAGCTTCTAGATTTCTCATGTCCTCTTAGACTACCTTCTATAATCTTCACCCCCTAGATCTTTCAAAGACGCTCCCCTTTGTCTTGATGCAATTTTACACATTGTCTAATTCTCTTACACATTTTTCTCGCAGCTGTAGGGCTCATGATGGGCAAATCTGATGCTCCACTGGATGGCAATACTGTGTGAAGGGATCGGTCTGTGTGCTTATCGCTGCCAGGTTCATGTTTGTCACACAGGTTTGATTACAGTTACCAAAAAACGAACACATTCCTGATGACAACAACAATAAAGAAACTTATGTAACAGCTGAACTGTTTTAAGTTTGACAAAGACTTTCAAATTGCCTGTACTTTTTTCCACTAAGCGGTGAGGCATTACTGAAACCTGTCACTGCAGTTTATGCATCTTCTTGACATCAGCTGAAAACATGGACTTACTTCTAATTAATAAACATGTCAGAAGGCAAAACTTCATGACACTGAGTAGTCTGTCATAAACCATCCTCGCTATAATCAGTCTCTTCCCTTGCCTGCTGCGTGTCTGAGTAATGACTGATGACTTTGAGGAGTGTGTTTCAAACCATGTCATCATCCCGCACACTTCAAACTTCTCCATCAAAAGCTTGAACAGGGACAAACGACTCAGTGTGGAACATCTTATTCTTCCTTTTTTGCTCCCAACTGGCCAAACTACAGATATCTTGGTGTCTTCCTCACCCAAAGCAGGTGATTATAACGATTTCTCAGCCACGTGTCAGAATCTACGGCTGGTGTCCAGCTGTTAAATATCCCGGCTGCTGGAGCTAGAGCCTCATTAGCGATCACCCGGAGCGGGAGGAGTCTGACTCCACACCCCTCGACCTTTAGCTCTGGAGGGGAAAGTCAATCAACCTCCACTGAGCACAGCCGGCCGTGGCCCTCGTGCCCTCATCGCTTCAAACGGGTCAGCCGGATATGTGTCAGGCCCGCCCCTCCTTCCAGTACCTGCGTCAATATTGGCGCTGGCTCGCTAGAAGCGGGGGATCATTCACTAGTCGGCACATCCCAGGTCCAGATAGCAGGTCCTCAACAGGAAAAGGAGATGTTTGAGAAAAAAGGCCTGCAGAGCTCTGATTAGCTCTGTTGTTGGACTGCATTAAGCCACTTGTTTAACAACATGTTTCGCTCCCTGACTTTGGTGGAAGTTAGCTTAAGCTAGCTATTCTGAAGCTCAACAGGGCCTCTAAAGCCTTGACTAAAATTGTACATGCTCATACATGTATGGGAACGCCTGTATGCTTATTTGTAATACATAGAACCATGAGCAGACTATGACACAGCTAATGTTAGCTAACACAAAAACTGGCTCGCTAGCTATGTCACCCATGTCAGACTGAGCCCCTTTAAGCCTGGAATCTATTTTGTTAGCTTAGATAGGCAACCATCTGTAGCTAATTTTGTTAGCTAGCACAGCAGTATTAGCCAACTCTTTGTGGCTATAAGTTAGCTAACCAGCTAACCTTAATGTTGGAGATCATGGAGAAAAAAAGGCCCATGAAGCATCAATTAGTTCCAATATTTGCCCTAAAACAAAAACACTTGTTTCACAAAATGTGTTTTCACTTAGCGACATTGGTGGAAGTTAGCTTAAGCTAGCTATTCTGAAACTCAACAGAGCCTTTAAAGCCTTGCCTAAAAACTACATGCACGTACATGAGCACGCCTGTGTGCTGAGGATAACTTAGTTGTAATCCATTGTTACATACAGAACAATGACATGAGGAGACTATGAAACAGCTAGCTAGCTAATGTTAGCTAACACAAAAATTGGCTAGCTAGCTATATCATCCAGGTCAGACTGAGCCCCTTTATGCTAACTTTTTGTGGTCAACCGTAGGCTATTAACTAACTAACCAGCTAACCTTAATGTTGGAGATCATGGAGAAAAAAAGACCCGTAAGGCATCAGTTAGTTCCAATATTTGCCCTAAAGCAAAAACACTTGTTTCACAAAATGTGTTTTCACTTAGCGATGTTGGTGGAAGTTAGCTTAAGCAAGCTATTCTGAAACTCGACAGGGCCTCTAAAGCCTTTCCTAAAAACTACATGCACATACATGTTTGAGCACGCCTGTGTGCTGAGGATAACTTAGTTATAATCCATTGTTACATGTGAAACAATGACATGGGCAGACTATGACACAGCTAGCTGGCTAATGTTAGCCAACACAAGAATTGGATAGCGAGCTATGTCACCCATGTCAGACTGAGCCCCTTTAAGCCTGGAATCTATTTTGTTAGCTTAGATAGGCAACCATCTGTAGCTAATTTTGTTAGCTAGCACAGCAGTATTAGCCAACTCTTTGTGGCTATAAGTTAGCTAACCAGCTAACCTTAATGTTGGAGATCATGGAGAAAAAAAGGCCCATGAAGCATCAATTAGTTCCAATATTTGCCCTAAAACAAAAACACTTGTTTCACAAAATGTGTTTTCACTTAGCGACATTGGTGGAAGTTAGCTTAAGCTAGCTATTCTGAAACTCAACAGAGCCTTTAAAGCCTTGCCTAAAAACTACATGCACATACATGTTTGAGCACGCCTGTGTGCTGAGGATAACTTAGTTATAATCCATTGTTACATATGAAACAATGACATGGGCAGACTATGACACAGCTAGCTGGCTAATGTTAGCCAACACAAGAATTGGATAGCTAGCTATGTCACCCATGTCAGACTGAGCCCCTTTAAGCCTGGAATCTATTTTGTTAGCTTAGATAGGCAACCATCTTCAGCTAATTTTGTTAGCTAGCACTGCAGTAACTCTTTGTGGTCAACTGTAGGCTATTAGCTAGCTAACCAGCTAACCTAAATGTTGGAGATCATGAAGAAGAAAAGGCCTATAAGGCATCAGTTCAATTTCTGCCCTGAAGTACAGTAAGAAACACTTGCTTCACAAAATATCGCGTTTACACTCACCTGAGTACAAATCTGGTTCACCTGCTCTTCTGGTCATGTGATTAGCTAGAGTTAGTATACAGGTAGGGCTTTTAGATTAGCTTCTTTTTTCAGTATTGCTTCTTCTTGTGAGAACTGAGTGGTTTTTCTGATCACCCTTTCGTATTATTTGCCGACTACAGAATGACGACACGACCTCAGAGCTCTATTGATCATTAATTTTGAGAAAATTAAATGGAAAAAAAAAATTAAAAAAAGGCATCAGGCTTGCTGGTGAGCTACTGCATCTAAGAGAAATGCGCCCCCTCGATTAAGCACAAGTGCACCGAGCTCTAATAGAACTGAGTTCTGCTTAATCACACCGGGTCCTGTCGGCTCGGGGTGTTTCAGGAAGACAGCATGGGGAGAACTAACACTCTTCTGCTTTATTCATTTTAACAGCGTAGGAGCTTTGAGGATTGCGTCAAGCCACCGACTGAAATCAGTGGGAGTGTTTGCCAAAAATAAAGAGAAGGAAAGAACTTGGAAGAGGGGCTGGGGCACATCAGAGCTGCTGTCTGATTCAGGCGGTTAGAGGAAGATCCATAATGCCTGTGCTGAAAAGCCAGTGTATTATGTGCTCCTCCTCAGCTGGGCTACTTTAAGACTGTGAACACTTTAGCAATGTAGCACAGATTTATGTTGATATGTTCTGCACAACCTTGTGCATTTTGGAAATGTTGTTTCAAATGACTGTCCAAAGAAAAAGTATCTCTAAAATAGTAACTTTACAGGAGAAGGCAAAAACCCTCTTACCTTTTAATGTAAGTTAATCTAATGAGATTTTATTCCAAGTGATTTCAGGGCATTTCTAATGGTCCATTCATCATAATATTTTCACACAGCATAAAGGACAGCTGGTGTGTTCAAAAATGGAGATATGTAATTTTCTTTGGACAGTGACGATTTGCTAAAAAACTAGTACATTCACACAAAATGAGCTTTCACACTTTAATATAAAAAACCTGCAGCGAAAGAAATTGTGAAAAAAGGCCATAAAAAAACACTGAAAAAGTCATTTTAGACCACATCTTGGATTCAAATATTGCATGAAAAAAAATACATTTTATGTACATCACTGTAGTTAATTCCCATTTTTGAATATATATATATATATATATATATATATATATATATATATATATATATATATATATATATTAAACACTATTAAGTATTCAGTGACTACTATACATTATTTAATTTCTACTACAAATTATTCAGTATGAATTTTTTTTATATCTACTATTAATTATTCAGTTATTGCTGTGATCTACCCAGTATCAAAGGTGAATTATTAAATTTCAAATTCAGTTTCTTCTTAGATTTATTAAGTCAAGTCAAGTCAAATTTATTTGTATAGCGCTTTTTACAACTGATGTTGTCACAAAGCAGCTTCACAGAAATCCATTAAAGACAAAGTTTTAACATGAAATGTAAATCCTCCAAGTGAGCAAGCCAGGGACGACAGTGGCAAGGAAAAACTCCCTCAGAGCTGAGACCTTGGGAGGAACCAAGGCTCACATGGGGGGACCCATCCTCCTCTGGTCAAACTACCTACAAAATTATTATACTACTCATATTAATAGTAGTAGTAGTAGTAGTAGTAGTAGTAGTAGTAGTTAGGAGTCCATGAAAACTTCAGTGTAGAGTGGGAGTGGGCAGCTAGTTCAAGTCAAGTGGCGGTAGCTGGGCAAGTGGCGGCGACTGGGGCGTGGGCAACTGGTCTGAAGCGGATAGCAGGAGAGCTCTGCAGACAATCATCCATCAGTGTCCGTCCAGCAGGTGGGCAGTCGTTTACTCGGAAAAAGGTAGGGAGATGGAATTAGTTTTGTTCTGTTTGAGTGTATGTAAAACAGAGAATGTGAATATTTCCAGAGTGTGGCTAACGACTCTGGTAAATCTGACTATAACAGCTTAACTAAAAGGAGAGAACCAAAAGGACAGACAGACACGGGAGCACCCTGAAACAATCTGGCATCCCTCCGCTCCACCGTCCACAAACCTGAGTGTTCGCGTGTGAGCGGCGGGACAACAGCACCAGCGTCTCAGTTTACTATAATTCCCTGCGTCCATGGACCCCTGGATCTGCTGCCTTTATCCAAGGGGAAACATTAACTACCAAAAGCTTAACTAAACAAGCAAGTTTTCAGCCTAGATTTGAATATTGCGACTGAGTCTGAGTCCCGAACATTTTCTGGAAGATCATTCCAGAGTTTGGGGGCTTTATAAGAAAAGGCTCTTCCCCCAGCTGAAACCTTCTGAATTCTGGGAACTATTAAAAAGCCAGCACTCTGTGATCTGAGTAATCGTGGTGGCTCATAATGGGAAATAAGGTCTTGCAGGTACTCAGGAGCGAGCCCATGTAGGGATTTATACGTCAATAAAAGAACTTTGTAATCAATACGGAATTTAACAGGCAGCCAGTGAAGTGATGATATGATCAAATTTTCTAGTTTTAGTGAGAACCCTGGCTGCAGCATTTTGAACTAGTTGAAGTTTACTTAAATTCCTGCTGGTGCATCCTGATAGTAGTGCATTACAATAGTCTAGCCTTGAAGTAATAAAGGCATGTACTAATGTTTCTGCATCATGCAGCGATAAGGCATTTCTTATTTTGGCAATGTTGCGAAGATGTAAAAAAGCTGTCCTAGTGATACTGCCTATGTGTTGATCAAATGATAAATCTGGATCAATTATGATGCCAAGATTTTTTGCTGCTGAACCTGGTATAACTGGAAAGTCAGCAAGATTTAAAATTAAATCTGGTAATTTATTTCTTGCCACTTTTGGACCCAGAAGGAGAACCTCTGTTTTGTTACTGTTTAGAAGGAGGAAGTTACGTAACATCCAGCCTTTCACATCTTTTACACAGTCCTCTATTTTCTTTAACCTGTATTTGTCATCAGGCTTGGCTGATATGTACAATTGCGTATCGTCTGCGTAACAGTGAAAGTTAATGCCATGGCTACTTATAACTGTGCCTAACGGTAACATGTATAATGTAAATAATAATGGTCCTAAAATAGAGCCTTGCGGAATTCCAAATCTTACTTGTGAATAATTGGAAGATAAGTCATTTACCTTTACAAACTGATAACGTTCCGTTAAGTAAGATTTGAACCATGATAGGGCGGTCCCTGTGATTCCAACCATGTTTTCTAACCTTTCTAGGAGAATATTGTGGTCTATCGTATCGAAAGCTGCACTGAGGTCAAGTAGTACCAACAGGGATATGTAGCCTTGATCAGAGGCAAGAAGAAGATCATTTGTTATCTTAACTAAAGCTGTCTCAGTGCTGTGATGTGGCCTGAAACCAGATTGGAATTTTTCATATATGTGGTTCTTATGTAGATATGAACTAAGTTGTTGGGCTACAGCTTTTTCTAAGATCTTAGATATAAATGGTAGGTTAGAAATAGGCCTGTAATTGGACAATATGCTAGCATCAAGGTTTGGTTTCTTGATCAGAGGCTTAATAACTGCTAGTTTAAAAGCTCTGGGTACATGGCCCAGGCTAAGGGACGAGTTTACTATAGTTAAAAGAGGATTAATGATAACTGGTAGTACTTCTTTGAGTAATTTTGAGGGGATTGCATCAAGTGTCCAGGTTGTACAATTTGCAGAGGAGATAATCTTCTCTAGTTCTAACTGTGGTAGTGGGTAGAAAGTTTCCAGCCTTTCCTCTGCAACTACGTTATGTTTTATATCAGCCACATCAGATGACAGCCAAGTTGGATTTAATACTGTGGGTTGAATTTGTTGTCTAATATTTTAAATTTTATTATTAAAAAAGTCCATAAAAACATCACTGGTGAGAGTCGCCGGAATTTGTGGTTCAGTGCCTGCCTGATTTTTTGTAATTCTGGAAATCACACTAAACAGTCCTCTAGGATTATATTTATTAGTCTCGATCAGCGAGGCCAGATATGCTGAGCGAGCCTTATTGAGAGCATTTCTATACTCTATAAGGCTTTCCTTCCAGGCAAAGTGGAACACTTCTAGCTTGGTTGATCGCCATCGCCATTTTCGATCGCCATTTTCGACTATTTTTTTATTGATTATTTTCAATATTGATGCTACATTTTTCAGTAACCACTACAAATTATCCAGTATTAACTATGAATTATTCAGTAGCCACCATGAATTATTCTGTACCTACTATGAATTGCTCAGTTACCACTATGAATTATTCAGTATCAACTATAAATTATTCAAAATCCACTTAGTCAGTAACTACTATGAATTTTTCAGTATCTAGAGTAATTTTTTTAGCATCCACTATGAGTTTTTCAGTAACTACTCTGAATTATTTACTATCCACTATTATTTACAATATCCACCATGATTTTTATTATAACATGAAGTTATCATTATTATCTATCTTGTAAGTTCTGTAGTTATGAGAGGAGGTGTGGACGCTCATACAGACACTCGTAATGAGTATAATGGGTTACAATAAAGAAGGCAAACCAAATCATATAAGAAAATCCTGCTGTTCTATGTGGCTTGGTTAAAAAACAGCAGCAGTCTGATATTTATCATAATTTCCTAAATGAGGTAGAGAAATAAGGACGGCTCATGTTAGCGGCAGACTAATGGGCCGCTAGTCGGCCAGACGTGATCACATCAGGGGATTTGTAGGAGAACAAGAGAAGATTGCGCAAATAGAGATGTAGATGAATGTAAACCTTCACTCTATTGTAACACATCCCGCCGACAGCCCGCCTAAAAGAGCATCTAAACGATGAGGCCTTTTAGTCAAATCAAATTTAAGCCCAATCATGCCGGTGACGCGCTGCAATCTAGGCCTCAGCGGAGAGCAATGGATACAGACAGCACATGTCTGGCAAGTTGACTATAATGGGACAGCCATTTAAGACATATTGCATCATTTCCCCTGCGGATTTGAATGTAATCTTATTGGACCTGATGGAAAGCTTGTCTGGGGCACATACGGTGGGAGAAACATACAAATCCATAGTTTGAACGTATGATAATTGACACCCAGACATAATGAGGTGCTGATTATTTCCAGGAACCTGGGCAATCAGGTGGTACCTATATTTACTTCCTTGAAAAACTACCATCAGGTTTGTTCCCCTGAGGAAACACTGCTGATCTGCCACATCTATTGCTAGAGCAGTGTGTGGAATACTTCTGTCTAGGACGGTTACAATTACTTCATTAAACTCCAAAAATGTAATCAATTCAAGCACAAACATCTCTTCCAGTTTAGGACTGTATGTGAAATGCTAATGAAAACAGAAAGTGGTGGTTAGTAAATTCAGTTTGGCCTGTTTTAAACTGAAAACAGTACAAAAAGATGACATTTTACCTTCTGAACTTCATTGTTTTCTTTGGTAAAGATATGCTCATTTCAAATTTGATGCCTTCAACGCATTCCAAAAATTTTGGAAAAGGAGCATGTTTACTACTGTGTAACATCACATTTTTCCAACAATGCTAAATAATCATTTGGGGACTAAAAACACAAACTGACCCAGTTTTGAACAGGGAATATTCTGGCCTTCATCTGTTATAAGTTTTCAACTGTGCAACCATATAATTTCCTGAAGAAGACGTCATTTAGAAGGCAACATGTGATTCTCTAATATGTGCACTGCAAAACATGGTATCTTGTCAAGTGAAATGACCATAAATCTAATCAAAATATCTAATATTTCCCATTTTGAGATGGTTGTGCACTTATTATAAGATTATCTTGCTTATTCCTAGACTTTTTATTTGCTTTAAATAATTTTATTAGGTAAAATTGTCTCACTATACTGGCAGATAATTTTGCTTGTTTCAAGCACATTTCTTAAAATCAAGCAAAATTATCTGCCAATACAGTGAAATAAATTCACTTAATAGAATTACCTCAAACAAGTAAACAATGTATAGAAATAACATAAATAATCTTACATTAAGCTTACAATAATGTCAACAGGAGAAATCTTAGATTTATCAACTACATTTAATATAATTTTGCCACACCAGATACCATTTTTGCAGTGTGTATATATATATTTCAGCATTAATGATGCTTTCACAGATGCACAAGTAACTTATTAACCCTCTGGGGTCTGAGGGCATTTTCTCAATCCTTGCATATCTTCTTAAATTTTCCTCTAAATGCACTTGCATATAATATGATACCCCTATGTTCCATTTCAAAATGCTCCGTTATCTTCATTACTACTTTCCAAAACTGCTACAGCAACTTCAGCAGCTGTAAACTCTCTGCACACCATTTCACATGTGCCTCAAATATCGAGTAAATGAAGAATGAAGGGTTTCTGATGCGATGGGTGAGTCCTTAGTGATTTCCTGAGTGTATATTGGTCAGATGGACACACAAATCCTCCAATTTCACAGGCAGATGACATGTATCTCAGCCCCTCTTCATAGGCTCATAACTCCAGATGTGAGTCAATCTCATGATAAGATGGAATGGAAAGGGTGACTCTACAGATGTTTAAACCGAATTTCTACACTGTTTTATCATAAAGATAGAGAAACATATACAGAAACACTGAATTTGATGCACAGGTGAGTTTGAAGGGCCCAGAGGGTTAATACACCCATACCCTGACAGACACTGGACTTTCAACTTTACACTGGTGCATCAGTCTACTTCAAGTCTGCAGCATTTCTGGGCTGTGTTGATAGATGACTTCCATTGTCCATAATACAGTCTTACATTTGTAGATGCAGCCATGGACGGAGTTTATCGACAACAGTTTGTCCAAAACAGTCCTGAGCCCATTTGGTGGTATCCATCACAGACACAAAGTTTTTTTATTCAGTGTTGTTTGAGGGATTGAAGGTCATGGGCATTCAGTTTTAGTTTTCATCTTTGCCCTTTATGCACAGATATTTCTCAGCATCCCCTGTACTTTTTTCATTTAACACAGGTCAATGTGAACTTTCTAATTACTGCTTTGTGTATTTATTTGAATTTAATTGGATTTCACATTCTGTCCCAGTTTGTGCTTTCTAACATGTACCCAATTAAATTTTACTTTCTTGGCAATGATCAGTTGGCAGTTTGCCTGGTGATAATGCATATTTAAATTCTCCTACTGGTCATCTTTTGAAAGACTTGTTTGATCATATCATCGTCGTCCAGTTAAATGTCCAGGAATCTTTGAAAGGCCTCAGTTTAGTTAAGACCATTTTTTGTTGTTCGGCCTTTTTCAGTATAAAAAACCCTCAATTACTCAATTGTCAACAACATAATCAGTCCTCATTTTATCACTGAGTGACTCTGTTGCTGCCATCCTGCAGCCAGTTTTAAGACAGATTAAAAGGAATTATCAATGCAATTCATCCACCAAGCAACACACTTGCTAAATTTCAAACGCAGATATAATGAGATTGATGTGCCTTGAATGTCTTTCAGCGGAACCAATGTTAAACTGGAGCTTGCAGTAAGGTGGGCTTTCAAAGCATTTTTAAAGATGTAGCCATCATCTGGCTTCTATCACAACTTCCTGGATGGGTCAATACTGTGAGGAAATTTGGTAGGCCGGCCACTTCTAGGAAGGTTCAACACTGTTCCAGGTTTTCTCCATTTGGAGATAATGGCTCTTGCTGTGGTTCCCCACACTGATAAATTAAGGGGCACTTACTTTTTCACATTGGGCCAAGTGTTGGACAACTTTTTTTTCCATTAGTAAATGAAATTATTGTTTAAAACCTATATTTATGTTTGTATTATGTTACTCATGTTGCTTTTGTCTTATGTAATTTGGGTATGTGAAGGACAAATATGTCATTGCTGTAGGAACAAAACCTCATAAACCTGGAAAAACTCATTTTTCAGTTTTTGACAAAATGTGAAAATGCCTGTTGCCCTTTACATTGTGTTTAAATTTCATGATTAATGGACCAAAAGAAACGGCCCGAAATTACTTAGAAAAAAAATCTGGTTCCATTGACTTACATTAAGAGTAAAGTATGTTTTTTCCTTCTCCTGTAAAGTTACTGTCTAGGAGATACAAGGTATTCTACCGACAGCAGTGATATACAAACATATAAGAAGTCAGGAGTAATTGGTTTGTGACGTTCTATTTATGTAGCCCTTAGTTAAGATTATGACTGTTTAAAGGGAAAGAGTAAGTCATGAAACAATAAGGAAATATCATGTGACAGATGAAAGACAACAAAGGAATGAAGATTTGCATAATACTGGCACTTATTAATATCATCATGATATCAATTATCAGCCTAAGGCTTTTAACAATTAGCATGCTAGCTGTAGCAGTTTAATGGCTCATCTTTTTCTTAGTCTGTCCTACCAAATCACATGAAGGTGAAGCAGGATTATGAACCTCAGGGGTGAGAGAGAGAGTGAGTGAGCAGAGAGAAGAGCTTCCTGTGTGTTTACTTTTGGCAGTATTGTCATATTTATTTCATAATTGTTGAATGTTTCAGTGAATGTTTCAGACTAATAGAAAATTGAGGGCTAAAAGCCAAGGTCTCGGTTTGGTGGATAGTAAAAAATACACAATCAGAGCGAAGCTTATTCTACACTGCTGAATATTCTGTTGAGATGTTTGCGGACACATTCAAGGCCAACACGTCTCTCATTTGCAGACTTTTCTGAACCTACATAGCAAATAATACTCATGCTGGTCTTCAGGCACTTTTAAAGTGCAATGCATAGCCTTGCTAACACCTACACATTTGACTGTTGGCAAATTTCAGTGTATGCTTGGACAAAATCAGGTTGCATTTGAAAAAAATAAATACATGAATAAATAACATCAGAATGATGATAAACGATCACACATAGTGTTTCTTTAGTGTGTCTAGGGCTATTATACGGATTATTTGGCTTATAGGCTAATGTAGATATTATTTTGATAGATTCAATAATCTGAGATTTTTTTTTTAAGTCTAAACAATTAAAATAAACTTAGTTGAAGAATAACAAACCAGGATAAGATTTTTTTAAAAGACTGTTTAGTTAAACTAAACAGTCTTTTAAAGACCTCCAAAAATATATATATAAAGCAATTGTGGCAAAGAAAGAAGTTTAAAAAAAGTGACTGTTCATCCAAAAACTAATAACCTGCAATTATTAAGTGCATTTAAAGTAAATGGAATAATGCTTTATGCAAATGTATACTTGAGTCAGCATATGAATGATAGCTCCTCTGGAACTGGGTGGGAGCATAAAATACTAAATAACACTGGCCCGAGTACTGACTCCTGTGGAACACCGTAAGTGATAATAGTTGCATCCCATTAACTCTCACCAACTGTTGTCGATTATACTGTGGCATTGGTGTAGAAGGAGATGCAGGAGAGGCCATTATTTCTGCCATTAGAAGTGATCTTTTATTTACACAAGCCAAAAAAGGCACATACAAACACAGCCAGGGAGCAGGCAGGTCAATTCTAACCATATGTTTTCTCCTTATGGTAGATACACTCCCACTATCTCACCCACAGCCTGACACAATAAAGCATATTCAACACATAGACACAACTTAAACTAATGAATAGCTACATTAATAATAACAAAACCTGCAACAAATATTCTCCTTAATAGGGGCAGGGGAGGTGGAGCATGCAGCACAGCTTTGCATACCATGCCTCTAAACTCCTTTCTGAAATGCGGAGTATGCGGTGGATAACACAATTCAAATAAGACTGAAACAAAGGCAGTGTAAGGTCAGTAACACCCACAAGACTATGCAGGGAAAGTTGGGTAATTCACTGCATCCAATGCAGCCGCAAGACCCAACAAAAATAGAATACTTGAACAACTAGAGTCAGCATTGTAAATATGAGTGTCCTTAGTGTATAAACGATGGCTCCACTCGTGCTGACGGATAATGTAACTGACTGGGAGCATATAAATCATAAATAAAAGTGGCCCGAACACTGAGCCCTGTGGAACGCCATAGGTGATTGTTGTTGGGGTCGACTGCATCCCATTAACTCTCAAAAACTGCTGTTGAGTGCTCAAATAAAACAGAAAACTGAGGCAAGTCACACCCACAAAACTCCTCATGCTGTGACTCCTCAAAAACCCAGAATGCAAAGCCTCTAAGAGCTTATAAGATGAGCTTGCAATCGTGTAAAGATAAAAAAAAATGGGTCTATTCATCAGTCTGAAAAAGAGACCAGTATGTAAAATATACAGAATCATGAAGCAAACTGTGGACTTATCACTGCTGGTTCAACATGCAGGAAAACTGAAATGGGTGAATGATCATTATGATTGGATAATTGAGTTCATAGAGTTTAATCAAGTAATCCAACTTAATTAACTTTGACAGGCCTAGTTATGATCTTTTATTCAGTCAAACCAAAGAAACTCAAATAAGACAAACAGTAAACATATTATGTTGAGGGTAAGCATGTGTAGATTGAGTCTATGGGGAATAACCTGTAAAAGCCCCAGCGTATGCAGCTGGCTTCAGAAAGCTCATGAAATTCAAAAGGTGTTTATTCATATTTCATGAGACCAGAGATGGCTTATGCATGGAAACGGTGTGGCAGAATAGAAAACGGTGTACAAAATGAAGGAAAGCAAGGCGGCGTCTGAAATTCCTTGTTATGCTGAATTATACAGAAGTACATCGCAAGGCGATATTCTAATTAACATCTAACATGTACAATCACCCCGGGATTGAGGGACTAGTCCACCCGGATCCCAGCAAATGTAAATGTATGCTCAAAGAAACACGAAATATCTGATTCTAAATGGATCAATGCGGCGCTGCTATGTACAGAGAGTGAAATCCCGATGACGAGGGTTCATTAGAGAACACACACCTGAATTAAAGCTTGATGAAAAGCTGTCTGTCAAACACTTACATACACTATAAAACTTGGGTGTTGAGCTGTTCAGGGTGAAAAACTTTTAAAAAGCTCTCACATGTCAAGGTCTTGGTTATGCTTGAAGTCTTGAAATGAACTGATTTGAAGGCTACCTACATAGAGACTTCATGACACATGCATTGGCATATGAAACATTTAAAAAAGTAGTCCTAGTGTATCTATGAACAACTTACACCAGATGAAATGATTTAATTAGTAAACAGTGTTGTACTGACATGAGGGAAACTCACACAAGAAACCACACTGATCAGGCTGGAGTTTTTAAACACCTCAGTGTCACTGCTGGACTGAGAATAGTCCGCCAACCAAAAATATCCAGCCAACAGCGTCCTGTGGGCAGCGTCCTGTGGGCAGCGTCCTGTGACCACTGATGAAGGACTAGAAGATGACCAACACAAGCTGTGCAGCAGCAGATGAGCTACCGTCTCTGAGTTTACATCTACAAGGTGGACTGACAAGGTAGGAGTGTCTTATAGAGTGGACACAGTGTTTAAAAACTCCAGCAACACTGCTGTGTCTGATCCACTCAGACTAGCACAACACACACTAACACACCACCACCACGTCAGTGTTACTGCAGTGCTGAGAACGATCCACCACCCAAATAGTACCTACTCTGTGAGGGTCCATGGGGGTCCTGACCACTGAAGAACAGGGTAAAAGGGGGCTAACAAAGTATGCCGAGAAACAGATGGACTACAGTCTGTAACTGTAGAACTACAAAGTGCACCTATATAGTAAGTGAAGCTGAAAAATGGACAATGAGCGTAGAAAGAAGGAAGATCGGTGTATGTTTTTAGTTTTTAGTACACGTCTATGTTGCATACATGTCGTAGCAACAGTTTTAACCCCTTAAAATTCAAAGCTTATTGTATTCTCTGGCTTGTTGTTCTGCAGCTACGTTGGTTCTATTGTAAGCTGACTTGGTTATTCTTAGTTATTAAAGTTATTAAACACTATTTGGATGTTTGGAGGGATACTGGCCATTTTAGGGTTAAAAAAACACACACTTCCTTTGGCATTCACACACAAAACAGCACATGTTCAACTAAACCAAGGAACTTCACTTTTCACAGTTTGTCTGGAATGCTCACAAACATCCGAAGTGAGACATTCTACAGTGCATAACATGAAAAAGGCATCAACTTATTCAGACAATGACCTGCGAAGAAACTTATTGATCATAGATCAAAGATTTTATATATAGATCATAGATTTTATAATCATGTGGGAAACATTTCAGTGCATCATGAAATCTGAAATTTTAGGATGATGCCAATTAACTACATTTCATTCATAATCCTTTAGGAAACAATTCAGTGCATCAAACAATCTTAAATTTCACCACAATTCTACTTAATTTTGAGTCATTTATAATTCTTTACAAAATGATTCAGTGCATCGTGAAATCTCAAATTTGGCCCCAATTCAATTCAATAAGGATTCAATATCAATTCTTTACACAATGATTCAGTGTATCATAAAATTTCAAATTTCAGTATGATTTCATTTTACTGAGATTCATTTATGAACCTTTAGGAAGTGATTTAGTGCATCAGGAAATCTCAACTTTCACCAGAGTTTCAATTTATTAGGATTCAAATACAACTCTTCACAAAACAATTTAGTGCATTACGAGACGTCTCATTTCACAATGATTTTACAAAATGATTCAATGCACCATAAAATCTGAAGTTTTAGTATGATTCTATTTAATTCTGATTCATTTGCAAGTCTCTAGGAAATGATATAGGGCATCACAAAATCTCAGATTTCACCAAAATCATGGACACTATCTACAACCCAATTTTTCCAAAAAAAGTTGGGACACTGTTTAAAATGTAAATAAAAACAATGCAGTGAAATGCAAATCATTTAAACACTATATTTAATTGAAAATAGTACAAAGACAACAGCAATGTTGAAACGGAGAAATTTTATTGTTTTTTTTATTTGCTCATTTTTAACGTTTCATGGTGTTTTTTGATGTTTCATGCAAAACCAAATTTCTCTTGCTTAAAACAAAAATAGAGTTTGATGTAGTAAGTAAACACCATTATTCAGTTAGTTAGTTTGTTGGTCTTTAGTTAGTTAAAAAAATCTATTTAAAATATATCCTTCAGTCCCCAGTTCATAGTCCATGTATAGAAACTAAACTGCAAAAACAGGCTGGCCATTGTTTTTGTAGCATCATGAAAAAGCTTATTCATTTACATATACCCACCTAAATTGTTTTGCCCCACCCATTTAGGTTTAGATCTGTCCATTCATGCTGAAGGAATGTTTCAGCCTGGACTACTTTTTGAATAAGTCACAATATGAGACTGCCAATCAGAACCGAGGTTATTTACATATAAAACATGGGAACAAAAGAACCTGTTTACTAACAGATGAGAGAGGTTGGAAAGTGATCATGTTACAAAGAATTTCTGATGCATAAAACCCACAAACATCATTAGTGGACCTCAGGGAAAAAAAATAAAATGCAAGAAAAATGTAGAATATGACTGTCGTAAAGAACAACTCCAAGAACTAGCAGAAGTAAATGCTGATTTAAAAACATACTTGACACAAAATTCAGGGCTTCTTTGCTTTTGTTTGTATTTGTTTTGCAGAACTAGGGTGTGTTACAGAAACTTCCAATCTTTAGTTCTAAGCTAAAATCTGAAAATATCAGGATAAGATTTTTACAAATTCATCAAGCAAATTTTATCTTAATTTAGGAATTAAATCTTATCTTACAACATCTAATCTCAAGGGGTTATTCTAAATTTAGGACAGTACACTGCAAAACATGGTACCTTGGCAAGTGAAATTATCTTAAATAAAGCTGATAATCTAACATTTCTCATTTTTAGATTGGTGTAAGTTTATTATAAGATAATTTATCTTATTTCAAGTCACGTTAAATCAGAGTTTGGGTCCAAACCTCCATGAGAGTCACCAATGAAGGAAAAACTCACTGAGAGCAAGAGGAAGACACCTTGAGAGAAACCGAGACTCAAAGGGGGAACCTTCTGGTATTTTTAGATGTTTTTACTAGGTTGATATAATTTTATTGAATGAAACTATTTCAGTGTATTGGAAGAAAATTTTACTTATTTTATGAAATAGGCTTGAAAGAAGCTAAATTAATTGCCAATATAGTGAGATAATTTAACTTAATACAACTACCAACACCTAACACCAGTAAAAAAATCTAGAAATAAGAGAAATAATCTTATAATATTCCTACAACCATCCCACATTGAGATGTATTAGATATTAAGACTACATTTAAGATGATTTCACTTGTTAAGATCATTATTTGCAGTGTATTCAGGAAATTCGGGTGCAGTTAGGACACTTCTGCTGTAGTCTTTCTTTATCTGGAGTCAGGATAATATTCTGAACTTACAAACTGTTGTTCTGCAACAGCTACTGTCATAAATTCAATCCCAGCCAAATTTATCATGGTGACTAATCAGCCTCTGTTTTATAAAAGCAATAGAACACTGGAAGTCATGAGTTTCCTTGTGTAAATAACGTTACGGCTGTGATGACCTACTCACCTTCAGCTCTTGCCTGCGACTGAATCACAGCAATGATGTCATTTGTGTTAACTCACCCCCTTTCATGTTCTATTGCTTAATTATATTATGTGGAATATGTAGAACGTCCCACCCGGAGTGCAGCGTCTACTCTCCAATAAGGCCTTTCACATCCACAGATCACAGGTTTATTCAAAACAGTAGACAGGACTGTAATTTAATTTGTCATCCCGCTTGAGTGAAGCGATCAAAACCATCACCCCACTTCCAAAGTGTGGAAAAACGTGGACAAGCGTGACGGCCCGGTGACGGATCATCCAGCGCACGGCGGACCCTCCTGCCTTTACTCTGAGAGATAGAACGATCGTGATGGATCAATGCCCCGCACCGAATTAGGGGATTAAAGTGAGGGAGATGGATGCGCTTCCCCACCAGCTTAGCCCACAGAGGCTGCGGGCCGATAAGGAGGAGCTGAACACCTGCCAGAGCTCGGCCCGGATGAAGCCTGACTTATGCCCTCATATTTTACTGGCCCTTGATGAGCCTCCACGAGCAGCCATTAATCAAACTCTGCATGGCAGAGGAAGGCGCCAGGGAGCGAGGAGAACCCCCCCATTCATCTCTCTCTCCATCTCCTTCTTCATCCCTGGAGGAGTAGCCACCGTACCCTGCATATAGTACATGCTGAGGTGGATGAGGTCAATGATGGAATTAATATGTTGGAGTATGCTGGGGGATATTGAGAGGTTAAGCTTCAGATTCTGTGTCCATCTCTTAGTAAGCAGCCTGAGGCCATTTCCTGAGTGCTGAGATCTTGGCTTGATACCGCAATTGTCTGAATGGAGATGTATTTCGTGCTGAGTAGATGATGTCATGCCTGGAGTTCGAGTTTAGCTGTGTAGAACAGGAAGTTTTCACCCAAATCAACCCACAAGTTTTAACCCCTTGAAATCCCGGGCTTATTACATACTAAGCTTATTATTCGGTAACAACCGGGACTACAATGCAAAATGGTTGAGCTATTCTTAAGTTATAGAAGTGTGTACGAAAGATTTGGGCCTGCTGATGGGCCCTGGGCATTTAAATGGTTAATATGCCTACAGCAACATGTCAAAATCTTTACTTTACAATTCATTTGATGGCTGGGGTGCTCAATCCTGGTCCTGAAGATTTACCACCCTGCAGAGTTAAGCTCCAACCCTAATTTAACACACCTGATCCAGGTAATGAAAGCTTTCAGAATGAACACTTAACTATTAGACCCCGGTGTGCTGGATCAGGGTGGTACACTGTTAGAAATAAAGGTACTGTACAGGTAAATTATTTGTTCATTAAGGTACAAACACTGTAAATGTTCCCTCAAAGGTACAACAGTGGTTTTAAGTTTTTCCAGGTGAAAAGTATGTATTTGTATCTTTTCATAACCTAAAGTTCTAAAACAGAGCAATAAAATAAAAGCCTGGAGATGAGATGAGGTGTGTGTGGAGTCAGTACTCCCTGACTAAAGATACTGAGATGGACCTTGAGGGTACAACCCCAGTGACAAGAGGGGCACCACCCCAGTGACAGTTTTATACCTGTATTCAGAATCGAGCACCCCTGTTTTCTGGCAATGAATAAGAGTGTACGTAACTGCTGCACCATTTAACATGAAATGGAAAATTCATCTTCAACCTCGTTCACAGGTCTTCACAGACGTATTCAAACAGATCATAAGGGGCAGATCATCGCTGACATGGTCAGGCACATGAAACTGGTTCGGGCATTATGTAATTGTTGTTTATGTTCAGTATCACAGGAAATTGTAACAACTAAGAACTTCTACCATGCTGACATTATTAATCAATAATCTCAGTTTTTGAAATGGCGAAAAAAATCACCCACAACAGATCTAAAGTGCAAATTATAAAGTAAAAATAAAGGAAATTTCCTCCATTAGATGAGCGAGCATCCCACTGCATACTGAGTTTACCTTTAAATAAACTGTTTTTATTTAATGTCAGCTTTTTTTATTTTTGGTTTTCAGACAAGAACTTTCATTTCAGTGTGTCACTAATAAATATTAGTAGACCTGTGATCAATCTACTACCCAGGCCTACTTGTGGCTACGCACCTGGTTCTTAACTCCAGTCCTGGAGACCCCTGCCCTGCACACTTTCAACTACTCCTCACCCCAACATGCTGATTCAGCTCCTGAAGAGCTTGATAATTGGAACTGGTCTCCAGGAATGGAACTTGTTAATGAGCTGGGCCCAGTTTCCCAGAAGCATCTTAGTGTTGCACCAAACTGTACAGGATAATGGATCTCCAGAGCCAAATTTGGAACCCCCTGATTTATAGTACAGTGTTGTTGTCATGTGAAAACACACAAGTTTAGGTGCCCCCTGGTCAAATTATATGTTTTGTTGATTTTCTGAGTGAATATGCTTTTCACCTCAAATTAGTTATATCCAATTCCACCCATATGACTCCCTCAGTCACATGATACCACCAGCACTAGAAGGCTATCACAGGCTTCCTCCAAGACCTCTGAAGCGCCACCGCATCTTTTCAAACTGCCACTAATGCAATGTCTTTGGACAGCTGAACACATTTAGAGGAAAGTGCCAACCACCAGTTCTGCTACATTAATTAACAGGCGCCTGGGCTGGCTAGCATTGTGCTGGGTGATGGGGGAGTTAGGGGGACCATCCTACCCACCCAGACAGAGCATGGACTCTCGGCCACATGGCTGTAGCATCATCAGAGACTGAACTTGTGATCTCCTGATGTTTGGGCCAACCTTTAGTTGACAAATCCTCCAGAGAGAACTTAAAAATGGCATTGTCTACAAATTATTGCAGAAACATACCATATTTTATGTTCCATTTCTCCCCATTATGTTAAATTCAGCAAATCCAAATGATGTAAAAAACTTGAGAACAAACATTGCAAAGTCTTGATATGACAGCAAAAGTTTTTCTTATCAAAATCTGCAACATAACGTAAATAAAACATACACTTCCACTGAGGGTTTAGGTATATATACAATCAAAAAAGACTCCATTCAACATGAATATTGACACAACTTGATGTGGTTTAACCCCAATATCGACCAGTCCTGCCCTCCACTGACCCGCATGTATTCGGAATATGATCTGGGACTGAAATACTAAGCTGTGGGATTCACTACACGGCCGGAGGCCACTTACAGGACACGGCAGAAGGCGAAGTGAGTTAGACTATTTCCATCCTCCTCGAACATCTCCTCCACCTACAGCCGCCTGAAAAGTAACTTCCCCTTCTGCGATGCCTCGCTTTCAGATGTCCGCCCTTTTCTTTCCCTTTTTTTTTCCTACCCCGCCTCTCACATTTCTCCAGTTACAGTTTCTTTCTCACCTCTCCACCCACCTTCCCTTGCTCTTTCTTCCTCTCTCACTTTCTGACAGCTCCTGCTTGACACTCGCTTTGCGCTCCGGCACAAAGAGGCTTTCATCAAGCTGCGTTTCTCTCTCTCTTTCTTTTGCTTTCTCTCTCTCTCTCGCTCTCTCTCTCTCTCCTTGGTTGTCAATCTGTCAGATGGACCCCCCATGGTGCTAGCCTTTCTCCAGCCAAGATTGAACCAGGCCTAGACTGAACCTCAGACACCCCACCCACAGAGGTGGACTGCAAAAACTGATATCTTGGCATGTGAAAGCATCATAAATCTAATATTTCTAATTATAAACCAGATAGATTTGGTCCTAAAATCTGATTGGCTGTGCTGTATGTCCTACGTAACTTCAGCAGACAGCTAACAGGCTAAAAGACGCCTCCATTAATTTTTAGTGTTAGTCCCTAAAGTAAATATTTACCCAGGAATTCACTGTAAAATTGAATAAATAACATGTTACTTGAATGTCTTACATGCTTCCATGTTTTTGTTAAACATAGTGTGAAAAAACAAATGGCATAACATTAGAAAGCACATCAGAAGAGACACTAGCGGAAGCAAACATGATCATTCTAATGGTAACTTGATACAAAAAAGGCTTTTAATGTGAAAATTTCCAAATTTAACTCTATCATTTTATATTCATGATTATAAGCCAAAAACATATAAAACAAAAGAAGTGACTCCTGTATGCAATGATGGATGACTGAAAGATCATGTCCTTCTTCAGAGGTCCATAGTTTCTTGGCAATGATAACCCTAACCCTAGCCTACTCTAAACTATACTTCGTCACAAAAGAACTGTTTATTGCAGTTATTTTAAAAAATAAACTTAATTGTTCATCAGACATTTGTGTTTTTTAACATATTGGATGTGGTCACCATTTTAGAAAAGCAAAAAAAACTATTGAGGCTGTGCTCAATGCTTGCCAGGGTGGCTAGCTAGCATTTAGCACAGCCTCAATTGGAAGACACATTCGCTGGATTAAAAAAAAATCACAGCTTCCCAGTTTTACAAATTCAAAAGAAATTTTGTTTACTGTTTGACAACAATGATACTGTTTTCTGCTTTTGTTGTAGCACTGTCTACCCCTATAAAACAGCGATCTAGTCATTATGCATGTCAATCAAACGGCCCCTTCCTGTCAAAGTAGGAGGTACTCGGCCACATTGAGCTACTAAACCCACCAGATGATAGATCTGATAGATGGAACGATAGATGGAAGCCTGGTTTGCAAGACTACACGAGGTACTTTCTTTCTCTCTCTCTCTCTCTCTCTCTCTCTCCCTCTGTTCATCTCTCTCACTCTCTCCACCCTCAGCAAGGCCTGATGAGCAGCTCCCTACCATCCTTCACTGCCATTCAATCTTTAATCCTTCATCTGAAGTCCCCTGACAGTAAGCATCAAAAAGTGAAAACGTGGCATCATAACCACGATTGAAGCGTCTTTAAAGAAGTCCACAATGGATTGTCGTGAAACAAATTTTTAATGCTTTCTCTTTGAGAACCTGCTGTACATGACAACGGTTGCCGAGGGAATAGCTCCTAACGAGTCGAGCTCATTCTAATACACATTTGAAAGTGATTATCACCAGTGGACGCACAAAATTTTCAAGATGGATGATGGGGTGGTAGTTAGACTGAGATAGGTATTGATTCATATGTGTACATCATTTCCACATGAATAAAATATATTACAACCACACAATCATGCCTTACTTTTCAGCAATAGCTGTGCTGATATATATTTGTACTGTTATTAGACTGCCTAGAAAGCAATGATCAGATTTTTTTTTCAATATAACAGTATTAGAACCCATCTTGGGTTATCATATACAGCTGATTATGAATATAAACAGCTTATGAGAGAAAGTGTATGATCATACTTTTAGGGTCTTTGATATATTTCATACACCAAAAGGCACATTGATGCCCTAAACATGGATGGAATGGGCTCCCATGTGTTGCAATCATGAGCCACTCATGGCTGGGACTCCATGTGAGCTCCTTTTCCCCTGACCATTTAGTGTGATGCTAGTAAGCAGTTAGTATTCTTCTCCAAGCATGTTGAGCTCCAATGGCATTGTGATAGTGGCAGTATGAAGGCATGCAGTGGAGCTTCATGTGTCTCAGAGGAAGCTCTAGCCTTCACCAGCATCATTTGATGGGAAGATCTAACTAGAGACTGGACCTGGACTACATTCTGAATTGAGCAGAAAATTGGGCTAAAAAAAAATAGATGGAATTATAATATCAGTGAGTGTGTTTACATGCACTCAATAACTTGATCATAATTGGATTTCTGCAGTTATTTATTATTCAAATGGTCATGTAAACAGCACACTCTGATTTCTTAGATTGGAGTAAGGTCTAGAAATCCAATTAAGAAATCTAATGAAGAGAGCTGGGTTTTAGCTCAGTAGTCAGATTTCTCAGTGCATGTAAACTCTTACTCAGATTTCTTTCGGATTTCTCAGTCTGAGCATGTGCGAAAACAGAAATAAGCAAGCAGCGTTCATGTGAAACGCAGCAAAACACTTTTAGGGGTGATACTGAAACCAACTACATGATTGATGAAATGAAGGATTTAAATACTCTTCATCTTCTAGATGATGTATGTTCATATTTTCAGGTAGGTGGTGAAGTGTTTTTTTTTAAAAAGGTATGGAATAAAGTTTGAGCTTTTACATTATGTTTCACGTCATGTCTTCTTCTGTGAGTTTATTGGTGGTTGCAAACCGTGTAGACCCAGAGTTTCCCCATTATCTGATTACTCAAGTGCATGTAAATGCATTGATCAGATTACTGACAAAATCTGATTTTCTGCAGTTGTCGGATTATTAAGTGCATGTAAATGCACTCAGTGATAGACATCTCAAAATGGAAATGTAATATAATCATTATAACATAGAGCTGTTCTCTTCAAAAAATCTTGTATCTCCAAAATGGTAACATTATAGGTGGAAAGTAAATCTAAAAAGGCCCACATTCTGCTTCTTTGTGTATTGCATTGTTTCTCTTAAGGTCCACTTATAACATTTGAGTGGTCTGATGTACCAAAAACATTTCTAATTCATTTTTTACAACCATTTTCCAACCTCTCTTTATCTGTTTATACTGTCCCTTCAAGATATATATAAATGAGCTCCATTGTGATTGGCCACCCTGTTTTGTACCTCATATAGAGTGCAGTACATGCTGAAACACTTCTTATGACTTCAGTGTGAGTGGGCAGGGCTAAACTGCTGCAGGCTGGATAGGCAGATATATGTAAATATTTTGGTTTTTGTGATGTCAGAAATGGACTGGGGCATAACACTTTTCAATTCAATTACAAAATGAAAGTAATTTGCACAGGATAAAAGCAAAACTTTAGAAAAGATAAAACAAACTATGCTTCAAATATAATGATAAGCATTAGTAGAAACAAATATACAAATAAACAATGTTGTATGTTTTCACATATGTTTTTAATTTGGATTTGAAAAAAGGTTATAAAGGTTGTCTTTCTAATATTTTCTGCAGTGCTTTTTCAGAGTTGAGAAGCCCTATAAGATAATAGTCTTCCACCAACTGAGCTGTAAGAGAAGTTAGGAAGTTGTATGTTAAGAGGCAGTGAGCAGTAAGAGAGGTGACCTGGACGTGCTATAGCACTTCGGCAGAATTGGTATTTTTTTGCTCTGGAGCTCCCCCTACAGTTGCAGAGTGCATTTAACTTTTACACCACCTTTGTAAATATAAATCATGTTGTGAGCGCCCCCTTATGGACAGCTGTACACGTGCCTTTGTTGATGAGCTGAAGGACACAGAAACCGGCTCTCCTTTGCTTGGACGCCACAGATTACACTCACGATTTCGGTAGTTTCTATGTGTAAATAAACAAAGTTGTGAATTTAATCTGTAGTGTCCTAACGCCTGTGTGATGTGTGTGCACAGAGGAGAGTCAGATTCTGCCAGGGCGACAGAATTCTGCACAACACCGGCAAAGACAACATCAAAAGAGAAAGAACCATGTCGCTATTTTGGGATTTTATTACAGAAGGCTGCCGTCTGTCAATGCTTATTTGGCATGAGATTGATAAAGATGGACCAAAGTTTTTGGCGTGAGATGAATTTATTTATTTGCATGCTATCCTGAAACAGGACTGAGGTTACACACTGGAAGGGATGAACACCCTGCTGTCTGATTTTCTGTGTTTTCTTGTTAGCTGTGAAACAGATCACTACAGCTAACAGCAGGACAGCATCGCTAAGAAACAAAGCCAGTCTGAGATTTACTCTTGTGCTTTCTCTTTTTCAGTCACTCTCTCTTTTTCTCTTCATTGCTTCCTCCTACAGTGTCTTCTTTTGTCTCTTCACAGCCTCTTCCATGATGAACATGCTGGGAACACTGGACTACCTCCTATAACTAGCTGAAGAACCATTCACTCTCATAATAAAAGTATAAAACTGTCACTGGGGTGGTGCCCTCAAGGGTACATATCAGTACCTTTAGCCAGGGAACATAATTGTATCATAAACCACTGAAATGATATTTTCTAAGCTGTACTGACTCCACACACCCCGTCTTGTCTCCAGGCTTTATTGTTCGGTTTTAAAACATTAGATTATGAAAAGGTACAAATGTGAACTTTTCACCTTGAAAAACCTATTTAACATGCACAGTTGCACTGTTGTACTGTGGCAGTTGCACTGTTGATCCGTGGAGGGAACATTTACCTTGTTTGTACAGATATATGAGGCCATGCGCTCAACATGTGCTTCTGTACTGCTTCTGGCTGAGAGAGTGGGGGTGTGCTCCAATCCACAAGACTGAGTGCACCTCAATTTTTCCCCCAAAATGAAACAAAATGCACAATGAATAAGATAAATAAATCACTAAAAATAAATCACATGTAGCCATATTTTTCAGTTACCATTGATTTGAGTATTAAAACCAGCTGATAGTAAAAATGCATCTCAATGTGTAATTAAAAATAAAGCCTGTCTTGCTGTGTTTTAGAGTTTTAAAAAAATCAATGAAAAACATGGCCGCCTTATGATAATTTTTTTAAATGTACTCAATAATAAGCAATAGAATGAATCACCAGCAAAATTATGGCACATTCAGCTGAAAGACACTCTAGACTAACAATTTCTGGAAATGTACCTGAGGTCACACTCGTTTTTAAGATCTGTATAAGCAAAAATGTATAAAACTTTGCAAAAGCAAAAATGCAAAAAAACAAAAAACAAAAAAAAACAGCCAAATTTATAAAGATATCAAATTTCTGTTAGCATTTACTCATCAAATAATGGCAGATCTCAGGGTCTCCTGGAAATAATGACATATGATATGTGTGACTGTCGCATGTAAATACTTTATAATTGTAACAACCAAAAAACTTACTTCAGCCTCATAAAAAGTTGAACCCTAAGAGACATTTTACAAGAAACTTTCCAGTTTTGTGGAAAAGTTTCCTGCCAGAGATGTGAGAAAAGCAGCTATAGCTGAGCTAAAGCTAAAGCAGAGCAAAGTAAGTCTGCGTTTTCATTTATATCAATATTTTTATCCTCTACTAGGATGTTTGCACATATTGAGACATATTTACAACCAAAATAATGAAACCCTACTTCAATAAAATGGCCATGAAATGTTGTGGCTCCCAAGGTGGTTAGGTTTTTGTTAAAACATGACAAAACGGCTCTTTTTAACATTTGTGCTGCCGACCCCTGATCTATGCGTTCTAAGAGTTAAATTCCTACACAATGTTGCTATAAATGTCATAATAAGACCTTGTAGTTGATGTAAAACTTGATGTGATCTACTCAAACTTTCTTTTCGTAATGAACACATAAGCAGCTGCATTTTGAACCAGTTCGAGCCTATTTATAGATATGAAAGTGAAGACGTAATAACCATACTGTAGAGAAAAAGAGAGAAAAGAGGGTCAGAGATAATATATACACTCTAATACACCTGTAATGGTCTGATATGTATCATTACTGAGAAAGAAACTATAGAAAGAGACAAATCTTTTCAGTATAACGAAAGGAGTCTATAAGTTCTGCGACATTAGCTAATTTAGTGCAGTGCGATTCATGTGTCAAAACAGCTCCTTTTAACATCAGTCCTCATTGACACAATTAGAATTATCACCCTTTTAGCACCCAGTTGTTTACTTAGTTCAGACAATAGCACCATTTAAGCAGCACTCGCACCCATTTGAAAAGCCATTACCTTCAAACTCAGTCTTGATATCGGCGATTATAAGATAACAGATGGATATTAAAGAGAAAACTTGTTAACAGATAATCAGATGTGCTGAATTGTTGCATTGTGTAGCCCTTAAAAAAACATTACTTAAAATACTTCACGAGTGTTTATACAAAATGCCGCTTGTACGCTCTCAGAAATGACCCAAGAGGCTTTAACTTACATCAGAAAAATGTGTCGACATTAATTGCAACTGCATGTTGTTTGACACCGAGTTAACACTGACTCTAGTTTATTGGACTGAACAGAAATGTGTGACATAATAATTAATTGAACATTCGAGCCACTGATTGGCCCCTGGCTCCTCACTGACTCCTGGGTAAAGAGAGGATGGGGATATGGGCCGAAGCCTTTCAGAGCTGTAAACTCAATTTTTTCTGTTCATTGTTACCACTGCTGGATCTCGAGGGTGTAGTTCAGTTTGAAAACAATGGACAAGGATCTACTCTTGGACTAAACTGCAATGTCAATGGTAGTTCACCAATAGAAAGCCCTCAGCTATTCAGTCACTCACTCACTCTCTCAGCCAGTCATTCAGTCACTCACTCATTCAGCCAGTCAGTCACTCCATCGATCAGTCACTCACTCATTCACTCAGTCAGTCAGTCAGTCAGTCACTCACTTATTCCCTCACTTTCTCGGCCTGTCAGTCAGTCAGTGAGTCAGTCACTCACTCACTCACTCACTCACTCAGCGAGTCAGTCTGTCAAGAGGCTAAAGTGGTCGGTGCTAAGGTGTTGCTAAGCCATTGTTATGATATATGCAGGTGGTTGCTAAAGTGCTGCTAGGCCATGGCTAAGAAATCCTAGGTGGTTTCTAAGGTGTTGCTAGGACATTGCTATAATATCCCAGGTGGTTGCTAAGGTGTTGCTAGGCCATTGCTATGGTATCCCAGGTGGGTGCTAAATTGTTGCTAGGCCATTGCTGTAATAGCTCAGGTAGTTGCAAAGGTGTGGCTAGGCCATTGCTAGGCTATTCCCAGGTTGTGGCTGAAGTGCTGCTAGGTCATTGCTATAATATCCCAGGTGGTTGCTAAGGTGGTGCTAGGCCCTTGCTATGATATCCCAGGTGGTTGCTAAGTTGTTGCTAGCATACATGTGTGATGGTAACATTAGAGTGTCCAAAAACATTTGACTACAGAGTGTACACTGCTTGTTGTAGAATAAGAGATATAATTAGTGGAGTGGAGTGAATCAGAATGTTAAGCTTCCAGTTCAATCCAATGGAAAAACAGTTTTAACAAACACTTTACAAACATGGTAAGTCGAGTCGACTAAAACACAAGTGACCTATTTGGGGGTAGGGTACAGCCCTGCAAAGTTTTGTGGTTCTAGCTTAAAAGCATTAGGAAAATAAGTGTTGCAAATGTTTCACCGTGCAATAAAATTAAGAAGAAAACAACGAGGAGTAACTTGGCTTTTTCAAGCCAACTTACAAACGTGGGAAAAAAATGATTAAAAGCTGCAGAGAAAATGTTTCTCCTAACAACCACCTGGAGGATCTGGTAGACACCAAAACTGTCCCCATCAGATAAACAGCACTTAAAGCTTTCATCTGTGAGAGAGAGGAGAAAATCAAGCTGCTTCAGATCTGAAAACATTCACAGGTGTTTCTGTCCATCCTTCCACTGTGAGAAGACGACTCAGCGCTGTTATGTCAAACTTAAAAAGTAAAGAAAATGTGTTTTTCATGCTTTGGGACCTTTAAAACTGATTTTTTTTCCATTTCAAAGTTATTTGATTTTGTAGGTTGTGAAATTATGACAGCCACACCTGTGAATAATGAACGCTTAAAAGCTAGACTCATAAAAGACCCGTAGTGGACCCTACATTAATATCATGTTACGTCCAAGCTGGCTTTGTGTCCAAACGGCAGTGAATTTGCACAGCCCCCTACTCCAAAGTGATTACTTTATTGTCCTCTGCAGCTCATTAGGGTCCACATAGAGCGTTGTTAAAGAGATTTGCAGCCTCCGTCTTAAATGGAGAAGGCTCGTTTTTACATTATTTAATGATGTATCAGGAGACTTGAAGAACAATTACTGCACTGCTAGACTACCCCACCCCCTTCTTTAAGCCTCAGCCTTTAGTCCAATCATCATGGGGCTTTGGAGAAATCCTTCTAGAATTCTTTTTCTTTTTTTAACACTGAAAAAGCCTGGTGTTTTTTTTTCTATTTCTGAAGACTTGCCTCTGAAAAGTCACATCATAATGTGACAATTAAGATTGCCAATTAAAAATCTCAGCCAGACCTTTTGTGTCAGTGGTAATAAAATCTAGTCTGAAATGTTCATTTCTTTCCAGAAATTGTTAATTGCTAATTAATTGAACATTCGAACCACTGATTGGCCCCTGGGTCCTCACTGACTCCTGGGTAAAGAGAGGATGGGGATATGGGCCGAAGCCTTTCAGAGCTGTAAACTCAATTTTTCCTGTTCATTGTTACCACTGCTGGTTCTCAAGGGTGTAGTTCAGTTTGAAAACAATGGACAAGGATCTACTCTTGGACTAAACTGCAATGTCAGTGATAGTTGACCAATAGAAATCCCTCAGCCATTCAGTCATTCACTCACTCACTCAGTCATTCAATCATTTTGTCAGTCAGTCATTTATTTAACCAGTCAGTCAGTCATTCAATCGATCATTCTGTCAGACATTGAAAATCAGTCATTCAGTCAGTAATTCATTTAGTCACTCAGTCATTCATTCAATCAGTCAGTCCCTCAGTCTGTCAGTCATTCAATCAGTCATTCATTTAGTCATTCGGTCACTCAGTCAGTCACTTAGTCAGTCAGGCAGGCAGTCACTCATACACTCAGTTACTCAGTCTTTCAGTCAGTCAGTCATTCATTCAGTCACTCAGTCAGTCAGTCATTCATTCAGTCATTCATTTAGTCACTCAGTCATTCAGTCAGTCAGTCATTCATTCAGTCATTCAGTTATTCAGTCAGTCAATTAGTCAGTCAGTCAGGCAGTCACTCATACACTCAGTTACTCACATTTATTCAATCAATCACTCAGTCAGTCATTCAAACTTTTATGTCATCACTTAGTCACTCAGTCATTCAGTCAATCAGTTTTTCAGTCAGTCAAGTAGTCAGTCAATCAAGCAGTCACTCATACACTTAGTTACTCAGTCTTTCAGTCATTCAGTCAGTCATTTAAAATCAGTCATTCACTGAGTCAGTCGCTCAGTCAGTCAGTCACTCAATCATTCAGTCACTCAATCTGTCAGTCATTCAATCAGTCATTCAATCAATCATTCTGTCAGTCATTCAGTCACTCATAAACTCAGTCACTCAGTCAGTCATTTATTCAGTCATTAATTTAGTCACTCAGTCATTCAGTCACTCGGTTAGTCAGTCAGTCATTAAGTCACTCAGTCTGTCAGTCTTTCAATCAATCATTCATTTAGTCATTCAGTCAATCAGTCAGTCAGTCAATCAGTCAGTCAGTCAGTCAGTCAGTCATTCACTCACTCACTCACTCACTCACTCACTCACTCACTCACTCACTCATTCATTCAGTAAGTTAATCACTCAGTCTGTTTCTTTTGTTAGTTTGCTGCTTGTTGATTTATTCATAGATCTTTGTGATCACTGTCCAGTGTAGTCTGCTGAAGGTGCTGGAGGTTTTGCTATAGAAGCCATTTCAAGCTGCATTTGAATGATAGAGCTACAGTCACAGGTTCTATCATGACAACATAAAGAGTACTGAAGCTGGGCTTCAGCCTGCACCGTTACGGATGGTACGATGGGTCAGATTAGGAAAATATGCTAAAAGAGTACAGGTGAACATGAGGGTCATTTAAGGGTTCATTTATGTACATGAATGATCAATCCACTCACACAACAACTAACGTCCAATGGACAGAGGACCTCTTCTGTTCAGAAAAAGAGGTGAATCAGTGAGTCATGCACGAGACTCGCGAATAAAAACTCCATCCGGCTCTGACTCAGCCCGGCGGAGCTATAGCCAGCTTCACCGACCGCACAGGCAGATGGTGAGAGAGTCAGACTGTGACACAATACGGCTGTTTGATTAGGACAAAGAGAACATTCTTGTCAAAGCAGAAGAGAAGTGTATTCTCACTGTTCAGCAGCCGCTTTCCGGCGTCCTTGTGCCGCCGTAAAAGTCTCTGAAGCAGAATAAGAGATAGCGCACAGACTTCCTCAAAGTTCAAAGCCGCCTTTAAATCAAAGATATAACAAATTTTCATCTTTAAACCTCTCCTGGTTTGAGAAGAACTCGGAGGAGTTGAGGCAGGAAAGTGGATGAGAGCTTGATGCTTTAAGGATCCTGTAGAAAGAGATCAAAATGAATGATTAAAATAAAACTTGTAAATTATATCACACGCTGAAATCAGGACACGTTTCAAATCCATCGTCAGTCAACAAAGAGAGGCAGCAAAGTGTGATCTAACTGCAGGTAATTCTGACTTAAAGGGGAATCGAAATTTCTGCAGAATTAAATGGTAAAGATGCGAACAGTCATTCAGAGCGGTTTGGTGTGAAATGCTCTGTTGTAGAGAAACTTACCGAGTCAGAATAGTTCACAGTGGTGGTGATAGGAACCAGACGTCCACCTCTAAAAGCTCCCTCATGGCAAATTATTATATTAAATGGTTATGAATGCACTGCCTGATGTCTGAGACACTGTTTTATGAAAGTTTTGAGACAAAAATTAGGCCTAAAACTCATTGTAGAACATACTTAAGATGCTAATGTGTAAGCTTGTTAAATATCCAGCTATTCTTATATCTATTCTCTAAGATGCTTACATGCTAACATCTTATTGATGAATATTGTCATCATTTAAGGGGAAGAATGCAAAGATTGTAGCATGCTAAATGCTACATATTCCATTGACCCATACTGCCATCCTTTATAATGGTAAATGCTAAGATTTTATCATGCTAAATGTTAAATATGTTCCTGTTCATATATCCACCCTTTAAGATATTAACATGCTGACATGAAATGTTAAATATTTGATCGATCCATATTTTTATCCATTGGACGCTAAATTTTACATTTTTTATCCATTTCTCATTCTTTTAAAATGCTAAATGATAAAATGCTGGCATGCAATTTCTCTCCAGCCTTATGTCCATTCTTTAAGAAGCTAAACATGATTTCAGCATGTTAAATATTCAATCCATTCTCATTTCCACTTTTAAAGATGGTAATTTCTAAGATGTTATCATGCTAAATGTTAAATATTTCACTTGTTCATATATCCATATTAGAAGATGTTAACATGCTGACATGTGAAAGGTTAAATATTAATATTATTAAAAATGTCTATTCTTTAAAAGCTAAACACTAATATTTCAGTATGTTTAATAGTAAATATTCAGTCCATCCTCATTTCCACCATTTAAGATGGTAAGTGCTAAGATGTTAGCATGCTAAACGTTAAATATTTCACACATCCTTTGAGATGGTAACAAGCTCAATGATAAATATTTGATCAATCCATATATCTATCCATAATTCGATAAATGCTTATTAAACTTTTAAGATGCTGAATTCTCAGATGTCAGCATGCTAAACATTGAATATTCTATCCACACATGTCCACATCCTTTAAGATGCTAAACGCTAAAATATTAGCACGTAAAACAGTCTGTCTGCACATGTATTCATCTCTAGCAAGAATAGATTTTGAATAGAATGCATGAAAACTAATAGTGACGGTTGCAGGTTTAGCTTTTCTTCTGGCTTCATTTCTATAAAATCCATTGACATCATACTTAAATATATTTAATCTCTGACATTTTTCTTCAGCTTTGTTGCAAATGAAACAGCAGATTCATCAGGTTTCTTCCTATAGGCCCAAAGTCAAAACAGCAGAATCAACTGTAAGCTTTCAAGATGCTAAAGGTTTTGCCATTATTTCCTTTTCCATCATTTGCATCATAATAAATAACTTCATTTTTAATACACATCTTTTAAGAGCCTATATCTGTTCCTGTTTTTTCGTACCCCATCCTGCCGCATGGTGAGCCATCAAAGGCTGATTAACTAAACCGCAGTGTTGATCAGGGACCTCATATCTCATCAGTAGGAGATGCTGCATTGTAGAAAGCATCAGTCCAAAGGGACCCCCATAGACACGTTGTGAACCACGCTGTTAATTTCCCATTTCCCCCCCACGCTCCCCACCCTGAGAAACTTTTAAACACAGCAGAAAGGGCACTTGGCCTTTTTTGATCTCTTCCACTAAAGGGCTGTGTTAGAATAGCTGGTCTCCATTAAGGCTTTTTACATAGCTACTGAACCCTAATTTGCTCTCCCCGCCTCAAGGCTGCTATCTGTGGTTCCTCCACACACTCGAACATTACTGCTGTAATTGACAGACAGATAATGAGCGAGTCTTGCCAATGGGAGAGAAAAGGAAGCATTTCAAGTGGAGTTCTTTCATTCATAAGTCATGATGTCATTGAGGGCCTCACGCTTCTTCCATCCCCGGCAAGTGGAAGGAGAAGGCCAATAAACAAAGCAATTGATCTAGCATAGGAGGACGTATTTAGCCACATGGCTAAGCTTCTTCAGGTTTCAAACAGAAAAGCTTGCACGTGATATTTACTCACTTGCTACGTTTATATGCAGCCTCATAGTCTGTTAATAAACCTACTTATAGCCCAATCGGAATAGAACACATCCATATGTAGGTGAGCTCTGGAAAAAACCTAAGGCGGGACACAAATTAAAATGGAGTTTTTATGTTGTTAAAGAAGGTCAAGCAGAGTGAGCTTCTGGTCACGTTACCACACTTCCTAGCTGCGGCCTCCCACCAAAATTCAGAGCGATTCGTCAGCGCTTTAAAGAGATCTGTGCCGAAGTTTTTCCATTACGGAGCTGTTGGTGTAAATCACTAAATCCAACCTTATATAATTTTAATCACCGTCTTGTTGCCGACAACTAGGCACCATTTTAAAGCAGCTGACAAGCTCACAGCAAACGCTAGCTGGGCTTAAGTACAGCCTTCATACTTGGGGGTTAGTTGTAACGCAGTGTTACAACTAAGCCACCTTTAGTAAACAAAGATGAATGAAGTACATTTTGCCCTTTTGTTCCATGTTTACACAGATTTTTATAATAAAAAAGAGAAAAACATCTGAAAATAGGGATTTTCTTCTACTTTATTAGTATCTTTCAGATGTTATCATTTTTTAAAGATGTATATTAATGAAATTGACATTATCAGCTGGTAAAGCTGTAGCTATTCAGAAACAATGTTCCATATTTTAGTGGTGTGTCATGTTTTTTTATTTGCTTTCCTTCACTGGACAAAAAATAAATCCATCATTGTTTGACACACAGTCTCATGTCAGTTTTCATATGTAATTTGATGTGTGTGTATCTATTGATTGATTCTGTCTGTCTGTCTTATAGATAGACAATATATAATGCAGCTTGGTTGGAAAATACAACCAATTGTATTTGGTTGTATTTCTAGCAGGTGTTAAACTGAGCCTCTGTCTGTTACAGTGAACCCACGCATGGGCTAAATTGTAACATCACGCTTCCCGTCATTTTGGGTGTGATTGTACATGAACGCTAGGTGCTAGAAGCAAAGTTTAAGTGTTGCTTTGTAACAGAGATGTATATGTTGTTTGTATAAAAATATAATTATTCCATCTTAAATAGTTTTTAAGTTATTAAACCAAAACCAAAATGTATGAGGTTGTGCCCTACTTTTCCCTACACCTCAGTCAAAATAGACTAGTCCACTGGAGGCCATTCTGAATACAGTTTCTCTCCAGTTGAACAAGGTGGGTAAACCTGTAAATAATCTGTTAAATAGAAGAATAATAGCTGTATAAATGGCTGTATCTGATTATATTCCCAATCAGAATGTTTAAGTAAGTTCTGTGTGTGTGAATTTGCGTCATAACCCAAGTTAATAAAATGGCAGGAGCCAAAAAGAAGGTCTTCAGAAGAGCTTCAAACTTTAAAAGCCTTAATATCCAGAGGTTTTGTGTCATCAGCAGTGGGACTGGTTTCCAGCTTATCTGCCTCTGAAGGTTGCAGGACACGACGTCTTTCTCTCACCCTTCTTTAATAAGTACATGTGAAGTCCATTTTCCTGAGTCTGGTGTAATTTTAAATCAATCAAAAAGACAAGCTGGAAACTTAGGTAACACACTGCTGCCCGTCTCACTCTGACTGGACTCATGTGATGCTTGTTGTCATGGTAACATCTACACTAACTGGTTCTCTACGCATGCGTGTAATTCTGGATCGGATTGCTTGTAGTGAGCATGTAAAACTGAGATTTTCCATCAGATTGTTGAGTAGAGTGAGCATAAACACCTCAGTCTTAATCTGTAATCGGGATGAATTCAATTGAGTCAGTGAAAATCTCTGCATGTAAAACACAGCCTCTGTCCTTAATTAAGTTGCCTTGACAAAGTCAACTTACTGTATTTTGTTTTGTGAAATATGTTTTTTTGTACAGTTTTCAAAGGTCACAGTTTTCTAGCTGGAACTGTAAAACTTCAGATCATAGAGCCCAGAACAGTGTGCTTGTGCTTTTTGAACTGATCACAAGTTTGACAGCATTTGTTCAAATATTAATTTTTTCCCCATAGCCACTCTGTCCTTTATAGATGTTACACACAGTCTCACATACATACTAGCACACATTTACACACACACACACACACACATATTAGCAACCACCTGGAACACTATAGCAATACAAAGCACAATGGTGGCAGGAGAATATATATAACACTTCTAATATACTTCTGTTAAAAAATTCAGTTAAATAAATCTAAAATATTTTAGATTATTAGAAGAATGATTTGCTTTGATGTAGCTTTATGCAATTGTATTTGTCTTGGAAACAATTTTTAAACACTTAATAAAATGAAAAACCATGGATATATATTCCAAACATATTTCTCAAATAAATATTTGTATAAAAATGGCCAAAAAATATATTTGTTAAATATATTTTTAAAATGCATTTATTGGTTTATATGTTATTAAATCTTTTCAACTGTATGTGGTTTTAACAAAGATTACAGATATAACATGAACTGAATGGATGGTACTGACTTTGCATTAACCATGCACATATGCAGTAAGACATACAAGATATATTTCAAATAAACAAGATATCAAATCATGACTGCATTTTCACAAAGTATCAATACCTACAATACTCGCTTTTGTCATGTTAAAGGTTCATTTGCTAATATGTAAAAGTAAGACGCTACGATATAAATTCATTTCAAAGGGTATCAAACAGTAAAGTGCATTAGACAGTGTTTTAGCTATGTTCATACATTCCCAAATGTAGTTGATACATATATTTACATACAATTATTTTGTATAGTACATCTCTGTGTGTAATATTTCCCTATAGTTTTTAAAATAAAGGTATTTTAAAATATATTTGGTTACTATGGCAATATATTCTGAAAGACATTTTAGTGTTTGGAATGCATTTCAGCATAGACTGCAATCCATTTATTACATTTAAATTATACAAAAATATGTGTCAATATACATTTTTTCCATATAGTTTAGTTCAGAAGGTCTTTAAAATAATGGAAAACATCTAAAAAGTACACTACATGACCAAAAGCATTCACCATGTCCTTCTAGTGAGTGAATTCAGGTACTTTAAGGTGACACAGACATTCAGATGGGCACAAACAGCTTATAATCTCCATAGAAAATCTTTGACTAATAGAATGAGATGGTTTGGAGAGTCTAAGGTCACCATGATCAATGCTAAGTGTGGTCCAAAGGGGTACAAAGATGATTAGCATTGGGCTGTGGAGCAGTGGAACTGCATGCTCTGGACTTATGGAGCTCCATGCAGTACCTTTGGGATGAGCTGGAGTGATGCTCAACTGACCATTCAATGTCAGTACCTGACCTCACTAATGTTCAGTCATATCCTCACACCAATGTTCCAAGCCTTCCCAGAAGAGTAGAGGCTGTTGCTGCATCAAAGAGGGACAAACTCACTATTAACACCCTTCATTTCAGAAGAAACGCTGGAGGAGCAGGGGCCTACATCATAGCGGACATTCAGCCAGGTGTGTCCAAACTTTTGACTCGTGCTGTATATATTTGTCACAGACAGAAACAAGTGCCAGACACGTTTTCTGAGCAATAATGTGATATCTATGCCAGGCAGTAGCATTACTGAAGCACAAACACTGAGCAACAAATGCTCCCAGATGGTCCATCGTCAAGTCCCTTCCAGACACGTGTCCAAGCATCTGCTGGCTTCTTTGCAGTAGCAGCGATCACACAGAATGTGTAACGATAGCACTTTCCAGTTAGCCTTCTCCCTCTCTCTCTCTCTCTCTCTCTCTCTCTCTCTCTCCTAGAGCATCCCTATGAAGCTCTACCTCACACACACACCGACTGCCGAACGAGCCTCCACTTTCTGTTCGGCCAAGCTAACTCCTGGAATCGATTCGGCACGGCCATGTGTCTTTGGCCGAATCCCAAACCTTTTTTTTTCGTTCAATTTCATCATGGTCTGGGTTCTGCCATCCAAGGGTGCAAATGCACACTCAGTGCGAAGCTGCAAAAAGTTAGCATAAAGGAGTCCTGTGAGAGGCGGCTATGTGCTATAGATGGATATTTTCTTCACTTTTCATTTGCCTCAAAGTCAGGGCTGACCTTGCATTAAAATCAAATAGGAATAGATGCTGACGATAGGTAGGTGTAGTAAAGACGCCTGATGATCTGATCACTAGAATGCTAGGGTCTTCATTATTTCTAAAAGAGCGCTCTGATTTCCAATGTGCCATATCATTTTATGCCTTCCACTCAGAAAAAGAGTTCTATGCAGTGGAGAAGCCTCAGAGAGAGAGAGAGAGTCCCATAGAAAGACTGTCCAATCAGGACTATTTTCTCTGTTATCTACGCAGATACAGCCAAATGAGCTCTCCCATTGGTGAGGGCTTCAGGTGACTAAAGGCCTTATAGGTTTAGATTAACTTCCAACATTATTAAGAAGTAACAGAGGAATCAATCATGCTTTGGTTTACAATAGGGAGCAATTTCATGTGTGACCACACCAACATCACCTGGGCCTTTTGAATGTTCTAGATATGTCATTGGCTGTGGAAAGAAGTCAAACCATGTTTCAGTCATTTGCTTTCTTAATAAAGAGTTACAGCAAAACTGAAACAGGCTAAAATGTCTGTTATAAAACGAATAGTTCCAGTCCTAAAATCTGACCTGGCCGAGCTGCGATTGAAGCTGTTGTAACATCCACGGTATACACACACCTATGTCCGTCAACGACAACTGAAATTTATATTACTATGCCACAGCATTAAAAAATAAATAAAAATAAATAAATAAATAAAAAAATACAAATAAAAATAAATATCCCTTCTGCTGTTAATGGAATAATATTTGACTCTAATGCTGCTCGCATGGACCACTGAGTATGTTCATGAAGTAAGAACCCATTTTTGTTTAAATTGAGCGGCTGGCACCTTATTTTCTCAACTAGAACTAGGCTGGTCAGCTAGTTAACAGAATAAACGCCTACGCAACTCCATCATTAATATCACAGGCTTGGAATAAAGTATTTATGGTATGATTAACTGTAAAACTGCAGTATGAAAGTCTAAAAAATGTCACTTGAATGGATTACAAGCTTCAAATGTCCGTGTTTCAGCCAGAAGTAGCATCAAACCCAGGCTGAATCTCAAACGGCTCCTTACTCCCTAAATAGTGTGCTAGCTATGAAAGTTTAGAAATTCTAGCCTCTACAGCCATAAACAAAGTATTGCATCAATAAATGAAGTATTACATCGTTTATCGAGTATGGATGTGTCTGAGTCCCAAATGACTATTTCTTAGCTGTACTTTGCACTGTTGGGCTGCAGGGTCCAGTATTTAAATTCCAATGTAGTGCACTTTGTAGGGAGCAAGGAGACATTTGAGATTCAGCCACAGCACAATAAGAGGATGCCACTAGATTGGTGCTTATTAAGACTCAGTAGTAATTTGGTGACCAAAAAGTATTTATAAAGCAAACGTATTTTCATTAAACAGTGCTATCATATCATTGTGTTAACATATGTTCACCATTAAATGACAAAAACTTAAAAAATTCATGAAATGACTGCAGTTTACAGCGATGGGTGACCAAACATTGTCCTTATTCAGTGGTCCGTGGTTGTTTGGCCACAGTATCATACAGTTAAGGAACTACATTTCTTGATGGAATACTTTTCATGTTGCTTATTACTGTTACCTTTTTCAAAAGGTCATGGATATGTTTTATTTATTCATTCATTCATTTATTTATTTATTTGCTTTTTTTCTTTTGACTGAATATTGACATGTACTGACCAAACTGCTCAAGGCCCAGCTCTCACGAACTTGGTCAATCACTTTTTTTGTATGTAGCATCTAAAAAATAGATAACTGATATTTGTGGTAATATGTATAACATATGGTATGTATTTGGTAATATACAAAAATATACACAACAAAGCAAACAAAAGTCTACTTACCATTGTCATTTCGCTATACTACACACAAAATCTCTTCTACTAATCAATGTAAATATGGTTTGGATTGAAAATTTCACATCTGCACTTTCCACACAATCTCTCTGCTTGTTTCAATGAGCTATAGTTCCAAAACAATTCATATGAAGCTACAACATGCTTTTGTTATCACTGACAAAATGATTGAAAGCTAAATGGGGAGGTATTCTCTAAACAACCGATTGGTGAGAACCTCTTTTTTTACATCAGTAGTCAGAACAGACGCAGAGCTGTCACCACATAACCCAACACAGCAAGGATCCGATAAAGAGTCAAAGGTGCAGAGACTCTGGGGAGAGGGAAATTAGCCCAGTGATAGTGACCCAATAGCTGGGTCATTTCCCCCAGTGGAGCAGCGCTCCTGTTGTGATTGCTCAGAGCCGGATGTCGGAGCCCATTAGCAACACGTGTCACTCTAATCTGCTGAGGTGACTCACTTTTCCTTGACGGGTGTCACAATGTCTTAATTGGACTCCTGTTGACTGTATAATAGGCTTTCACTTCTGTCAGTCTTCAGCTCCTTTGTCTGAAAGGGAGCAGCCACATTGCATACATTCTGAGGCTGCCTATAGCAAAGAAATAAGCTGTGATAATGGAATTATGGTTTGTGTTGTGTGCAATGGTTTTATATTTTGAAAACCTTTATATTCCATTTGACACTAGAGAGCGTGAAATTAAAGCCTGAACACGACTCTATCTGCGACTTTGAGACCCGACACAATCTAGTACTGCTAAATTTACACCTAAATTCACAGCCTGAACCAGCTTACATGCACTAACAGAGATGGATTGTGCCTTACTGTTTTGTACCTGTGCAAACAGCAATAATATCTCTTGAATCTTGATTGTTATGGAACTGTATGTAGGCATATCTCCTCAAATAGACATAAAGCTAAATCTAATCTAAAATAACCTAAGCTTGAGCTTGCATTTGGAAAATTGGCCAAAGACCTGCCCAAAAGCCAATATTTTCTCAAGCCAGTGTTGAGTACCAAGCTAATAATTTACAATACGTATTATATTTCGTTGCTGTCCAAAGAAAACCATGCATCTCCATTTTTGACGATTTTAATTTTTTCACATCATTTCAACACACCAGCAGTCCTTTACATTATAAGGAAATTTCATGATGAATGGACCAGTAGAAATGCTCTAAAATCACTTGGAATAAAATCACTTCACATTAACTAACATTGAAAGTTAAGAGTGTTTTTGCCAGTTACCATTTTCTTTAGACAGCGATGATTTGCAAAATTAAATTTTGTTGTACTCAGTGGTCAAGTCGTAAAAAAAAATTTGGTGGCATGAAGAGAAGTGCTGCTTATCGAATTACCAACATGATTCAGAATATAAGGCATGGTGGTAACACTCATCACCATAGCATTAACAAACATCTCCGGCAGTAATATGTTAGCTTAGCAATTTTCATTCTTTTTTATCTAATTTTATCTAATCAAATGTTAAGACAGTTGCCAAAGATTATCAATCCCATTTTTTTTAGCTGTGTTAACTTCAAACATCTTTCACTAGTTAACTTTGTACCTGTTCTTCTTTTTTTAAAATAGTTCACATATGTTGCTGCACTTTTACTGCTCTATATAGTGGGCCAGGTTGCCAAGTCGAGCCAAAATTACCAGCCCAGAGTTTGCCTAAAAGTTGGCCACAAGAAGCTGAAACTTTATCATTGTCTCACATGACTGCATTTTCAAACTAGTCCACTTCAACAAGAAAACCACAAATTGGCCACCCAGACTGAACACGCCACAGCACGAGCAATAAAAAGTGAGTGTGGTACTACATAACAACCTCTGTAGCTTATTCTGTACCATTATTAACTAGAACTAGAGTCAATGTACTTCATTGTTCAAATGTAGTTACATAATTACATAAGTAATTACATAGTTACTACATAGTGAAAGGTTTAAATTTGATTTACATTATGTAAGATGATATTATGCTAAAATAACTGTCAAATTCAAATCAGAATTAAACATCTGCTCTTCCACTTACAGGTTTAGAAAGTTTAGAACCTGAACTGTGTGTGTGTGTACTCTTCTCTGATTATAACTTGTTTGTTTGAGATGAAGAACCCCTGCAGTGTGTAAATCTCACAGATGGATGCAATGAAAATATCCACAATAGAGATCCTAATAATATCACATTAATCCAAAGGGGGATGCAAAGGGAGGATAGTCATTTTACAAGGTTTTTGTTATGGGTTTAGACTGGAGGATGCCATCCCCTCACATCCCTCCTCAGATTGAAGCCTAGTTGACCAATCCATTCTATTTTCTTACATTCAATTTTTCCCCCGATTTCCTCTTAGATTAGATTAAGATTAAGTGACCCTTATTAGTCCCACAATGGGGAAATTTCACCTCCGCATTTAACCCATCTGTGCATTGAAACACCACATACACACTAGTAAATGCACACACACTAGGGGGCAGTGAGCACTCTTGCTTGGAGTGGTGGGCAGCCCTATCCAAAGCGCCCAGGGAGCAGTTGGGGGTTAGGTGCCTTGCTCAAGCACCTAACCCCCAACTGCTCCCTGGGCTCTTACAATGTTTGTGAGGTTTGTACCAAAAACAACCATAATTAATTTTCCAGCCACTCTTTATTTCTAGTTATTTATATTCTGGTTGACTGTTCTGTATACAGCTTCATTTCAACAACACTCCTTACAACTTCAGCATAAATGGGCGGGGCTATACTGCTGTAGACTGAATAGGCAGGTATGTGAAAATGTGTATTGGTGACATCACTGACTCAAAGTGGGCTGCTTTTCCAACTTTCCAAGTTTCCATATTTGGACTGAATGAGAATGAACAGTATCTCACATTTTGAAACATAAACAATGTTTAAATACTATATCAAACCCCTTAATTGACCAATAGACATTGAGTTTTTCTAATTGACAGTAACAGATAAGCGCATTCCTTCTAACGACGGTTCCTCGTGAAGAATCAGACATTCCGTCTGTGCAGAAGTTCCAGCAGATCTGTTATTTGCTCTGGTATAAAGAGTGTTAAATCCGACTGACGATGAAAAATGCATATTCAGCCCCCTCACGATTTCACTTTTCATGAATATGAAACGAACTCGGCAACTAGCGCGAATAGACGGCTGCTCAAACGAACGCACCCAGAGGAGCCCCCTCTATTAGCTGGAGCAGATGGCTAGTCACTCAGCCACCAGCCTGGGAGATGAGCCGAGCCCGTTTGCATTGATGTGTCACGTCTAAAAACAAGGGCATGCCATGTGACTCAAAAGTCTAATGGCATTTGGGCAAACAACTGGCGTAGATGGGAATAAAAAGCCACAGAAAAGAACGATGGATTACTGTATTCACTCTAATGTCGCCGGATAAACCTCACAATCAGTTTTTGGAGGTTTTTTTTTTAAAGCAAAAAGCAAAGTTTGGAAAAGCAAAAAGTGAAAACGAACAGTGCCGGTAGAAGCTTCTCTCTTAAGAGCATAAAGCCTGGTAGAGGAAGGATTGTCTAGGAGAGAGCAATTATCAAGCTCACTTGAAGTACATTCTCTGAAATGCTGTTTTTTTTTCATTCCCGCCATTTTTTTTTTGTTCTCTCAGACAAGCACTGCTCTGCTTCTTTCACCGGAGCCCATTTGAAACCTTTTTTGTCTTTCTTTTCCTCTTTGCCGGAGCTCTCTACTGTCTCCTGCACTTTCCAGTCGATCAGTCATTATGAAAATAGGGGAGATAGCGACCATTGTGATGCCAAAAGCAGTCAGAGATGGATCGTACACAGGCGCAGCAAGTTGGAGGTTATGTAAACTTCCCACGCAATATCTCTCTCTCGCAAAGAACCTCAAACAAGCCCCGCAAACATATTTTCATAATTGCAGCTCTCTGGAAAAGTAGCCTATTAAAAACGCTGTCGAGATGTTCCGCTAACTGACAGATCCGCCGTTCCGCCCCGCTATTTTGCATGTCACCGCATTCTGAAGTTGTTTCTCTGAAGTGGCACATAATTGTTATTTATGGGCCATTGTTTATTAACATAAGAATGAGGTTTAGTGAGGCCTCTTGTTAGGGAAACGATGGAAAAAAAAAAACAAGTACCACTGATGCGAAGGCCTTGCAAATGAAAGGTTACGATGAGACATTTCATTCAGTTTTATTAACAGCCAGATCATTGTTTTTAAACATGTCTTTTCATCTGGACATCAGCAATTAACAGGAGTGGTGTTTGACCAGTGAAGATAAAGCAGGCTTCAACCCTTAGAAATCTACAGTTACTGTAATCATTTGTTGTTAGAGTTATTACCATCATTTTGCTTTTCTATTTAAATGCAATTGTGCACTTACATAGTAATTATATAGTAATTACAAAGTTGAAGTTGATTTACGGCAGTTACTTATATGTAATCTATTACAAGATTTATTACTGTAACTACAGTCATTACTGTAATTTTGCTGTACTATTCAAATGTAATTTAAATTTACATTACAGCACATTACATAATTACATTACAAATTACTGAGTAAATACAAAGTTTGATTAATGTCAAATATATGTATGCAACTTGATTCTGTTCATACTGTAACAAGTTATTACTCAATTTTATTTACTTTATTTACTACAGAATTATTCATGTAATTTAGTATGAATGTCATATCTGTAACTATATTACTGTTTTTCTGATTTTGCTTTTCAAATATAATTAATTATATAGTAATTACATAGTTTGATTTATTGCACAGCTAATTGTGGAAATTATGCTGTGTATTTCAGCAGTCCACTAGAAGATCCTCCTGGGGGAAGAACCGGTGTATGGCATGTGTCAGATTTATTACTGTAACTACATTTACTACTGTCATTTTGCTGTACTATTCAAATGTATTAACATAATTAATTAATTACATGGTAATTACATAAATTTAGATGCAGCACACTAAATCATTACATAATAAATTACTTAATGAACACAATTTGATTTACATTACAATTATGCAATTACTATGTAATTTATTTTGCTTTACTATCCAAATGTATTTACATTTTAATTACACAGTAATGACAATTTATTTTCCTTCATACAATTATTCACATGTAGTTTAGTATGAGCATCATAAGTGTAACTAGATTACTGTGATGAGCTACAAGTTAGAAATTATTAATCAAAGTGTATGTGGGATCTCTAAGCTCAACAAACTTAAGACTTTATTCTTTTGCTCAAAACTATGAAAATTGGTCCTTAACTCAGGATTTGGCTGAGCTTTCCAGCACAGAATGTTGCTTATAAAATACACAATCCATCCTCCTCTTAATGGAGAGAGTGTATCTGAGATACCAATCAGATTGCTATGCTGGAATAAACAGTCCTCAATGACATCTCTCCAAAATGACAAACTCACTGACCTTGTCCAGTGATCATTCTTCCAGCATATATTCACCATTTTAAAAGGTTGCCTAGCATACAGTTGCAGTCAAAAGTTTGGGCACACAATCATAGAACACAGTCAGTTGTTCATAGTCAATTATTTGTGAACAAAGTTTGTGAGAATATTAAGGAGCAATTCTCAGTTGCTCAAGCCGCCTGATCAAGAGCTGAGTTAAATTCTGGAGTTTATGGTAATTGTAGTCCATCAGGTACTACAAACACAAAGAACAAAATGCCCAGAAGTTGCTTAGTTTTGGGCTATAATGACATATTTAAAGCCCTCAGTAATTACAGAGGTCCAGAAATCTGTTTGAGCTAAGTTTGCTCTGATTGTTCAGCCCACCCACCCTGTTCTGAATTCCCCTACATAGACCCTGCAGACAGACCCTTCTCTTCTGAGCAGCTGTAAACACCAGTGTGGCTATTTTTCCAAAGGCATCCGTTCTGCTGTATCAGTTTGAGCCAGAATCTAGTCCTGAAAGTCAGTTCAGCCTCTGCTCAACACGGCTACAAAACTGAACAAACCCTTCAAGCCCCTAGTTGCTGCTTGCGTGCCAGTAGACGAGCAAAAAGTGTAAAGTTATGAGATTGCGTGATCTTCACAAAGGGAAAGGCTTGGAATTCCTATGAGGCATTTCAGGCAGGTGAGAAAAGTGCTTTCTATGGGAAAGAGTTTCCCCCTTAGCGTGTACATTACAAACCATTAACATTCACAAAAAGCTACATAACACAAGTAAAGACTACATAACACAAGTAAAGACTACATAACACAAGTAAAGGGGAAAGTTGCAAAAGCATAATAGGTCCCCTTTAAATGTTTCTGTTTCTTCTCCATGCACTTAAAAATTCAATTTGTTTCGCTCAGATTAGAAACATTTTGTCATTTTTATCTAAAAAAAAAAAGAACTTGGGTTACAACACTTGCAACTTTATAGCACCAGTGCTAACTGCATTTACATTTTACATTCACGTCATTTGGCAGATGCTCTTATCCAGAGCGACTTACAATTTGATCATTTTACACAGGTAGGCATAGGTAGTGTTAGGAGTCTTGCCCAAGGACACTTATTGGTATTGTGTAGGGCACTTACCCAGGTGGGGATTGAACCCCAGTCTACAGTCTACAGCATAGAAGGCAGAGGAGCTACCTACCACACTATACCAACCACTAACTGCTCAAAAAGCTCTGGACAGCCTTGTAGGAGGGCTTTCTTAGAGGTCAGGTCCTTGGTTCTTGGATGTAGAACTAGGAGACTGATTTTCCTAGAACTTCCTTTAACCTTTTGTGCAAAAAATAACAAGAAATGTCACAAATTGTAGCTGAATTCTCATATACAACTCTCCACTCTCTCGCAACAGACTCTATGCTTCTCAATGTATGGGTGGTCTGCTGCGTGTGCATATGGCAGTGCGTTAGGTGCGATCGAGCTGTTCTCCAGCAGAATCAATGCTGCTGGGCCGCAGCGGGGCGCTTAAGACAGGATGGAGAGATGGGTGGCCATGCTGCAGCTTCCAGGAGTGATGGAGAGGAGGGAAGAGACGAGAGCAGACAGCAGCAGAGAATGATTCATTTGTATCCGGACTCGAACGGAGCACACCGGCTCCTCATTACTCATATGTCCCCAGGATCTCCCGCTGAGGCCGCAACCTTCCCTCTGCTTCACTGTCCGGTCCGGCTGGAGGAGATTCCTGTAAAGAATGTGAAAGTGTGGGGTTCTCGTTATGACTCCATTCAAAGCATTATGACCATGTTTACAGCACATTGTGGTATCTCCCATCAAAATCATTGACATGTTGAAGTTCTGAGTTAGGCTGCTGTGTATTTCAGCAATCCACTAGAAGATCCTCCATTGGGTGGCATGTGTCAGTTCTGCGTGGTGATTTATTTATGTTTGTATTTATGTATGTAGTCACAATTGACATAACTAGGCTATACGTGTTGGCAGTTTGCGAGTAGGAGTTGTACTTTAAATGGCTGGAGGTGACACAGTTTACTGGGGTGTCCCATTACTTTCCTATGCTTGGCCCCCAGCAGGAGGTCCAGAATAAGACAGTGGATGATTGATTGAACCAAAGCATTTTTAAACTTTTTAACTTCTCATCAAGCAACCTTCATGTTCAAAATGATACTTTAATACAATTTGTAAAGAGAAAAATATATATTATGTCTTGAAATTGTGGTGAGACCCACAGCTTCATGCACCATTTAAGCTCCGCAGGGTTGCATCACATTTGTGGGCACAATAAGTTATATATACATATTATTTAAAGAAATGCACAGGGATATTTTTCCATGCTGTCAACAACGTCAAGTTCAGTCTAAGAAGTTGGTTTTGGATTTTCTGCTTCTTATAATCCAAAGCAATTAAAACTTAGACTAATTAGTCCACAAAACCCTACTTCACCTATCAGTTGTCCAGTTTTGTGTTTGTTTTTTTTTCTTTCGATCCATATTGGATTTTACAATAATGACCCATTTAATCTGTGTCTTTTAATGCTTTTTTTCTGAACCAATTTTATAAACTTCTTCATATTATTAGTATTTCCTTTGGCTTTCTCCTTCCTTTTGAAAGTAGAGTATCTCAAAAATATTAGAAATGTCTGCTGAAAAGAGGGATGGAAACCTGCTTTTTAATGTCAAACCTTCTTCAACCCACTGCGACCCACCTGGGTCTGAAAATAGGGATGATTAATTTTGATATTTGAGCATTCATAATAGTGAACAGTTGTTCTGTTAACCTTGGGAAAGAAGAAAATAAGGATTTTGGCTCATATTAAGGTATTGTAGTTCTGACTTACACTACACAAACAGGGTAAACTTTTGTACTGGTGCTAGCAGGCTAAAACAGTCAGCTGCATGAAGGACAACTTAGCAGCAAACATAGATGTACTTTTAATTAAAATGTTTTCTAATTCATAAATAGCCAAGGAAAAGTTTTTGGCCAGTACACTTTGGTAAGGGTGCCTATTCAGCTCTAGAACTAACACTAGATCTAACCAGTGCAGCAATAGATGGTGACTAATGGATGTCCACACCTTTATTCTCCATGGATCCAATGTGTCAACAAATGAGTGTCGAGGTAACACTGGGAACGGTGAAATAGGTTTCCATTGATTTTGGATCTAACTAATGCTGTATAGTTAACTTAGCTACAGCTGCACTAGCTCTGTGTTTTAGTTGCAAAAGCATAGAGTGAATTATATTCTACATCTATGTCATGCTCAGGTGTTTACATAGGTGTTTGCCAACCTACTTGCATACAACATGAATGTGTGCACTAGGAGGCAGCATCCAATCAGGAAAGTATAGATAACAAACAACGTTTTGTTGTATTTTGTTTTTGCGCTAGTTCTGGTTCAGTATGAGTACTATTTGGACCCCAGTGCAGCCAGCATTTGCATGACGCACAGTTCTGCTGATTGGCACAGTGCATTGTTGAGATTTTAGAGGGTGCACATCACGAGTTCTAAGATTACTCTGGAAACTTCTTGATGCAAATACAAGTCCAAAACTTAACAATGAAACTAATTAGCCCTGTACTACCTGCAGAATTTAATTGCAAGCATGAATTAATTGAATAAAACAAACTAAAACATTTCAAACATATATTTTTCAGTATCCAGGAATCATTAGAGCTTCTCTTAAGGCCTAGAATGCCCTGAGGGCCAAACAGTGGTTTCAGTATTTGAATACCAACATGTGCAAAAGTTCCCCAGTAACTTCAGTTTCCATGCAAATCCACATTTAAAAACCAGTAAAGAAAGGAGGATTGGTAAGATTGCTTGTGTAGAACAAATATTAACGTTTCCATTCTTTACTATCCTCCTCCCCCCATGCCACACCCTCCTACAGGTATGTATGAAGTAATACTGAAATCTATAAATCTGTCTCTAATTTAACTCTTAATCAGAATGACTCGGTGGTATTTACTCTACAAAACCGATGAGAAAGTTATCTTAAGGAACTAAACCAAGTGGGTTTACATGACAAACTAAAAATGCATTTATTTGCAGATAACACAGTCAGAATATGCTCACTCTACTCTGTATGAATGAATGGAAATGTGTGGCCTGATTACATTCAGCCCATACAAGTGAGTGCTCTTGAACTTCTACAAGTATTGAACCTGTTATGTACATATATTCATTAAGAGGACTTATGTTAAGGTATGTATAGCTCTTTTATCTGCTGTGAGAGCATTAAGAAACAGTATGAGTTGCGAGAGAGAGCTCTACAGTGAAAGAATAATGTAGAGGGAGCTGTCAGACAAATCCTCATAAAGGTTTTATCTGACACGCCAAACCAGACTGGCTTAGTAGCAAAGCAGCAGCGCAGTGCTTTGAGCTATCGGCTTCTTCCTGTTGTTCTTTATTGCTCGTCCAGTGTGGTGGAGAAGCTGAGAAACGTGATTGAGTATAGAAAGCGTCCAGTGATGAATAGTTTACGTGAAAAGCTGAAAATATTGAAGACCGAGGAGTCTTCAATGTCATATTGGCTTTCGCTCAAAGTTGCCCCAAGAGGTTTCTCGTTTAAGCCGAAAACGTTACAGTATGTCGGTTCTATCATGAGAACAATTTCTCTTTATAGAGCGCGGAGATACGTGAAACTTTATTGGTAAACAGAGCATGAGCTCGCCTGGCAACAACAAAACAACTGTTTTTTTTTGTGAGGATTTTCAGAGACTGAGGGTGATGATGCAATTGTTTTGATTTAAGGTGATCTCCGAGACCTGCAGGATTGACTTGCATTTGGTGCTTTTCGCCCTCGTGAACAATTCTCCTTGATGTGAACAGGCTATGGAAATGTCAATATCATATTGACAGGATTATTTTTTCTATTTGTGCATAATTCAGTGGTTGAGATGTAAACAGAGTCACTCAGAGTGGTTTGGTGTGAGATGGTTCAGATTTCTGTACAGTGGTGGTGATAGGAACCAGGGGTCGCCATGACTACAACACAAATATAGACATTTTATTTACCATCCAAAACCACCAGTGAACCTACACGAGTCTTCTGAGTTTTTATATGTCATGTTGATGATGCTAAAATAGTGAAAAATCGGAAAAAGTAAGTTTTCTTTGGGGACTATTTTGCCTCACAACACGATGCATGTATCCCTCCACCATGAATGGATTTCAACACAACCTCACCACCGACACATTGATGATACGCCATGTTTAAACTTGAATAACTTTACAACCATTCAAGATACTGACCAATGTCAAATTCAACGTTAAACTAGAGAAGTTATCCTACAAAATATCGTGCATCTGAAATTCCAGGCTTAATCTACACTACATTTGCAGGGTCAGCTTATTAGCCCATCTTTAGGTTGTACTGCACAGAGATCAGCGTTTAGTGGCTGTTTGTTTCGACAGCTTTTGTTTTAGTTGTTGTTGTTGCTTGGTAGCCAGTCAGAACTTTAAATATACCACCCAGCAGGTCCAATCAAAGCAGAGAATTAGCTTTAGAGCCTCCCACAATGCTGTGGTTTCATTTTGAAAACATGACTGCTGACATAGTGGCAGCTAGTGATTTCCAGAGAGACTTAATAACTTGAAAATGTTTGATGTCTGACAAGATCTTCATGAAGTGACTTTTATAGTGCAGTGATTAAGAGACTGGAGACATGAGAAATGTCATGGTGTGGCTCTATACAGTGAAATAGCAATACTAGTTTTAAATAAACTTACACTAAAAATGCTTACAGACCTGTATTTTGTCACTGTTGGGGGGAAAAAAAAGTTAACTTTACAGAGGAGAAAAAATGCTACAGGTTAATGTTTCAAATAATTTAGGATCATTTTTATTGGTCCATTTAACATGGAATATTAACACAGTGCCATGGGATAATGAGAATTTTCAAATAAATAGAGTTCCATACGTTGTTCAAGTGGTAGATTGTTTGAGTTATTTATTTCAAATTCTTTAATTCTATTCTGGTAAATTGTTTTTTTCAGTAAAATGTGAAAAAATATAATTTTAATGATTATGATAATTATGATAAGTTTGTTTTATGATTTTGCATACAATTTCCATCTTTTTATCAACATAAAAATTTGTTTGTATTACTTAAATTGGTGAAAAAATTTGTGATGAATCCTGAAACATATATTAGTTACCAAATCAATTCAAACTGTGAACTAACTAACCAACTAACTAAATAAAAAAATAAGTACATAAATAAAACTGGTTAAAAAAGCAATGAAGTATTCAGAGCTTAGATATTATTATGTAAAAAATTATGTTCTGATCTATTTCATTCTAAGGTATTAATAGAAGAAGTAATAAGCTATATATATCATTTATAGGGTACTTTCTATTGAGATATATATGTATCACTTGTGTCAAAATCCCCATTTTTATCATTTTCCAGTTTTTTCATAATATGAAAATGTCTGTTGTCTTTTACATTATGTGTTAATTTCATGATGAATGGACCAAAAGAAATGGGTCAGAGTTACTTGGGAAAATGTCTGGTTCCATTAACTTACATTAAAAGTATGTTTTTTCCTTCTCCTGTAAAGTTATCATTTCAGAGATATGAGGTTTCATTCCAATAACAGCGATATATAAATGTTTAATGGGTTTTTATCTTGCTTTTAAGCCGATTAGACAATGATCTACATACATCTTTTAGTTGTATTTTAAATAATTCAACACTTCAGATGTTAGTTTTCCATCTCCACCATTGTAAACATTTTTTTTTTACTATTAAGAATAGAACATTTTACGTCAAACCACGCTGAATATTCTTTGAAATTTTAAAAAATAGGTGGACTTGCCCTTTACCATGCTGTTGTTCCTGCAGGCGACAACCTTGAAAAAAACACCAAATGAAGAGATGGAACAATATTGATTGAGATAATGGAAGGGAAAAACACGCATCAGTTACTTTGCCGTCCCTGGTCAGAACATTCGTATCATTAGCCTTGCTTTTTGTCCTGGTAGAGCTTTAGGCTGTGAGCTCAGAGCTCACGGCAAGGGCACAGCGCACCTTCATAAATAAACATACGAAAGCATCTTGAATAAGAATAAGAAATGTACCGAGGTTCCATAATTACTGACACATATGAAACATTTAGATCTCACAGTGAGATCGCCGCTTTCTTTCTCTCGCTAGCGGAGGAAGATCATTATTGTGACTTCTGCAATTTCCACCGGAGCCCTCTCTACCACAAAAAGACTAATTACAGCCAATATCTCTCTTTTAGCCCTTCCCTTTCAATTACACGCCGTATGTATGAAACCCACACTGGCAAGCTGTGATTACGTCGGCGAGAGAGATCCAAATGGATCCGATGATGGCAATTTGGGGGATAAAAACTCCTGCGTATGAATACGACTTTGAGTTTTACTGAACGGAAAACGGCGTTTTAGACCCATCAGACTTAAAAACTATAATTTCTTGTGCTTATGGATAAGAATGTACTTACACGCACTTCTACAGACAACACTGGATCTCTGAGTGGAAGATTTTGCAATAAAATTATTTGAATTCAAATTTGTTCATGGGTCCATATCCTGCATCTCTTCTGTATTTTATGACATGTGTGTGGATTTACATACCAAAAAAAGCCATTGTTTATTTTTACCATCCTGATTTTCAGTGGTGGACAGAAACAAAGTAAATAGTAAAGTAATTCGTTGCTGTACTTTTTATGCTGTAGTTTTTTCATGTATCTGTACTTTACTGAAAAATTTCCATTTTTGGTGACTTTTTACTTTCACTCCACTACATTTCAGTCAAGTCAAATCTCTCACTTTTTACTCCACTACATTATGAGAAATCTGTCGTTCCTTTTGGCTTATATGTGCATAAAAATGCAACCTGTCAAAATGAAAGAAGCGTGAAGCAGCACTCCAATCAGGGCACAGTGCACACTTTGTTTTGAGCTTGTTTTGACCTGTTGGACATACCGACCCAGTGCAAGTGCACAGTTCAACGTCAGTGCAGCAGCGTACAATTTCGGGAGCGCCTATTCCAACATAAATGATGAAACTCCTGACTCTAACCTACCTTTGTGTAAATAGTCCACAATATAGAAATATATACTCATATGCAGTTGTGACTGGCGAGTTTCTTTTTTCTGAATTTATACAAAAACTTTTTCAAAACTGTCCCCTTTTTAAAAAGAGTTCTTATTACATCTAAACTTGTAACTAAGTTGCAAATAAATCCTAAACCGAAACTTTGCTTGTTCACAAAAGGTTATTTCAGAGCAACTCAGTTCTACCTAATGGAAACTGTTTACCTTCAGTGTTTTTGTGCTTATGATAATTTTAATAGACATCAGTGTCACTAATTAATGACATTCTATTAAAAGACTGGTTTACCAAGAGAGACACTGGCGTATTTTCACCTAAAATGAGTTGATAAAGCAAGAGTCTTGTTACAGAAATGGTAATAGGGCATTAAAGTCATAATTAATCTTTCAGTACTTTCACTTTTGATACTTAAGTACATTTGAAGGCAAATACTTTTGTACTTTTACTCAAGTGGAGGTCTAAAGGGAGGAACTTCTAGTTTTACTGGAGTAATATTTCACCTTGGGTATCTCCACTTTAACTCAAGTACATGGTTTGTGTACTTCGTCCACCGCTGCTAATTTTCCATCCCTCAGCTGAATCTTTAAGATTGATATATGCAACTGAGCTCTGTTCTGATTGGCTGCCCTGTTGTGTGCTTTATTCTCCCTATATATATATATATATATATATATATATATATATATATATATATATATATATATATAAAACGTGAATGGGTGGGGCTAAACTGTTGTAGTCTAATATATGCAAATGTGTTGGCTTTTGAGATATCACAAAAAGGAATTAAAAATGGGCTGTTTTTTGTGGCTTTGATTCCATCTGCAAAATTTTAACAATCTATATGTGCTATGTTTATTTCAGAAAAAATGAAAAATGTGTAAACAAGCTTTGTTCTGATTGATCACCTTGTTTTGTGCTTTGTCCTCCTTATAACTTCAACGTGAATGGGCGGGGCTAAACTGTTCGGGTCTGATATATGCAAATGTATGGTTTTTGAGATATTACAAAAAAAAAAGAAATTTAAAATTTCCTGTTTTTGAAGGTTTATTTCCACCTGCAAAATTGAATAATGTTGGTGTGCTACTTTTATTTCAGGAAGTGAGAAATATCTAAACAAGTTCTGATTGGCTGTCTTATATTGCACCTTGTTCAAAAAGAAGCTAAAGCTGAAACACTCCTTAGAACTTCAGTACGAATGGGCGGAGCTAAACTGCTATGGGCTTGGGCTATGGGTTTCATTTCAATATCACCAAAAAATAAGAATTCTAAATTTGCTGTTTTCGCAGGCTTCCACTTGCAAAATTTTAACAATAATTTCAGAAAAATTAGAAATATGTTAACAAGGTTTGTTCTTATTGGCTGCCCTGTTACGTTTTTTCATTGTCCTTATAACTTCAATGTGAATGGGTGGGGCCAAACTGTTGAGGTCTCATATATGCAAATGCATTGTTTCTTGAAAATATCTCCGAAAAAATAGGACTTCTAAATTTGCTGTTTTTGCAGCTTCATTTGCACTTGCAAAATTTTACAAAATATTTATGTGCTATGTTTATTTCAGAAAAATGAAATATATGTACAAAGCTTTGTTCTGATTGGTCATCTTGTATTGCACCTTGTTCTAAAACACTCCTTATAATTTCAGCAAGAATGGGTGGAGCTAAACTGCTGTGGGCTGAAAAGATGGATTTTTCTGACAGCACAAAAAAGAATTACAGAAAAATGGGCTGTTTTTGCAGCTAAATTTCTGTTTTACAATGTTTATTTACTACGACTCTTTCCAAAAAAAACAAAAAAACAAAACAAAGACAGTTTCCATAATAAGAGCCCTATAAACACTGGTAGTTATAAACCTTATTAACAATGTGAAACAGTCGAAAAAGTAACAGCAAATTTACACACATAACAAAAGCACAGGTTTCCACTTTTTCTCTCATTCCATCTCATTCCGATTTCTTCACGAGGCCAGGTTCAGAGCAGCATATAATAGGATTGCTTGGGAATTGAAAAATAGATGTTTGTCAAGGGATATATATATATATATATTTTTTTTTCTTTTTTTTTACAGGCATTCGAAACCACAGAAGCGCTTTGATTTGTTTTAATTGAAGCACTGCCACTCATCAGGAAATGAAGCCTGGTGAAGCTGAGAGATACGTGAAAAGCTTCATAGATCCCATTCCCTCAGGGGAAGCTGCTCACGCATTCTCTTTTTTCCTCCCGTCTTTTTGAGCTTCGCCTCTGAAAATTCCCATTCTTTTCAGGAACTCTGAAGCACACGGTGCTCTTAATGCACTACATTATTTTCAGTTCCAGGCAACAGCAGAGGAAGTCTACCTGAAGGTTGTTGCTAAGGGACAACTTTAGACCAGTTTAAAGCTCTTTATCAATATGCAGGAGAATTTGGTGTGGATCTTTGTGGCTCTTTCTAAAGGGCTCTAAATAGCACCAAATAAGACGTAACATTTTTATGTTGGTAGACAGAACCATTTTGATTTTATCCATCACAGAGAGGAACCATTTAACCATGAAAAGAGCTACTTAAATGGTTCTTTGAGTGTTCACAGTTCTATATGTAACCATTCACAAAAGAGCCTTTGTAGAACCACTTTTCTTAAGGATGTACAAGTCTGGCGATAACAAAAGCAGGGTTTACATTGATGTGAAGTACAAATCATTAAGTACCATTTGCTTTTTAGTGTCAGAGAAATTTATTTGAAAATCACACAGAATCCTCGACTAAATATGATGTCACACTTTGTCAGTATTCAGTGTGTCTCTCTTTACCTTTATTCCAGCTTCCATTCTTTTCAGGAGACTCACTTTCAGTTTCTCAAAGAAATCTGCAGACACACCATCAAACACATTCAGTGGTGTTGAGGTCTGGACTCTGGGGTGGTCAGTCCATTGTTCAGCTTCTTTGTTTGATGTGTCCGTCTCCTTTTCTCAGTGAGGTTCTTCTTGAACAGCTACACATCCTTTCAGACCCATAGCGCTGCGTCGTCTTCTCACAGTGGAAGGATGGACAGAAACACCTGTGGATGTTTTCAGATCTGAAGCAGCTTGATTTTCTCTCTCTCTCACAGATGAAAGCTTTAAGTGCTGTTTATCTGATGGGGGCAGTTTTGGTGTCTACCAGGTCTTCCAGGTGGTTGTGAGGAGCCACATTTTCTCTGCAGCTCACCTGTTTTTTTTTCGTTTATTTTTTCTTAATGAAGTAGTTTATCTTATTTCTAATCCCCTCACAAATGTATCCTGAACAATAATAATGTGTACTTAGTGGCTGTTTTGATTGGAAATTAGATAAATTGCACTATGCACTACATAGACAATGTTGTGTAAAGCACGCCTCCACTGGACTCTAGAGTGGTGGAAACATATTCTGTGGAGTGATGAATTACACAATGTGACAGTCTGATGGAGTAGTCTGGGTTTGGCGAATGCCAGGAGAACGTTACCTGTCTGACTGCATTGTGCCAGCTGTAAAGTTTGGTGGAAGAGGGATAATGCTATGGGGTTGTTTTTCAGGGGTTGGTCTAGACCCCTTAGTTCCAGTGAAGGGAAATCTTAATGCTTCAGCAGACCAAGACATTTTGGACAATTCTATGCTTCCAACTTTGTGTGAACAGTTTGGGGGAAGAACCTTTTCTATTCCAGCATGACTGAGCCCCAGTGCACAAAGCAAGGTCCATAAAGGCATGGCTGGGTGAGTTTGGTGTGGAAGAACTGGACTGGTCCTCACAGAGCCCTGACCTCAACCCCATCGAATACCATTGGGATGAACTAGAACAGAGATTGTGAGCCAGGCCCTCTCGTCCCAACATCAGTGTCTGACTTCACAAATGCTCTTCTGATTGAATGGGCAAAAATTCCCACAGACACTCTCCAAAATCTCATAGAAACCTTCCCAGAAGTGTGGAAGCTGTAACAGGTGCAAAGGGGGAACAATTCCATATTCCTGCCTATGGCTTAGAATGGGATGTCATAAAAGCTCCTGTGGGTGTAATGTGTAGGTGTCCCAATACTGTTGGTCCATATAGTGTAGTACTGTATATTTTGAGGGAAACATTTTCCAATATTTTTGTACTTTTGAAATAAATTCAAACATGCGAATGCAAACTCACTGTGTAATTAAATGTATGATGACAAATAATAGAGCAAAACAACAGTGATCTGTTGACTTCTAAGGCCTGAACAGGAGCGTTTGAGTCTGATGTTCTTTGGTAATTTTATTTTTTTACTATATGCACTTTTGATAAAAGGTAATTTAGGTACGTACAACTACCGTGTTAACATGCATTATCCTACAGCGGATTAGCTTTGCTCTTACACATTGATTAGACGCAACACTAATGCCAAGTCCGCTCAACAAGCACAATTTCAGCTATAATCCTGCTTTCACCTGCAGCTCTACATGGGCTGGTGCAATTGAAAAGCACTCTAACTACTAGGCCCTGTGATGGCCGTAGCAGCGGCCAAACAAAGTGGTTATGCTCTGTCCGGAGGACAAAATGTAATCCTCTCTACAATTTTCTCTTCTCTGCCGGGGAGAGAAGGCAAAGCACATGGCCTAAAACCTCTTAACCCTCTTTCTCGGGACAGAAATTGCAACGGAGAACATGGAGAAGCTTCGGCAGGAGATTAAAGTGAAAGTCTCTTCTGCTCGACTGATTAATCGCCGGCTTTTATCTACTCCCTAAATCTGGACTGATGTCCATTGTCCTCCAGCAGTGGATCTGATAGCATCAGGGCAAAGAGCCGAGCGCGGACTAGCCGCACGATCAGCTCCTCTATATGATAATGAATAACTCTACAGCTGATTGATTGATCTGGTCTGAAGATAACGCTCAGGTGACCGCTGTCTGGAATGAACTCTTTTGGTCTTTTTCGCGTCTGTAATTTGAGTTTTTTTCAGTGTATTTCACCTCATTTTTAACCCCTTAAATTCCCAATGCTAACTGTTTGAGCTTCTTGGGTTATAGAAGTGCGTAATAAAATGTTGGTGGGCCCACTGGTGGGCCCTGGCCTTTTAAGGGGTTAAACTAGGTTGGGACAGCAGGTAATAATCATATCTACAATTTAAGAAACAGATATTTGTCAGAAAGATGAACGGAGGGTTTAAAGGAAACACAATTGTTCTAATAGAGTGAAATTAAATGGAATATTTTCATGAAAATGTGTAAAATTTCAAAAACAAAATTAGCACCAAACACTAAAAAAGTAAATCAGAAAATGGCTTCATCACAAAATATACAAGGAGATAAAATTAGTACAATATTTTTGCTTGTTTCAGTGCAAGTCAAGTTACAATAATATATATGTGTAACTTTTTTTTGCATATATGTGAGACTTTCATTATAAACATTTGACTATTTTTATTTTGGAGTCTTTTCTTGTGTACCCAAAATTCTGAATTTCATTTATGTTTAAAACCATCTGAAAACTGAGCGCTGAATCAGAAAAATTGCATATTGGTGGGATAGACAGTGCCAAAAGGTGTGCTGACACCAAATGTGAGCTTTTTTTGCCAAATAGAAAAAAAAATTCTGTGGGCAATTTCCTTATTAGGCTTTAAGTCTTTGAGCATAGATAGATTAAACTCTAGTTTTTAGGCCAGATTGGCTCTTTAATAAACACATTTCATGTTCAAATAAGAGCAGATGTTTATACCTTATCTACACGCTAACTGGAATTCTTTTTTAAACACCTCCATGTTGAAGACCAGTTGGTCTATATTTGCTAACTGCTGATTTCATATTGACCTTTTAATAGTAACCAAAAGAAACTGAGAACATCATGGATGAAATGTTTAGATTATGGTTGTGCACAAGAAATAAAAGCACTTGAAAATGTTTCTCACCCTAGATACTACTTAATAAAGTAGTAATAAGCAGCTAGGTTAATTACTAGGAAATTTGTAACTTTTTGACTTGGTAAGTTAGTTACCAGCTGAGGGCATAATAATGGACACTTACATTGGTAATACTTTACTTGAAGGGTGTTTACATTCATTACATCTGACAAACATTTCATAACATGTTCATGAAAGTTATGTTTAAATCTACATTGATAAAGTATACATGTTTTACGTGACAATAACATGGACTGGTATGTCATGTTACTGAGATATAAAAGTCCTCAATTTTTATTTTGAAAAATTTTTACTAAACTTCCTTGTTTCTGGACAGCCAAAATAAAAATGACCTCACTTTACCCCTTTGGTCACTACATGCTTTAACACTCAGGCACATTTCACCTATACTTTCAACTTCTTTGAAAATATTTCTTTTTTTTTTTCTTAAGCATTTGTAGCATAAAGAGAGTGAATTACTCAAATATTCTAGGAACAATCAAAGGAATTTTACAGGGCCATAAAACTCATCCTTTCCCTGTAGATGCTGGACAGCCACATGAATGTAAGTACACTACTTTGCATTGCAATTTAAAGATCCGCATAACATGCATTTCAGTCCTTTTAGCTTCCATCACTTTTGAGGTAAAGGCAAAATGGAATTTATGAATCCTTGGCATAACAGTGCAATATTTAAAAGAGTGTCATTTAAACAGGATAACCAATGCACTGTTGTTATACTTGCAGTGTTATACTTGTGCCTTCTCCAATAACATTGAAAGAGAAGAGAACATCAGTAAAAATAAAATAAGTATTAAAAATATCTAATATTTGGGATAACAGTGCCTACATTTAACCTCAAGAGAGTTAAACTTGGGATAAATAATGTTTTCCTCAGTAATATAACCAATACAATTTTAAAGAAGACAAAAATAAAAAGTTAAAAGTGAAAAGTAAAAAGAAGAAAGAGTAACAAAGTGCAAAATACAAATAATTAAGAAAAAAACAAATAATTAAAAAGAAGTTGAAAGCACCAAAGCACTTAATGACCAAAAAAGTGGGTAAAGCAAGGTCATTTTTATTTTGACTGTCCAGAAATGAGGCATTTCACTAAAAATAATATACTTTTTCAAAATAAAAAATGAGGACTTTTATTTTGAAAAATGTCTCTAAGTAAATGACATAGTAGTCCTTATTAATATCATGTAAAATCTGTATTCTTTATCAATGTTTGTTTTAAACATACATAAACATGTTATGAAGCGCTTATGTAAGATGTTATGAATGTGTTATGAAGCCACCCTTCAAATAATCTTACATTAATGTGCAAAAAACTACAAATAAAAGTCCTCTGTAAAATTCTTAACACCTTATTGCTTAAAAGTACAGTAATGATAACAACTAGTTACTTACTACTGCATAATAGGGCTTAATTACAGAGTTACAAATGCGTTATAAAGTGTCACCAGTTTTTCTTTTAATTGCATTCAAAACAACAGTAGCATTTGCCTTAACTGAAGCAAAGCCTTTGACGCTGAGACAGACCACTGTTTGGAATAAACTGTACTTGTTTGTTTTTCTTCACTCTGCATCTTCAATGAAACCAAACCTTCAGCCTTAATAACCTTTTCACCGCAGAACTTCAAAGGTGTTGCATCATTTTCCCGTCATGAAAACTTCATACTCTTAATAGAAAACTGACTCAATAATGCTGCGAAAATAATGTGATTATTAAGGCTGCAGGAAATCATTTCACATTACTTCCTGGCGGTGGGATTACTTTACATTAAAACCACCTGCAAGTACATAATGGCTCCTGGCCAGATTGGGTTGGGACTACATATGTCCTACTGTAGTAAACACCTCACACCTGTGGCTGTGACTGCAAATCACTACTGAGGCTTTAATTAATTGCAAGAAAATCATCATATTGAGATGTAAATGAGCTAAGCAGAAGCACATTCGCCCCAAAATAGCCGAAAATAAAAATAAACACCACAGTTAAAGTGAATGATGCTGGCATGGCTGAACTGTGTCCATACATGCAGATTTAAAAAGCTCATATTTTATGTTTCTTGCATTTTTGGTCCACTTGTATGATCTTATGTATCAGAAACAGACATAATTTATTTTGACATGACTATTTTTCCACCCGCTCTTTATCCCTTACAGTTAAACATGCTGTGCCTTTAAGACTCTTAAAGAAAAGGCTCTTTTGTTTCACAAGTGAAACGTGCAAAAACAATCACATGTAATCACATGGCATGAAACCTTTTTTTTCACACTTGAACGCATCTTTACATATTTTATGTCATTTTTTCAGATGTGATAACATATTTTTTCCAAACGTGAACACACAATTTTCCACATGGTCACACGTTTTTAGATGACAATATGTTTTTCATACATTCATGTTTGTCACACATGATCACACATTTTTTACAAACATGATACATGATTTTTCACTTGATTACAATTTTTTCACAAGTGATCACACATTTTTTCACACGAGATCCCATGCTTATATGTAAACACATTTTTTTGAGAACATGTATTTTCACATGATCACAGTTTTTTCATACGTGATCACATGCTTTAGATAAATGTGATCACACTTTTTCCAAGTGTGATCACATGAAAAATCGTGTTTGTGTTTTTGTCACGTGCATTTTTTCGCATGATCACGCATGTTTTTCACACAAAATCACACGCTTTAATGTGGTCGCACATGGTTTCACCTGAAAACATGTTTTTTATGTGACGTACACATTTTTTTTCACACATGATCACCAGCTTTTTCCAAATTTTTCTCAGACACATTTTTTCAGATTATTTTTTATGTGTTCTCTTATTTTGTCACACGTGATCACACGTTTTTTTCAAAGGTGATCACATGATTTGTCAAATGATCACAACTTTTTACATGTGATTCCACACGTTTTCCACGGGAAATCACATGCTTTCACGTGATCACAGTTTTTTTCACATATAATCACACAATTTTTCCACATGATCACACATTTTCACATTTATGTGAAAAGTAGCGTGAAAACCACGTGTCTATTCACATGTGAAATCCATGTGTTTTTTTCTGCAGTGGGACTAATATACGTAAATAAGATCTGTTCTGATTGGCTATTCTGTATTGTGTCTCATTCAAAAGGCAGTCCAGGCTGAAACACACTAACTTTTGCCTAACTGGGTGAAACAAAACTGCTGCAGACTGAAAAAAGAGAATATATGTAAATGCATTGTTTTTTTGTGGCATCACCAAAACAATGAAGGCGGTTTATGCAGCTTAGTTACCACAGGCCCATGGGGAGTCAACAGTACATTTAGTTTACACACTGTTTACACAGCATATCACACTCTTGACTGAGGAAATGTTTCCATGAAATGGGCTCTTTAAGTACTCATTCTGTAGCACTGTACAAGTGGCTGACATGGACTAAATAAACCGAAGGCCAAATGATACAATAATGTACGTCAGTTACTAAGCAACCCCGTCATACAGCGTGCATGAGAAATTCATTAGATTTCTATTTCAGCGGCAGGTGCTGAGCAAATGACTGATGCAGATATTTTTGTTCATGGCAACAAAACAGATCATAATGGAGATGTTCCAACATACCTGGCTTAGAATGGCTTAAAGAAATATAAATTTACCCAGGTTGCATTAACTGAGAATGAAATTGCTTAGCCTAAATATGATTTAATGGACCTTTATTTAACCCACTTAGGTCTCCTCATAAATGTTGATTCTTACATTATTATTGCATCCACACCTCAAACAGACTCACTCTTACTGTAACTGCAATTGATCTATACCTGCACATATAGATTGACGTCTTGCACATCTTCTATCCATATCTTGTGAACACAAGAGGGAGTGTGGTATCGTGAAATAACATCACAGCTGTGATTTGGTCGCAGATCATCACAGCCGTGATGTTATTTACGATAACACATGATCTTGAGTGTTCTATTGCTTTTATACAACACTTAAATAAATAAAGTAAGAAATTAATAAATTGAGCTGTGAATGCGGCGTTTAATATGTTTTAATGTTCGCAGTTCCTTCCGCCAAATTATAGCTCCTTAACAAGCAGCTTGTTGCTACATCAGACTAACAAGCACAGCCGGCAGTTCGTTCTCCAGCTCCTTACACTAAATTCCTAAACTCCCAGTCACCACTGAGTAGCTTTTCAGTTGGTAGCTGTGACAGAAGAACACCTAAACAAACTGGAATTAGCCAGACAGGGGTGACCAGGGTCATTTCTGTGTGGAATTTGCCTGTTCTCCCCGTGTCTGCATGGGTTTCCTCTGGTACTCCGGTTTCCTCCCACAGTCCAAAAACATGCAGTCAGGCTGATTGGACATGCTGAATTGCCCCTAGGTGTGAATGTGTGTGTGACTGTGTATGTCTGTCTGTCTGCCCTGCGATGGACTGGCGACCTGTCCAGGGTGTATCCTGCCTTCCGCCCAATGACAGCTGGGATAGGCTCCAGCACCCCACTGCGACCCAGAAGGATAAGCGGTTTAGATGATGTATGTATGTATGTATATGTATATATATATATATATATATATATATATATATATTCTATCCCCTGTGTACCCTTACCCTGCATCACATTTATCTTATTCACAAATTGCATGTAGGGAAATGTGTACTACTGTACATATCATAGCTTTTCTTTCATAACTTATACATGTTACTACAATATACTGTTACAAAAACTGTACAATTGGAACGGTGCAATACTGGTGTCTGTTAATGTGAGTATTGTGTATATGTGTACAGTGGTGCTTGAACTTTTGTGAACCCTTTAGAATTTTCAATATTTCTGCAAAAATTTGACTGAAAACTTTGAGATTTTCACACAAATCCTAATAGTAGGTAAAGAAAATCAAATTAAATAAATGAAACAAAAATATTAGACTTCATCATTTATTTATTGAGAAAATGATTCAAAATTCTATATATGTGAGTGGCAAAAGTATGGGGTTGCAAGGAGAAAGCCACTGCTGTACAAAAAGAACATTGCTGCCCGTCTGCAGTTTGCTAAAGATCACATGTACAAGCCAGAAGGCTACTGGAGCGATGTTTTGTAGACAGATGAGACCAAAATAGATCTTTTTGGTTAAAATGAGAAGCGTTATGACTGGAGAAAGGAAAACACTGCAATTCAGCATAAAAACCTGATTCTATCTGTGAAAGATGGTGGTGGTAGTATCATGATTTCAGCCTGTTTTGCTGCATCTGGGCCAGGACAGCTTGATTTATTGATGGGACAATGAACTCTGAATTATACCAGCAAATTCTAAAGGAAAATGTCAGGACATCTGTCTGTGAGCTGAAACTCATGAGAATGTGGGTCATCCAGCAAGAATTTCAAAATTTGATTAATCTGACCACAGAACAGTTTTCCATTTTGCCTCAGTCCATTTTAAATGAGCTTTAGCCCAGAGAAGACGGCGGCGTTTCTGGACATATGGCTTCTTTGCATGATCCAGCTTCAACTTACATTTGTGGATTGCACAGCAAACTTTGTTTACATACAATAATTTCTGGAAATGTTCCTGAGCTCATGCAGTGAATTCCAGTACAGAATCATGCCTGGTTTTAATGCAGTGCTGCCTGATGGTCCGAAGATCATAAGCATCCAATATTGACCGTCTGCCTTGTCCCTTGTGTACAGTGATTTGTCCAGATTCTCTGAATCTTTTGATGATATCGTGTACTGTAGATGGTGGGATATCCAAAGTCTTTGCAATTTTACATTGAGGAACATTTTTCTGAAATTGTTCCACAGTTTTTAGATGCAGTTTTTTGCAGATCCTCTGCCCATGTTTGCTTCTAAGAGATTCTGCATCTCTAAAATACTCTTTTTATACCCAGTCATGTGACTTAGTTGCAAATTGCTCCTCCAGCTGTTTTTTATTAGTATCACTTACTTTTCCAGCCTTTTGTTGTCCCTGTCCCAACTTTTTAGATGTGTTGCTGCCATCAAGTTCTAAATGTTTTAATATTTTTCATGAAAAGGTAAATTATATCAGATGTTGAAAGTGAGACATGTTCTATGTTTTATTGTGAATAAAATATGGATCCATGAGATTTGCAGATCATTGCATTCTGTTTTTATTTACATTTATTTTCATTTTACCCAACTTTTTTGAAATTAGGGTTATAATATGAATTGAATGTGATGAGTTATTATGAGTTATTCTTTTTCCATTTCTGACAAAAAACATGTGTAAAAAAATTAAAAGATTAATATTGTCAATTAAAGTCAGTTTAATAGCAAAGCATAATAGCAGTAATAACACCCAGACCTGTAAGGGTGAATAATACGCTATAAGCGCAGAGTCACCCACTCTCTGATGAAACGAAGATGATGGTATTATGTCATGAAAGTTCACAGTGCCTTTCATGCACACATGCATTATACACACTGAAGTCTTCGTATTCTCCCTCGACCTTATCAGCCCCACAATAAAAGTAATTCGACATACAATTTTATATCCAAATAAACCCTCTGCTTGAAGAGAGCGATGGCTGACGCAAACCCAGAAATCTGCCCTCAAATGTCCTTGTCAATCACAGCCAGTCCAATCAAACTGTGAAATATGTCAACACTGTTAGAATGAATTTTGACAAACAAAAAAGAAAGTTGTTGACAAAACAAATAACATTACTGCACACCAACACTTAAAGTCCCAGAGTGTGAAATATCAAAAATGCAAGTATGAGAGTAAAATTAAGTGTTATAAAAAACGAATAAATAAATAAATAAATAAATAAAAAATGCTTATCAAACCTGTCTGAGACCTGTCTGGGCGTGACCTAATATTCTAATGAGCCTGGTTGATTGACAACATTCAACACTGAAGCAGAACTAAACAGCAGCACAAGTGAGGAGAAATGAGTGAACATGTACAAACGGCTCACTCAGAAATCCAGCTCTTTGCCTGCCTGTCGCCTGTTCAGTCGTACATTTGTCCATTTGTCCAAATGTACAAATGAACAGGTGACAGGCAGGCAGAAGAGTTTTAAGGCTCTATTATGCTTGCTTGGTCAGCTTTCGCTTGGTTGTTAGCCTTTGGTCAGCAAGTTTCTCCAATTTGAACAGAGAGAACAGAAAGATACTGTAGGAAATACACAGTTTTTTAAGTAGTGTAGACGCCTGTTATTGATGAGCGTGATGCTTGTGTAAGCTGTACCCAGTATTTTCCTGTTCAGATCAAAGAAAAGCAGTTCTGGAGAAATGCTATGGTCTTTTATTGGACGATGTTATTTTCTTTATACATACATTCACTGAGCACTTATTAGGTACATTTACCTTGTTTCTACACTCACTGTCCATTTTATCAGCTCCACTGACCATATAGGAGCACTTTGTAGTTCTACAGTTACAGACGGTAGTCCATCTGTTTCTCTGCTTACTTTGTCACCCTGTTCTTCAGTGGTCAGGACCCCCACGGGACCCCCACAGAGCAGGTGACACTGACATGGTGGTGGTATGTTAGTGTGTGTTGCGCTGGTCTGAGTGGATCAGACACAGCAGTGCTGCTGGACTGAGAACCAAAAACATCCAGCCAACAGTAGGCAGCTTCCTGTGACCACGGATGAAGGACCAGATGATGACCAACACAAACTGTGCAGCAGCAGATGAGCTATCATCTCTGACTTTACATCTACAAGGTGGACTGACAAGGTAGGAGTGTCTAATAGAGTGGACAGTGAGTGGACACAGTGTTTAAAAACTCCAGCAGCACTGCTATGTCTGATCCACTCTTACCAGCACAACACACACTAACACACCACCACCACGTCAGTGTTACTGCAGTGCTGAGAATGATCCACCACCCAAATAGTACCTGCTCTGTGAGGGTCCATGGGGGTCCTGACCACTGAAGAACAGGGTAAAAGGGGGTAATAAAGTATGTAGAGAAACAGATGGACTACAGTCTGTAACTGTAGAACTACAAAGTGCACCTATATAGTAAGTGGAGCAGATAAAATGGACAAAGAGTGTAGATACAAGGTAGGTGTACCTAATAAAATGCTTAGTGAGTGTATATTGAATGCTTACAAGAGTAAAGCCTTATTATATTATCATCTTTTTTTTATTACAGGTTGTATTGAGCACATCTTTGTTTTAAAGGGTGTCTAAAACGTTTGACTCTACAGTTAAATTATTCATACAGCTTAAGCAGCGTTTGCTTCACAGATTAAACAGATCCATGTTTTAATGCAACAGCAATTTTTTCCTATTACTTCAAATAAAGGCAGATAGTTGACGAAACTGACAGATGTGAAAGATGAAATCAATACTTTTCTGCAGGGGTCAAAGGTCCCCCACATAGGCGCTTGTTAAAGGTTTGCATCATGAGCAACGACTCCTACGCAGGACGCCTTGTTTTAAAAGAATAGAGAAGCTAAAGGAGGCGAGCAATGAAGGATGGAAGCAGAAGGAATGAAAATGAACTAAAGAGAAAAAAAAAGAAAGAAAGAAAGCACACTTTCTCTATTACACCGTCAATGTGATAAAAAGATGAGGCCTTTTTGCTGCTGATTTAGATGTCACCAAAAAAGAAACTTTCATTAACAGGAACCTCCAGCACACGGAAGGAGAAAAAAACCTGGCTCATTTCAGAGGTAGATGTTAAGACTTTTCCACTTTTTTCTATATGTGTGCAGCTCTTGAACTGTACTTTACTTTGTGTGAAAGGATCACAGCGCTGGCAGAGTGCCTGGAGGGCAGGAGCCAATTAAAATGCAGCTACTCGAGTTAATTCACACCCCTGTGTGCACTCGATGAGCAAAAGATCCTTCAGAGGTACGAATAAAATAATCTTGGTGCAAGGAGAACGTGGGGAGGTATAGATCGTTTTGTCATTTTAACTCATTTTATATCATAGAAAATGTGATTTTCCTGTCTTTTTTGAGTGTATGTAAACATTATTGAAGTTCCTTTCACTCTTCAGTCAATAGGGCCCAGCTATATCGCAACTATGCTGCCATGTCAGAATAACTAACATGCTTATATGTTTATATACATTTGCCCACAACAGTTCAGCTCCACCCATTCATTCATAGATGTTGAAGTTACATTATATGGACAAAAGTATGTGGACACCTATCCATCACACCTATATGAGATTATTTGACATCCCATTCCAAAACCTTTGCAATAAAATAGAGTTGCCACCCTCTTTGCCTATAACAGCCTCCACTCTTCTGGGAAGCTTTCCAGAAGGTTTTGGAGTGTGTCCATTCAGTCAAAAGAGCATTTATGAGGTCAGGCACTGATGTTGGACCAGAAGGCCTGGATTGCAATCAACATTCTAATTCATTCCAGGGTTTGTTTATCAAGACTGCATGGTTATGTGCTTGATTTGATCCACCTGTTAGCAATGAGTGTGGCTGAAATACCTGAACTCAATAATTAGGAGGGGTGTCCAAAAGGTCATATAGATAAGGAGTGTTCAGTGTTTTGTTTTTTTGAATCTGGCACAATACAAGGCAGCCAGTCAGAAGAGCTCATTAACATATATCAGTCTTAAAGGCACAGTAGCAAACAGTCTGTTTAATACTAAGGCATAAGGAGATGTTGAAAATGGTCATAAAAAACAATCAGTACTGTTTTTGTTAGAAAAAAAAAATCAAAAACATCATAAATGGAGCTCAAAAATAAAATACAAGAAAAATGTAAGATATGGACCTTTTAATAGGACATAACTGAATGCTTTAGAATGTGTGGGATAAGCATACAGTTGTAATCTCATATTTGCGCCTCTTGAGGGCCGAATTGTGCTCGTCCGTGATAATCCTGCATTGACTGAATGGACGGCCAGATTGAAAACATTCTGCTAAACACGTCAGCGCAACAATTCAGAAGACTGCAGGCAGAGAGATTGTGTCTGCTCAACTCCACAACTCACTCGCTTCAGAAATACTTGATTTGTGCACTCATGCGGAAATAGAGACAGTTCAGTTTAAAAGAAACATGCCTAATGTAATTTATTTCGGAAGGTAAATTTATATCGAGTTGAAGGCCTGTCCGTATTTCCACAACAATTCAGGCAATTTCATAAAACCCTTGCATCAGTCATTCCTTACCAGCCTGCGATGACTGTTCGAATAGAAGACTTTCACTGAGTGCCTGAATGCGCATGATGTACTTCAGAAATGACTAAACCTATCTTTTCTCACATCCATTTTTGTCACAGCACAGCCAACTGTAAGAACTAGTGCTCTGCCAGCAAGAGAGAAATGTTTAAGGGGCAAGTTGCCGTGATGCTGTTTATCAAGGGCTACATACACTGAACATGGTTTATTAAGTCCACCTTCATTGTACTTCACCTGTCAGTTTGCATGACTTGTTGATTGTTTAAGTGAAAATAAGGTAACATCCTCTACAGCAAATAAACCTAAACATGGTGCATTTGCCTCACAGCAAGCAGGGCCTAGGTTCGATTCCCCACCCGGGTAACCAGAGTCCCTCTGTGTGGAGTTTGTATGTTCTCTTCCTGTCTATCTGGGATGACATGCAGCCATGCCAACTGGTAATACTAAATTGTCCGTAGGTATGAGTGTGCATGTGAACGCCTGTCCAGCGTGTTTCCTGCCTTCTGCCCAAAGGGCACTGGGATAGGCCCCAGCACCACCCCATGACCCAGGAGGGTAAGCGGGTCAGATGATAAATGAATTTGCTCAATTTAAGATATTGAAAAAAGCTTCAAAGAAAGTGTGTCCTAACTTTCACACACACCACATTTTATGTTTTCTTTTTTAATGTGTTAAATTTAGCAAATAAATTGTACAAATGAATTGTGCATTAAATGTGCAGAAGCACGTTGTCTGTAAAACAATGTGATCTTATTTTCACTTTGACCAGAGGAGTGCAAACTTTTGCTTAGGTACACCTAGTAGGTTTACAGTTGCAGACTGTTGCCCACCTGTTGCTGCACAATTTATCAGCCCCCTTTTAGCCCTGTCCATCAGTAGACTTCTGAAGGCTGGTTTTGGTTCCATGCTGGTGTGGGGCATGTTCTTAGGGCATAGGTTGGGTCCACTAGTCATGTCAATGACCAGTGACCGCTACGTTTCATTGCAGCCCTTCACGGACTTTATGTACCCCCACAATGAATGGATATTCCAGCAGGATAATGCACCACGCCATCAGGCCCAAGTTGTCCAGAATTGGTTCGAGGAGCGTTCTGGAGAGTTCCGACAAATAGTGCGGCCTGCACATTCACCCAACATGAGCCCAGTCGAGCATTTATGGGATGTGGTGGAGAGGTCCATTCGCACCTGAGATCCTGCACCTACAATTACCATGGAGCTGTGAGTGGCTGTCCAGATGGCACGGCTCAACATCCCTCCAGACATCTTCCGTCCACTTGTGGAATTGATGCCATATCGAGTTGCTGCATATCGCCAGGCTAAAGGGGGTCCTACACGATACTAGTTCCTGTCCAATGACTTTGGGGGCGTCAGTGTATTCCCTACTGAAACAGGAAGTCACGACTGACCATTTAAGTGTTCCTAATCGCTCAGGTGAACTTAAAAACATAAAATGGGAACATACTTCAGTTAGATTTCACTCTTAAGAATCAGAATTAAGGGTACCAATAATTGTGGCACACATAGATCTAAGAAAAATCTTTTTTTCCCTGACAAAAAGTTTTACATTTTGGTAGTATTTTGAACGAAATATCAAAGTATAAGGTAATTAAAAACATTTTTTACAGCTCATTTTGCTCATGATTACCAGGGGTGCCAATGTTCGTAAAGGGCACTGAAATTATTAGGCCTAGAAGGCCACTGTAGAGCTCCAGAGGAATGGAATTGAGCGTATCCTCTAACTAGAAGTGTTCCTGTTAGCCAGTGAATGTCAAACAGCAAGTCTGACAAATATATAACCTGTATTTTCAAATGTCCACAAGTTGCAAACAGGAAAAAACGTATGGAAAGCAAGTAAGAAAAGAGCACCTGCTTGCAGGGAAGCTAATAATAGGGCCTCCATTCGGCTCTACAATGGAGGTGTGAGTGCTGTAGCTGAGGTGTTGTCTGCATGATATTGTGTGAATAAGCACCAAAGTTAGCCCTCAAACTGTGGAGACACCTGCTGATAACAAAACAATGCTATTGCTATGGCTAACGCTGCACTAAAGCAAAGGCTACCTTTGTGCTATCTACAAACAGTCACACTGGTAATTAACTCTGTGGTGAAACTCGACTGATTAACAACAGCATTAAGGTTAAGGTTAAGATTAGAACCAGATTTAGAGTTAGGATATTTGTAAACATCAGCGTTTCAACTGAAGGGTATTAATATTGAGTTCGTGCTGCAATAACAGCCTCTACACTTCTGTGAAGGCTTTACTAGATCTTGGAACATTGCTGTGAGGATTTGATTGAGCATTAGTGAGGTCAGGTACTGATGTTGGATGGTCAGTTCTGGATCTCTCCAACTCATCCCAAAGCTACTGGAGCTCCATCACTCCAAAGAATGCAGTTCAACTGCTCCACAGCCCAACGCTGGGGGATTTATACCCCTCTAGCCCACACTCAGCATTGGGCTTGGTGACCTTAGGCTCATGTGTGGCTGCTCCAGAGTGTCCCATTCTATTGGTCAATGCTTTTTTATGGGAATTGGAAGATCTTTCTGAATACTTGTGGACATTTAGTTGATATTGAATGGATTTTAAACACAAGGTGAGCATCTACAAAACATCAAAGAAAGTGTTACCAGCTAGCCTAGACTAGAAACGCTAAATGAATTCAACTTTACAGTCGGAATCAGTTCAATAAAAGTAGGTTTTAGCAGCTGCCAAATCAGTCAGTTGAATAAATTAGAACAAACTAATCCAAGTTAATGTGAAAAGCTGTTAGCTTAACCCTAACAAACTACTAGAATGTCATATGGATGCTAGCAGAAGTTAGCACTATTGTAGAGGTGCTTTTTTCTCATGTTCTGGCTCTAACTCTAATAGTCATGCTAAACACATATAATGTTTAGGGCCATATGAAAAAGTTTGACCTTAAGTAAAGTACACTAGGTAAAGTTTGTAAGTATAGACGTTTATCTTCAGTGCTGTAGAAGATTACATTTACAATCACCATTCAAATTGGAATCCTTGTTTTCAATCATATAAAACCAATTTTATTGAAGACACGTGTATAAAATGATTCAGTTAAGATTCTACTGCTCTACAGTATCACAGGTTTCATTTACTAGAAATCTGTACAACATGGAAAATGTTAGAAGTGTCCAGGGAGATGAATAGAGGTGTAGATGATACTTAAATGAATTTAAAATCTGTAGAACATCAAGAATGAAGTTGTAATAAATTAATATTCTGGCAATATTTATTTGGATAGTCCACTTTAGATGCTTTGTACATACTTCATTTACTTTCAAATTATATTCAACTGAATATCTACTAAATTTACCATATTTTCTTTAACTCTAAACCTGGTTCAAATCCTAACCCTAACCTTAATCTTAAACCAAAACCTAAACCTAAACCCAACGCTGTTTAGAATCAACTGAGTTTCAACAGCTAAATTGTTAACAATTTGAACATCTGTAGATAATCTATAGTGGACTATGCAAAATAAAGTGAAATAAATATTCTGAATGCTTGAAATTTGAAAAGACATGATCAAATCTCAAGCAGATATCAGGAAATAAACAAATAATTACAGTAGAGTATTTATCATTATTTAATTACGTCTTGTCGTTCTGAAATCCTGAATTCCTGAAGATGTTCCTAAAAAATAACAGTAATTATTCCAATGATGTTTCAAAATTTCTGCATAATTAAACAGTTAAGATGTAAACAGAGTCATTCAGAGTGGTTTGGTTTTGGTGTTCTAGAGAAACTTACTGAGTCAGAATTGTTCACAGTGGTGGTGATAGGAACCAGAACCACCTCTAAAAGCTCCCTCACAGAAAGTTATTACATGTAGTGGTTATGAATTCACTGCCTGATGTCTGAGACATCATTTTGCAAATATTTTAGTCTAAAACCAATTTTTTTTTGATGATTTCATGGTGGATGGGTACATGCAGGACATTGCAAGTCAAAATAGTCCCTGAGGGAAAACACTATTTCATATTTTACATTATTTTCCCATCATCAACATTCCATTTAAAACTCAGTAGACGCGTGTAGGTTCACTGGTGGTTTTGGATACTAAATAAAACGGCTATATTTGTGTTGCAGTCATGGCGACCCCTGGTTCCTATCACCACCACTATAAGGAAATCTGAGTCTCTACAAATCAACCATTTCACATCAAACCACTCTGAATAATATTCACATCTTTGTAATTGAATTATGTAGAGATTTTCCACTTCAACCACAAAACAAGCGAATGGATACAAAAACATACAAGGAATACTTCTTACCAAACTGAAAAAGACACATTTCCCTTCTGCACTGGAGAAAATGTAACATGCAGCACAGAGTAAACTTTCCACTGTGTATATCTTTGCAACGACATTTGAAGGAAACTTGATTTGGATCCAATTTTAGGCTTTGGATAAGAGCGACTGGAAAAAAAAAATAATAGTAATTTTGGCCTGGATGGCCGTGCTGGTGTACAGTATTCTGTGCACAGTCATATCTCAGTGGCTGCTGTCATGGACCCTTCTGAAATAATTGAGTCCAGGGCATAACTGACCTTTTGTATTGCCATTTACTTTATATTTTACTCCAAAATTGGACTTTCACTTCTCGAGTGCTCAGGGGTTGAACTTTCTATTGAGAAACATAGAATCTCTCACCTTTACTTTATGGCATCTACAATAGTGATTTTTTTTTAAATAATGCGGTTTATGCTCATTGCTTATTCTATTTTGGCCACCATAAACATTCTAAACCAATTCTATGTTGGATTGGAATAGACCGTTTGAGGGGATAACAGCAGCAAAAGACCTGCTAAGTACTGCCTTACCTCAGCGTGTGAAAGAATTTTGCTAGCCTGAAATGTCCCTCTCTCTGCCTGTCTCCCGGATGAATCAGGGCAGATGAATCAGAGCCTGTGTATGAAAGTGTTCTGAATAATGTTACCAATTCAAGAACATCTCAAGGTCCAATTCGCTCCTATAAATGGCACCTGCTATCCACCAAAACAATGTGGAAGGAAAAAAGCAGCCAATTTAGAACGGAAGCATCGCTTTTTCCATCAGAGCTGCATTTTTCGTTTCGGTGCCACAGTTTGTGGAAGGAAAAGTCAGTATTTGCTTTATGTATTTATACATTTGTACAAAAACTACAGTTTTTGAGATGTGACCAGAACGCTGTGGGGATTTTTAAATAGCATCTAGAATGAAATTGTATTAAAGCTAACATACACAATGCTTTGCCTTTGAAAAGTGAGGATAGAATCTCAAGGCTGTTTACTTCACAAGAAATTAAAGTACATGAAGTACAGTATGCTTTCATTTACAGTGGTGCTTGAAAGTTTAGAACTTTAGAATTTTCTATATTTTTATAAAAGTTTAATCCTAAAACTTCATCAGATTTCTAATAGTCCTAATAGTAGATGAAGAGAAATTAAACAATTGAGACCAAGATATTAGTTTTTATTTTATTGAGGAAAATGTTCCAATATTCCATATCTGTGAGTGGCAAAAGTATGAGAACTTTTGCTTTCAGTATCTGGTGTGACCCCCTTGTGCAGCAATAACTGCAACTAAATGTTTCCGGTAACTGTCGATTAGTCCTGCACATTGGCTTAGTGGAATTTTAGCCCATTCCTCCATACAAAACAGCTTCAACTCTTATGTTGGTGGGTTTCCTCCCATGAACTGCTGCTTCAGGTCCTTCCACAACATTTCTATAGGATTAAGGTCAGAACTTTGACTTGGCCATTCCAAAACATTAACTCTGTACTTCTTTAACCGTTCTTTCGTAAAACGACTTGAGTGCTTAGGATTGTTGTCTTGCTGCACGACCCATGTTCTCATGAGCTCCAGCTCACAGACAGATGTCCTGACATTTTCTTTTAGAATTTACTGGTATTATTCAGAGTTCATTGTCCCATCAATAAATCAAGCCGTCCTGGCCCAGATGCAGCAAAACAGGCCCAAACCATGATACTACCACCACCATGTTTCACAGATGGGACAAGGTTTTAATGCTGAATTGCAGTGTTTTCCTTTCTCCAAACGTAAAGCTTTTCATTTAAACTAAAAAAGATCTGTTTTGGTCACATCCATCCACAAAACATTGTTTCAGTTGCCTTCTGGCTTGTCCATGTGATCTTTATCAACTGCAGACGGGCAGCAATGTTTTTTTTTTTGGAGAGCGGTCACTTTCTCCTTGCAACCCTGCCATTCACACTATTTTTGTTCAGTGTTCTCCTGATGGTGGGCTAACGAACATTAACTTTATCCACTGTGAGACGGGCCTTTAGTTGCTTAGAGTTCCTTTGTGATCTCATGGACTATTACACGCCTTGCTCTTGGTGTGATCTTTGTTGGTCAACCACTCCTGGGGAGCGTAACAGTGGTCTTAAATTTGCACACAATCCGTCTGACTGTGGATCAGTGGAGTCCAAACTGTTTACATAATATAGTAGATATGCTCTCATAACAACACTATACAGTATTTTACTGATATTGTACATTTACAGGAAAAAGAAAAACATTCTCAACTTCATTGTACAACTTTCTTAACTGTGATAAAAGTTTTTTTTTCCTATCTCTCCTATCATGTTACTGTTTTTATGATGTAGAAATATGATATATATATTTGAACAGTATCAGCAGGGCTGTCAGTATTTTAGCCTTTCTCCAAAGATTTTGTTAAATTTCAGGTTAAATTACAATTAAGAGATAGCGATGTGCCTAACAAGACTTATGTAACAGGACTCAACTTTGTACCATCTATGACAGCATCAAATAGATTCATCCCTCATGTGTATATAAATCTTAGGCCGTCAGTTTTATAGATGACAGATTCAGGTCTCGGACCTGCCAGTGAATTTCAGGGAAGTTATCGGCCCACTAATCATCCCATACCTCAGTGTGCCTCTTTTGTACAGTGATCTCTCTCTCTCTCTCTCTCTCTCTCTCTCTCTCTCTCTCTGTATGAAAATCCTAGTAATTACTCAGCCCTGTTATCTGCATGATAAGGATGGAAGGTACTGGTGTGACGCACAGGAAGGGTTCATCCTACAATAAGTGGCATATTTGTGTCATTAATCCAGCGAGGTTCCATTGTGAAGCTGGCCTTCAAACACGGCAATGCGTCTGGCAGGAAGCACACAGGAATTCTAAGGAAAGCTTTAATCCGTGCTCATGGAAAAAAGAGCATTGTTCCTGTTACACGTTCTCATTTTGAGATAAATTAAATTTTGCTTCGAACTATTTGCTTTTGACAAGGTTTCTGCCAGCAGGGAAGGGAGTTGTGTAAAGGTCTATTAAATGTCATCACAAAAGGTGGCGGGGACTCAATTCCAAATGTTAATCACAAGGCCAAAGGTGGCGCTCACAGAACGCTAACTTAGCCTTGACTTCTTCAGGAGTGCATCACATTACTTCATTTACCTGGCCACTTGATTAGAAACACCAACCTTCTCTTTCCACTCACTGGTCTCTTTATTGGAAACGCCAACCTTGTTTTTCCACCACTGGTCACATTATTGGAAATACCGGCCTTGTACTTTTGTTCACTGGCTACTTTATTAGAAACCCCAACATTGTAGCTTCACTTGCTTGCCATTTTATTGGAAACACCCACCTTGTTTATCCACCACTGGCCACTTTATTAGAAACACCTACTTTGTTTGTCCACCATTGGCCACATTGTTGAAAATACCAGTCTCATATCTTATACTTTCATCACTGGCCACTTTATTGGAAACACCTACCTTTTACTTACATTCACTGGCAACTTCATTAGAAAACCCAACATTGTACTTCCACATGCTGGCCACTTTATTAGAAACACCTACCTTGATTTTCCACCACTGGACACTTTTTTTCACAAACACCTATCTTGTACTTTCATTCACTGGCCACTTTATTATAAACCCCAACATTATACCTCCACCTGTCGGCCACTTTTTGGAAACACCTACCTTATACTTTCATCACTGGCCACTTTACTGAAAACATCTACCTTGTATTTACATTTACTGGCCACTTCATTAGAAAACCCAACATTGTGCTTCCACTTGCTGGCCACGTTATTGGAAACACCTACCTTGTTTTTCCAGCACTGGACACCTTTATTTTTTAGAAACACCCATCTTGTACTTTCGTTCACTGGCCACTTTATTAGAAACGCCTACCTTGTACCTCCACTTGCTGACCACTTTATTGGAAACACCTACCTTGTTTTCCCACCACTGGCCACTTTATTGGAAATACCTGCCTTGTGCTTATGTTCACTGGCCACTTCTTTGGGGACCTCAACATTGTCCTTTCACTCGCTGGCCAGTTTATTGGAAACACCAAAACACTTACTTTGCAATTCCACTCCCTACATTTTTGACAACTGTAAAAAATGAAAGATATCAAAATTCTGTTATCATTTACATGCTAGATAATGACATATCTGAGCAACATTGGGTCTCCTGAAAATAACAACATTGGGCATGTGTGACTGTCTCATATAAAATATATATTCATTTACTTTCTAATTGTGATTGCAATGAACCAAAATATCACTTTATTATACAATATTACCCTAGAGGGGTAAGATTTTATTTAAAAAATAGTGGTGTAAGTGAACCAGACACCGTCAGCACAGACTAGCAGACTAACACAGCCCAGAAACATCTGCACTCATCAAAATTATACTATCAAAACCTTTCCGCTGGTGCTTTGTTGCACTGAAAGGTTAATCTTAGGGCTTCACTCTAGCTCTCTGGTTCACGACCTTGTTCATGCCTCAGTGATTTACCTACTCTGAGAAAAACACAGCTATCAACAATCTCTCTGTAGCATGCTGCTAATGTTTGTGTTGCTCCATTAGCCTGTACTTATTCGAGTCTGTGGTTTTCATTTCTAGCCAGCGAGTCTGGGTCCTTGGGCAGCTCCATTAGCGCTTTCTCTTTTACTTTTTTTTGAGGAACGCAGTGTGGCCTGAATGTGAAACTAGCAGTTAGATGGAAAACACACTAGAGCAAAACATGGAGAAAAGGGCAAGGCCCAGTGAGCATGACTAGCATTAGGTAGCAGAGGCTAAATTGAATGCTAGCTAGATTGTATGTAGTGATGAGGAAAATGGCCTTGACGTTGAAAACATCCATGAAACACCCAGAGACCACACCATTACACACCATTACGGTCAATACATCTTAAATAAGTTAAATGGATAATCCTTTCTAAAAAGCCTCCGCTGATTACTCTACCCTGACACTTCCCTGCAAAATCACAAGCGGCAAGGCTAACGCAGGACCTCGAGACGCTAGACTGTCTAACGTAAAGCATTGGCAAGGATGGAAAATGCTCAAGAGGGCATAAATAGTAGGTACCTAGCTGGCCGAGCTTTCTGGTAATGACCTTAACCTTGAGACCCTGTGGGGGATCCGGTCCAGTCTGCAGCACCAAGGACACAAATGGATGGAAGCAAAACAAAAGCAAGACTGTGGAAGATGATGAGAAATAAAGTTGAGTCAGGTAAAGTTGTAATATTATTTAAAAAGTATCTTTGATATAAATGTAGATATACTGACAATGCATAATATTATCACAGCGTTTCTGATGTTTTCATGAAGTTGCGATGAACAAAATGCACCAGAAAAACTATTGTATCACATTTAAAACAACGGACAATCTGCAAAACAGTGATTGACACTTGATCTTTCAGCCAATCACAGACATCTTCTAAGCATTACTTCTTCAGAACTCCTCAGGAAAAAACTGCAGTGAGAATGGCAGTGGCAGTAAATCAGTCTGAATTCGGAGGGGAACCCTCAGGGCCCTCTAGGCTATCAGAGAAGAGATTTCTGTCATTTTTATATTCATTTTTATTTTATATAACCACGATAATTGTTGTATCTAAAGTCTGAAAGCACTGCAATAATAGTCTGATTTCTTTGTTAAGTTTTGTTTGGAAACAAAACAAGTAAATTCTAAAAATGATCCAATCGGGATTTGAGCAGAACTGGAGGCTGAACATATTAGATTAACCACCAACATAATTAGGAACTGTCAGGAAAATCAACCAGTCACATTTTAATTAATATGAGATCAATTTTGAGAGAAAAAAATGTCACTCAGGATCTTCTGGAAGTTCTAGACACATCACTGACTGTAAATATGAGTTACGATCTAAGGAAGATTCAGGTAGCTATTAGGAATGGAAAACAGTGGCAGAAGCTCTACACCAGGACTCTGACATTCACGCACACACACACACACACACACACACACTAAACTATCTGAGCCAATTTAGTATCCAAGGGGCAATTTAGTATAACCAATTGAACTGATGGCATGTCTTTGGTCTGAGGCAGAAACCAATGCAGACAAGGGGAGAACATGCACAAAGAAAGGACCCTGGTAGCCCGGCCAGGGAATCAAACCTGGTTGCCTGGCAGGGGAATTCTTCACTGTAAAACTGATATCAAAAGTCACTGTAAACCTGTTGCAAAGTAAAATATGCTTTAATATCTGTACAAGCTTTAAATGAAACATTTACAAGCCTCATATGTTTGCATTCAATCTAGAATGTTCAAAAGGAGCTCATGTGACCTCAGTTAGCTTAGTGCAAACATTCCACTACAATCCCATGTGTTTGCTAGCAGAAATCATAATTTTAATGTTTTTTTTTTTTCTTGTTTTTGAGTAAGTTTTAATCTTTATGGCCCAAATTAAAGACCTAGCTCCAACAATCATGCTTTACTAAGGCTATGAGGAAATTAATTTAGACTTATTTAATCCTGATAATCAGGAAGGTGGAGCTATTTTTAGGTAAAATCTAAAGGCAAACACAGTAGATCATAGCTGTGATTTATGCATGATAATACACAACTTTAATTGTTCTTTTGCTTTGTCTACAATGGATATCCAAAATAAAGAAAAAGGCAATACAATGAAACTCTGAAAACTGCAACGAAAGTACTTTAATATTGGCAAATCCTACCACCAAAAACTAGTGCGCTTTTGCATTATGAAAGCCATAAAACTATCACAATATCAGGTTCAGCTCAGCTTTTTTAACATTATGCCAGATGGACCTGGATGTTGTTTCAGTCAGTCTGGTAACACTTCAGAATCTGACCAAATGTTGTCTTGTGGAAGTTATCTAATGTGTCCAGTTTCTGTTATTGTATGTGCTAAAGTAGAAACATTACGGCTAGCTGCAGCCTAGCATGACTCTGTACTTAGCAACTGTTGCTCAGTGAAATGATAACTATTGTGAAAAAGCATGCTTTCAACCAATTTGATTGGTTGTTCTAGAGCCACTGACAACACCCATCATCTATCCAGAAAAGTGTGTGGCGACATTTATCATGCTGATTATACCATATTGTCATATCGTCCACCATAGCTAAAAGCCCAGGAGCCCACAGTGCTGTTAGCTCCTCCACTACCAGTAAGAATACGGTTCAATTCATTAGAGCTACTATAAAACGCTAACTCTTACAAACACTTCTGAGGATGCAGCTGCTTTACAATCTGAAGCTCACTACTTGCTAAGCTCTTTTCTGGGCGGGATATTCAGCGGGTTCAAGTAACACTGTAATGCGATAAGTTAGCCAAACAATGCTGAGTTGTTTAAGACAGAGTTCCTATATTGTTTTATACAAGAGTCCCTTTTTGGAATCGCTACAGACAATGCAGCTTTGTGGCCGGCGCTGCCGTCATTAATTACTGCGAAACGTATTGACTAAGCAAGTCATTTGAAGTCGCTAATTGTTTGTTTTTCCGAAACGGCTAAGCACAATGGGGGTTGGGGGTTGGTGGAGGCAATAGCTGTGCGTCAGTTCAACAAAATCAAAATCATGGTTACACTCAATAAATGCTTACCAGTGCCATTTCCAGTTGCTGCAGAAAGGTCAATGCAATTTTGCAAGCACGCAATGAAAATTCATTCTAATCACCACACAGTAATTACACCTAGTCCTTAATCCCCCCAACAAGTCATCCTTTTTTTTGTCCTATTATTAAGTAAATGGTATCAAACCCAGCAGACTTGTACCCTTTTTGCAGACGCTTGCTTACAGATGATTCACAAAAAAAGAGGACAAAAAAAAGAAAAACACGGCCTACATGTTCTCTGGGCGGCCGATAGACAGCGGTATCCTAAATTGCACCACAATTCTGAAGCTAGCACCTTTTGTCAGGCTCAGATGTGCAGTGGAGCTTGAAATGGACAGAGAGAGCGAGAGAGAGAGCGAGAGAGAGAGAGAGAGAGAGAGAGAGACACTGGGGCTCGGGGCCATGAGTTATTTAAGCACAGAAAGTATGCAAATGTGACGCGCCCGAGCAGCTCTCTGCTGATCTACAGACTCCTCACAAAAAAAAAAAACTTGCTCATTTCTCTCCGTCTAGCGCGATTGTTAAAATACATCGCCCGCGGCTGCCGACAGCACACAAACTGTTTTCTTCGCCTGAGCTGCTGGCTCTCAGTTTAAGGCATGGTGAGAGACGCTGAAGTCTCCAAACTCGAACGGGCTGCTCCAGAGGTCACGACCCTGGGTTTATCTCGAATATCAACTAAGAAAGCAAAGGCCAGATAAAAGAACGGAGTAATTCAGGAAAAAAGGGGAGTTTATCAAACTTTAATGGAGATCATCATTTTTCTGGCTTTGAATTTTGAGATGTTGTGCAGAAGAAGCCATAACACATCCTTACAGCGCAGGACTGAGCGCTTGGTGGTTAGCGAAGCATAACCAAGCTAAGACCCACCAGACTCCTGCTGATGGCTGATGCTTATGTACCAAAACAGCGGAGCACACTTTTAGAAAAAAAAGGTACTAAACTGTCACTGGGGTGGGACCCTCAAGGGTACATCTCAGTACCTTTAGTCAGGGAACATAATTGTCCTGTAATCCATTGAAATGATATTTTCTAAGCTGTACTGACTCCACACATCCCGTCTCGTCTCCAGGCTTTTTATTTTTTGGTTCTGTTTTAAAACATTAGATCATGGAAAAAGTACAAATATTTTCACCCGGAAAAACTTATTTAAGGTTCACAATCGTACCTTAAACCACTGTTGTACCTTTGAGGGAACATTTACATTGTTTATACCTTGATGAATGAAAAATGCACCTGCAGAGAACCTTGAACAGCTTGCTAATTAAAATGAAACGATATGAAGAGGTAATGTTTTATTTCCATTTTACTGTTAATACAAGTCCATTCATCATGAAATGCTCACACAATGTAAATGACAGCTATTTTTAAATAATACAATAAATGAAAACATAAAAATTGAACCAGTTAAAATGTTTTGATCTAACAGCAATAACATGTACTACATAATTCAACTGCAAATGCATTTGTATGTGTATTTCACTCAGAACTACTGGCACTTGCGGATAAAGTTATGCAAGGTTTTATTAGAAGTGCTTCAAAATCGTAATCCAAAAACATGCAGTGGTCAAAGCCAGAGAAGCACAGTAACAAATCTGAAGGGGGAACCAGAGAATCGTGAAGACAAAGGCACAGGTCAACACCAAAAGGCTAAAACACAACAACCAAAACCAAACAGGGTTCAGGCAAAAACAGTCAAAAATACGAACAAAAGGGTGAAGATACACAGTAGGCAATCACAGTTTTTACACTCGGAAAACCAACAGGAATACTTCACAGAAAGTGTTTTGAGCAGACAGTCTTTATAGGAATTCAGGTGGGACAATCAACATTCAGTTAAAGCTAATCTCTGAAGCAGTTTGTGATTGGTGGATGGTGTCACATGATCTCCAGGTGGATTCTGGGAGTTGGAGTCCGGGAGTTGGAGTCCATAGGATTAGTCTGTAGTAATGCAGGGCCGGAGGGGGGCGTGACAACCTCATTTCCAGAGAAATAAATAAATAAATGAAAAAATGATTGAATGATTGAAAAAATAAATATTAGTAGAGTGATTGAGTTGTGTTTTCTCCAGCTCAAGGTCAGTTCACAAAAGCTACATGATGCAATTCAAGTAACAGGAGACAGATCAATAAGCATTAGTGGACATAGAGAGACCAATAGCAGTAAAAGTAAAAATAATGTTGCTAAATAATTGCTATGGTTGCTATGAAAGATTGCTGACCTAAAGTATTTACAACCGCAGTTTAACTGGATTCGTTATATATTAATAGGCTGTCTTTCCTCTTAAATCAATTCTAAACTGTAATTCATACAGTTTTCATCAGTTTGACCAAAGTTTTAATCTGATGTTCGTTGTAGACTTTTGGAAACTTGTGTTGTGCTGTGACCAGTTGACCTGTTCCACCCACAAGTGTTTTCATTCACAGCTACTGTTGCTAGTTGGGCATGCTTTACATACTGCTGGTAAAAACCCATTCAACATAAAGAGAAACTGTAGCAAACAAATCAAAGAGCTATATGATGCACATCAGACCACCACAGTGCTGCGCTGCAGAGCTAGACTACACTGTTAGAGCTAATGAAAGCTAGGAGAACAGAATTTGCAATAATGTTACACTTATCTTAGTTGCTTGCTTAGTTAACTAACTTTAAGCTTAGCGTTATCTAACCCTTGATAATGGAATAGATGATATGGAATCCCTGGTATGTTATTCCAGGTGGTTGCTAAGGTGTTGCCAGTGCACTGCGATTGTATCCCTGGTGGTTGCATGAAGTGTTGGTTGACCATTGCTATGTTATCCCCAGGTGGCTGCTAAGGTGTTGCTAGTGCACTGCTATTGTATCCCTGGTGGTTGCTAAAATGGTGCCAGAGCACTGCTAAACTATCTCAGGTGGTTGCTACAGTGTTGCTAGTGCACTGCTATTGTATCCCAGGTGGTTGCGAAGGTGTTGCTAGTGCACTGCTATTGTATCCCAGGTAGTTGCATGAAATGTTGCTTGGCCATTGCTATGTTATCCCAGGTGGTTGCTAAGGTGTTGCTAGTGCACTGCGATTGTATCCCAGGTGCTTGCATGATGTGTTGCTTGGCCATTGCTATGTTATCCCAGGTGGTTGCTAAGGTGTTGCTAGTGCACTGCTATTGTATCCCAGGCGGTTGCTAAGATGTTGCTTGTGCAATGTGATTGTATCCCAGTGCTAGTGCACTGCTATTGTATCCCAGGTGGTTGCTAAAATGTTGCCAGTGCACTGCTATAGCATCCCAGGTGTATAAAGTGTTCCTCAGCCATTACTGTGCTATCCCAGGTGGTTGCTAAGGCGTTGCTAGTGCACTGCGGTTGTATCTCAGGTGGTCGCATGAAGTGTTGCTTGGCCATTGCTATGCTATCGCAGGTGGTTGCTAAGATGTTGCTTGTGCAATGTGATTGTATCCCAGGTGCTTGCATAAAGTGTTTCTCGTCCATTGCTATGTTATTCCAGGCAGTTGCTAAGGCGTTGCTAGTGCACTGCTATTGTATCCCAGGTGGTTGCATGAAGTGTTTCTCATCCATTGCTATGCTATTCCAGGTGGTTGCTAAGGTGTTGCTATTGTATTCCAGGTGGTTGCAAGAAGTGTTGCTTGGCCATTGCTGTATTATCCCAGGTGGTTGCGAAGGTGTTGCTCATGCCCTACTATTGTACCCCATTTGGTTTCATGAAGATGGGGGAATATGAGGTGTCCTTTGTGACATCATTTGTGGTGGTCAGATTTGAACTTTTTCATCATTCCACCTTTATTTCCAAATGCAAAATCATGTTTGAATGAACACTGTATGAACAGTACAGGCATACTCTTCCCATATAGGCTGTACAATCTTGCAAAGTTTTATGGTTCTAGATGAAGAACTGCAACCAGTGAAACTGGTAGAAATGAGGCATAGATTAATAAAATGAACAGTGGTCAAGCCACTCTAATTACAAACTTGTCCAGCCTCACGTTGTTAGTAGCTATAGAGCTATTTGGATATTAGGTGCTCTGAATATTTGTGTACTTAAATCTGCATATCCATATTTGCAAATATTTACAGCAATGAAAAGAAAGCTAAAGCATGCACTGTGGTGTATGTGACTTTCATCTGTCGTACATAATGAGGAGTTACTTTCATTAAATGAAAATTAAAGCCATCAAATGAATAAACCCATATTTTCTCCTTGAATCGTTCACACTTCAACCCTCCGGCACAAACCTTCCCGCTCAGAAAGCGCCGTCTCTGGGGCATCACCGACTAAACAGACTTTCATGAAAGAAGGGAGCGTGAATAATAAAAAAACAGTGACGAATGTCAAACGGAGGAGAGCGAGGAGGACACATGTAGCAGCAGGGACGAGGGAAAACGTAAATGTTTCATTGTTCTCTACTTTGGAGACTGGGGAGGTGAAAAAAAACAAACAAAACAGTCTAGTGCTTTTAGGTCTGTAGTAAACAAACAAGCTTCCTCTCTGGTCTCCAAACCCCAACTGCAGAAAGAGTGGGACTTACACAGGCTGTGAGGGAATCAAGAACAGGTGCGCATGTTCTGCTGATTTAAGCCACTCCCCCTGACTGCTTGCTGCATTTTAAGAATGCAGGTTCCACTACGAACCTTTGGGGGGTCATTTTTAGGAACTATTCATGTTTGAATAGCTCATATAATTAAAAGAAATAGCTTTGCTTTGTTGAAATGATTAAGGTTCACTGCCCAGTGCAGACAGTTCATCTGTAATGGTAAGCTGCAAACAGCCTACTTTTAATAAATAGGTATTTATGATGTCACACACTAACACATTTACATATATCTACTTATTCAGCCAAGTTTATCCCTACCCATTCACACTGAAGTTAAAGGCGAATTCCAACATTTTTTTAAAATTTCTTCATAATTCAGTCTTTAAAATTAGTCAGACTGGTTTGATGTGAAGTTCTCCATTGGAAAGATACTGAATTTGTGGTGATAGACTGAATGGTGGTGATAGAAACCATGTACCACAAGCTCTGCAATGCACATATAGCCAAAAAAGCTTTTATAAAAGTTTTTATATTGAATGTTGTTGAATGCAAAATAGTTGCAAATCAGAAAAAAGCTATTTTTCTTTGAGTACTATTTTGACTTAACGTACCCTGCATTAGTAATGTCTCTTAAAAACTTCATTTTAGGCCAAAGTCTCACCTCTAAACTATTATAAAACAATATCTCATGCTCCAGACATGAAGGAGCTTTTAGAGGTGGACTATTGGTTCCTATCACCACCAATGTGAGCCATTCTGATTATGCAATTTTCTCCAAAAGGAGGCAATTTAAACCCCTTAGAATGACTTTGTTTACATCTGAATGATTTAATTACACAGACATTTAATAAAAAGGGTAGAATTCCTTTTTAATGAGCCCTGATTGCTTTTTGAATGAGAGAGTCAATCAGAACAGGACCCACATATCAGTTTTAAATGCAGTAACAACATGAAGTCTTTTTAAGTTTTGTCAGTAACATAATTCAGACTTTGGTAAAGCTGTATAGTTTGTTTTTGGAAAAAAAAAGTGTATTGCTTGTTTACTTAATATATAGTACCGCCCAAAAAGAGAGACATTGGCCCAATCCTATTTCTTATCTTTACCCCTACCCTTTGTTTTCGAGTGTCACCTTGCCCCTTTGGAACTGAGTTATAATGAGTAGTGGTTGAAATCTTCCCTATGAAATGGAGCCCTCAAATAAAAAAGAGCATTACTTCATTAACAGCTACTAGCGCTGCTCTGTAGGCGACCCTGTCAGCCTGCAGTGATAGCAGAGGAAGGGTAAAGTTCAACAACCTCACTGCTGGGCTTTAGTTACATTTAGGGCATCAACAGCTGAAATCAGCTATTCGCCAGCTTCTTGCTCAAATTTCCCGTTCCACCTTAAATGGAACAGCAGTTACATTCTGGCACTTCAGGCGTCAGAACTGTTGCACAATTTAAGGTGGAACAGGAAATTTAACTAGCTAGCTACTGAGACATTAGCACACTATTACTGATTTTTTATGCTTGTTATGAATAAAAGGACTGTAATACATTGAAGCAACATTTAGATAATACAAAGGTTTTAGAAATTTTTAACAGAGAAAATATTCACATTTGTCGGTTTCTTTGGTCACCAGCCATCTTACTGATTCTTCTTTTTTTTCCCCATAACACTCTGTTTGGAGTGTGTCTCTGAGAAACCTCCATTTGGAGGTCTATGTAGCCCTAACACTTCGCCCTACCCCTCTATCTCAACAAACATCAGGACACCCTACCCCTAGACTTGATGGCACAAAATGGAGGGGTAGGGCTAAGTGGTAGGGGTGGGGGGTGAAATAGGACTGGGCCATTGATTTATTTAATTTCAAGTCAAAACAGCCAATGACTTTAGGTACATTAAATATTGAGTAATTTATTTTTCTTGCAAGATTTTGCCACTCATCCAAAGTTCAGTCTTGGGTGTTGTTTACATCTCCTGCTTCTCACGATCCAAATAATCCCAAACATATTCAGTGATGTTGAGGTCTGGACTCTGGGGTGGTCAGTCCATTGTTCTGAGACCATCAGCAGCTTCTTTGCTAGATTGGAAAGTGTTCTTTTTTTGAGTACTCTTTACTGTTAATCTGATGGGGACAGTTTTACCAGGTCTTCCAGGTGGTTGTTAGGAGTCCCATTTTTTTCTGCTCCAGTTTTAAAAGTCCTTTTTTTCATGTATTTTCATTTGAATTTCCTCTTCCATATACAAGTGGATTACCGTGTATTTACCTCCTCTGAAATATTTCCTGAAAAAGTTTACTTAATTGCCAGTTTGACCTGGAATTTATATGCATGAAAGGTAGTTTTTGACATTTGCACAGCACTGTTGTTGACAGTGACAGCCTTTAAAGTAATAACATCTTATTAGGTACAATTGTAGAGCAGGTCCCGCTAATGAAGTGGGACGGTTCTTGTCAAAAAACTTGTTGAATCTGTCAAATCTTGCTACACTTCAACTTTGCAGTACATCCCACAAAATAAGTACATGTATAACATAAAATATCAGCCAGGCACAGTGTTCCCAACCTGGTCCCATCAGCAAGGCTGCTGTGCTACGCCACATGTGACATTTCAGTCATGTCAACAGGAACCGCATGGTAATCAGGAGGACAGATAAGAGACGTGGTGGTTTGTGGCGATGCGAAAGTCAATATCTGTCACTGCTGAGCATCAGCGAGTCGGACTTGGGCTTTGAAACCCCACAGCAGTGCTGTCAATACCCCTCAGGCACTGCAGAGTCTCCAAAAACAAGCCCAAGATGTGAACTTCAGGACGAGTGCTGCTTGGCAGACGGGGTGCCGAGGCTTCGAGGGTGTTTTCTCACCTGTCTGGCACGAGATTGGCATCTACAAATCGGGAATACATATGTTTGTTTGCTTGTAAGCAAAGAACCTCAGTTCAGGTTGAAATGCTCTCTGTTTGCCCTCATACTAGGACAAATTTAAAATAGTTTGCCAAAAAGAATTTTACACAATTTGCCATAATATGCTTATTTTTCACTTCCCAGCCCAGACAGACAATTTATGAAAAATAAGCTGCAAAAACAGTCCATTATAAATTCACTTTGTTGTGACGTCACACAAAGAAAGATATTCTTACGTATTCGGCCTACAGCAGTGTTGCTCCGCCCACTCACACTGATGTTATTTAAGAGTGTTTCAGCCTGGACAAGGCATAATACATGATAGCCAATCAGAACAGAGCTCATTTACATAGTTTATTCTTGAAAACACAAATTTCAAGGCATAAACAGAGGTTTGAAAATAGTCATATATTAGTGAGTTATGACTGTTTTTGGTATATAAACCCACACAAATGTGAATAAAATACAAGAAGATTTAAAATATGGGCCAGAATGAATATAAATAGGTTCAATAATCTTATAACTATCTCAAAATGAGAAATATTAGATATATTACTTACAATTAAGATGGTTCCACTTGCCTGATATGAGTTTTTGCAGTATATGTTATAAAATCTAGATATGCTGTGAGAAAAATGATCAAGATACAAACAATGTAAATGAGCCCCCAAAGGTAAAGCAATGGCTTAAGGTCCAATTACACATTTTCTGAGCCATTTATCCTTCTGGGTTGTGGGGGGAGCTGGAGTCTATCCCAGCAGTCATTGGGCAGAAGGCAGGAAACACCCTGGACAGGTCGCCAGTCCATCACAGCTTAGGTCCAATTGTGTACCTCAAATAATTTGTATATATTTGTACCTTTTCATAAAGAGAAAAATCAAATAAAAAGGCTGGAGATAAGCTGCAATGGAACATGTCATTTTCTTTAACTAAAGGTATCATTGAGGGAACCTTCCCAGTGACGAGAGGGGTACTGCCCCAGTTACAGCTTAGTACCTTTTATCTGAAAGTGACGCTCAATAAGGTTGTAGTTAGTCTGAGACGTGAAAATCCTCTCCAGATTAAGCAGAAGCTCAGACACATTATGCTTTGCATGGGAAATCCTGATGGAATCCAACATAACAGGTTCACCTTTGTAGCGAGCCATGATGGAATTTCATTACCAGAACTTACTGAACGTATCATTTGTCTAACCAAAGAGACGAGAGCTTCTCCTCTGTTCCCCAGTCGTTTTAAGGCTTCCTCCAAGGCAGCCATCTCTCAGGCTTTATATCACGTGTCTCCTTTCATGGTTCAGACAGAAAATCTCCAGGCTGAAGCTGCCCGAATTTCCATGCATCAATTTCGGTTGAAAAATGAGGCAGAGTGGAGGCCTCCGCGGCCTGGCATAAACACAGCGCGGCAATTCCTCAGCGTAATGAATCATGAAACATGGTCAATACTCATGAAATTATCAACATGACCATGAGGATAAGGAATATGCACGCGTTCTCACCTGCTCTCGCCCAGAGGCTGTTTTGGATTAAAACTTATGAAATACAGTAGCAAGCCCACCGGGGGGGGGGGCTGCGCTCATGCAAGCGTAATGGCTTTTCTCGCTTGTCTCCGGCATCGGCAGCGGTCATTAGCACCGTGCGGCGAACTCGCTCTGGCATGGATGCTGAACTTCCGTCCGCTTCCTGGCTGTTCTGTAACTACAGTAAGCTGGTAATGGATGGCTTTCGCCTGAAAGCACAAGGCTGAAAGAGGGATGGAGAGGAACGGGGAAGAGAGGGAGGAGAAGAGATGGATAATGGTGGCCGTGATGCTGACAGTCGGTGAGTAAAGAGAGGTCTAAGGATGACAAGTCGAGCTCCACAAAGGTGCAAAGCAGACAGGCCGCTGTGCAGTGGAGAGTGCAGCAATGCTGCATCAGCTTTTAGCAGCCTCTGCTGAAGCTGTGTGTAGACCACTCGCTCTGATTTAGGCTTATGTTAATGTAATATTTCTACTGAAGTGTGCTCAGCTTGGGCATTCATGAATGAACCCCAAGGACATAAACAAGCTCCTTCTTAATATATATATATATATATATACCTACAGCCATCTCAGTTTTCATCTTTCTTAGCTTTTTCATTTCAAAAAAGACTCAGCAAATCCATAACAAGTTACACCAATATGCAAAAAGACAGGAATTCACACATCTATCCCAACCACTTTAACAAGCCTGATGTTTTCCCTGGAAAATTACCACTAGAAAAGTTGCAGTTTACCTTTTGCTAAGAAATCACATGAATTACTAAAGCCCTAAACAAATCGTTCTGTCCCACTGGTCTCATTAGCAAGAAAAATCAAATAAGTTCTTTAGACAACACTGAGAGGTGAGCACAACCGTGTTAAAACAGTACCTTTAGGTCAATAGATGCTCGTCACAAGCCAGACTTTGTGGTAAGATATTTTGCCTTCTCATATCATTAAATACTAGACCTCTATTTCAAGAATTAGCAATATGATAAGCAAACAAGCGAGTCCCATCCGTTAGTACCACTGACATTTACTCGGAGAGAACACTAATCTACATTAAGGTGGTATTTTTAGGTCAACAGATGTTCACAAACCAGACTGAAGATATTTGTTTCTTCTCTTCATACAAAATTAGAGCTCCATTTAAAAATACCACTGATATTTACTGAACGTTAAGCATATTCCTATATCAAGACAGTGTTTTTAGGACAATATGTGTTCATAAAACAAAATTTTGCCAAAGAACAATTATTTTTCACAAACTAAAATTAAGATATTTTATCTCCTTTTATCACACAAAACTAGACCTCCATTTCAAGAATTAGCCAGATGATAAGCAAGCAAGTCCCATCAGTTTGTACCACTGACATTTACTTAAACGGAGCATAAATCTGCATTGAGGTAGTATTTTAGGTCAACAGATGTTCACAAACTTCATAGAATGAAGATATTTGTGTCTTCTTTTCTTACAAAGCTAGAGCTCCATTTAAAAAATTAGCAAGATTATTAGCAAGCTAGCAAGCCACTTTAGTTCATACCACTGACATTTACACTGAGCTCAGCACAGTCATATTATAAGATACATGCCTATTAAGAATAATTGATGTTTTTCAGAAACTGAATATATATTGCCTCCTTTTATCATACAAAACTAGACCTCCGTGTCAGGAATTCGCAAGATGATTAGCAAGTCCCATAAGTTTGTACCACTGACATTTACTCAGAAGGAGCACTGATCTACATTGAAGTGGTATTTTTAGGTCAACAGATGTTCACAAACCAGACTGAAGATATTTATCTCGTCTCATCATACAAAACTAGAGCTCCATTTCAAGAATTAGCAAGATTAATAGCAAGCTAATGAGCCATTTCAGTTCATACCACTGATATTTACTGAACGTTAAGCAGGTTCATATATTAAGACAGTGTGCTTAGGACAATACATGTTTTCATAAAACCCAAATTATGATATTTTGCCTCATTGCATCAAACAAGATCATATAAACAGTTAGTTAAATGATTGGCAAGCTAGCAAACATATTCAGTTTGTACCACTGATATTTATCCTGTGAGCTCAACACAGTCACATTTTAAAATGCATACATATTAAGAATAATTGATGTTTTTCCCAAACCGAAATTAATAAATTTGGCCTCGTCATTTCATACAAAACTAGAACTTCAATTCAGGAATTAGTAGATAATTAGCAAGCAAGTCCCATCAGTTCATACCACTGACATTTACTCAGAGGAAGCACAAATCTACTTTGAGGTTTTATTTTATGTCAACAGATGTTCACAAACCAGACTGAAGATATTTGTCTTTTCTCTTCATACAAAACTAGAGCTCAAAAATTCAAAAATTAGCAAGATCATTAGCAAGCTAACAAGCCATTTCAGTTCATACCACTGATGTTTACTGAACGTTAAGCATATTTCCTATATTAAGACAGTGTTTTAGGACAAAACATGTTTTCATAAAACCCATATTAAGATATTTTGCCTCATCGCATCAGACAAAATCAACAGTGAGTGAAATGATTAGTGAGCTAGCAAACCTATTCAGTTTGAACTGATATTTATACTGTGAGCTCAACGCAGTCACAATTTAAATTACATATATATTAAGAATAATTTTTTTCACAAACTAAAACTAAGATATTTTTCCTTTTCATATCATACAAAACTAGACCTCCATTTCAAGAATTAGCAAGATTATTAGCAAGCTCGCAAGCCGCTTTAGTTCATACCACTGATGTTTACTGAAAATTAGGCAGGTTTATATATTAAGACAGTGTGTTTAGGGCAATACAGGTTTTCATAAAACCCTATTTAAGATTTTTTGCCTCATCATACAGCAAAATGATTAGTGAGCTAACAAACCCATTCAGTTTGTACCACTGATATTTATACTAAGTCACATTCTAAGATACGTACATATTAAGAACAACTGATGTTTTTCAGAAAGTGAAAATAAGATATTTTACCTCCTTTTATCATACAAAACCACAGTTCCATGTCAGGAATTAACAAGCTGAATAGCAATAGCAGGCTTCTTCACTCTGTACTACTAAAAATTATTGAGAGGTAAGTATAATCATATATTAGGATTGTACATTTAGAGCTCTAGATGTTCATTACAAACCAGAATTAAAATATTAGGCTCTTTATATCATAACAAATTAGAGCTCCATATCAAAAATTAATAAGACAAGTAGCCAGCTAGCACTGTTATTCATACTGAGAGGTCAGAGATTACATACTAAAGTAGATTTTAGGATGAATGGATGCTTTTACAAACTAAAATTAAGATATTTTGTCTCTTCATATTATACAAAACTAAAGGACTTAGCTAGACAATTAGCAAGCTAGCAAGCTCCATCAGTATATATCACTGATGTTTACTTAAAGGTAAGCAGAATCATTAGGACAGCATAACAAAACAACATACATATTTCACAAAGCCATAAATAAGATCTATTCATATCATACAGCACCTTCAAGAGTTTGCAATATTAGCAAGCTAGCAAACCGCTTCAGTTTGTACCTCTATATTTACTGAGAAATGAGCAGAATTAAATGTTATGCTTATATTTTTAGGTCAATAAATGCTCATCACAAACCAGAATTAAGAAATCTTGCTCAATCGTATAATACAAACTAGAGTTCCATGTCAATAATTAGCAAGACAGTTAACAAGACAGTTAGCAATTTATGCCATTATGTAAAACATGCACAGCTTATTCTTAAGCATCACGGTTGATTTACAGCACAGTAAGTCTCTTTTAAACCCCATAGAGCTGAACTGAAGAACATCCATCAATACTGATTGAAATAAAGTCTGAAATATTGATCGTGCTTCGTGTCTAGACTCCAGAAACTCGTGTCCTTTGCATTATCTAAATGGAACAGTGACTTACTGCTGTAGAGTTCAAACAGCAAAAGGGTTTTGATGTAACATTAAAAATTATATTTGCTGGAGATTCTCTTTTTGAACTGTACCAACTTTATATTCTTCATAAGACACTGGCAGGGTTGACAGAGCAAACACCGACGTGTTGGAAACTTCCAAGGCCTTGCTCTAGCTTTGAAAGGTATTTTTAGAAAATTAATATTCAGTATGCCGTACATTAAAATCAATTGACTTCAAACATGTTTAAAATTATCATTCCTCTCGTTTCTCTCTTTTCTTTTTATGTATTACTCAATGAAGGAGGATAAGGGATAACTGAGAGCTGTCAGAGTATGAGGTTATGAAACCTCTGTGGGAAGAGCATGAACTAAAAAAACAGGTGGTTCAGTTGGAGGGTTATCCAGTGGAGGAAATCACAGGTAGAGTTTTATTAAATATGATGTCAAAAGAAAACCAGCAGTGCATACACCATATCCTCCGCATTATACCATATCCTTCCCTTTACAACATATCCTCCACTTTACACCATATCTTGCACTTTACATCATATCCTCCAGTTCACATCATATTTTGCATTTTACATCATGTCCTATACTTTACATCATATCCTCCATTTTATGTCATATCCACCACTTTACATCATATTCTACACTTTACATCATGTCCCAAACTTTACATCATGTCCTATACTTCACATCATATTCTACACTTTACATTTGCCCTGTGCTTTACATCATATCCTCCACTTTACGTCAAATCCACCACATTATGTCATATCCTCCAGTTCACATCATATTTTGCACTTTACATCATGTCCTATACTTTACATCATATCCTCCATTTTATGTCATATCCACCACTTTACATCATGTCCCAAACTTTATATTATATCCTCCACTTTACGTCAAATCCACCACATTATGTCATATTCTCCACTTTACATCTGTCCTAAACTTTACATCATATCCTCCACTTTACATCTTGCCTTATACTTTACATCATATCCTCCAATTTACGCCAAATCCTCCACTTTACATCTTGCCCTACACTTTACATAATATCCTACACGTTACATCATATTCTTCACTTTACATCACGTCCTTTACTTTACATCATATTCTACACTTTAAATCATATTCTATGCTTTACATCATATTCTACACTTAATATCATATTCTACACTTTCACGTACATTTCTTAGACTAACATGTATGTACCAAAACAGTCATTATTTAATTTACATGACCAAATTCAAATTAAAAATAAAATACTATCCAACGAATTGTTTAAAAATAAAAAATACAAACTGGACATATGAAATATTAGTACTACTTGTTTTTTAATTTTTGAGCATTAAGAGCAAAGATTATCAACTGAAAAGTGAGAAATACTGCCAAAATACTGTAAAATTGAATGTTTGTCTTCATATCCATCATGATGGTAATTCAATGTTAATTGTAGGAAGTCATGGAAAAGTTTGAACACCCTCAACCAAATTATGTTTCATTGATTTTCTGAACGCACCATCTACAGAGAAAACACTCAAAATGCTGTGTTTCTGCAGGTTTTAGTGCACAATTACTAATTATTTGCTGAGTTGGACATATTTGCATAGGCTAAATTATATATTTCACTTTTAATCATTGTACTTAATTTTAGTGTTCTCTGTAGAGGATGTGTTCATTTATTTTCACTCAAAAAATGAACAAAACATGGAATTTGACCAGGGACACCCAAACTTTTGCACAACGTCTTATTCCAGCCACTGCAACTTGTTTGGCAACCTTCATTGCAAACAAACAAAGAAAGTTACTCAGCAAGACAAATGCCTCAGACCTGATGTTCAGTGTACAAAGTCAAGTCTTTATAGAGATTCATTAATAAAGTTAAAAAAAAAAATCAAAATATAAAACTACACGAAGATGGTTCTTCAAGGGCTCTTTAGTAAAGACAATGGGCCTTATTCCCCAACCGTTCTTAAGAAGAAATTTCGGTAACACTTTCTATGAATGCCACCTTTGTAAGCATCTATAAACACATTCATAACATGTTATAATGCATTCATAAGGCATTATAAACATGGCTATAAATATTTATTAAAATGCATTACACGTTATAGCCATGCTTAATATGCATTATGAATTGTTAACATAATACATTATAAATACTGATCATAACAAATTATAAGAGCTCATAAGTTGTATTTATCTGCTCTAAGTAAAGTGAAGCGTACTGTACTAAAGCCTCCTCTAGTGTTAAGAGTGAGGCTTCAAGTTGAAGTATTTACTGAAGGATTTACTGAAACACTAAAACATACATAATAAAGCTCATTACAGGCTTCAAATGTCAGAGTTTAAACTAGAGCTGCCATCAGTGTTTTACCCAATGTGGGAAAGGTAATGTACACCACCGTTAGCTTGGTATTTGTCTTTACTTTACGCTTTACGACTTCTTTGGCACTGACATTATAACATGTTATCAACACTACTTATAATGCATTATATTAACGATTCATAATGTATAATAAACTTGGCTATAAAGTGTAATTCCTTTTTATAAATGTTTATAATCATGTGTATAATGCCATATGAATGCATTATAACATGTTATAAATGTGTTTATAGATGCTTACAAACGCGACATCCATAGAAAGTGTTACCGAAATTTCTTCTTAAAACCCATTTACACAATATTTTTGGATGATTCCGACATTCACTAATGTTTTCTTATTTGGAATTTGTTCGTAGGTAAGAACAGAATCTACACACACTGAAGAGCACAAACGTGAGAACGGTTCTGCGGTTTGAGAACACGTCATGAATCTGAAGTAGCATCACCAGGGATTGAACTATTGATCTCCTGCTCAAGAGCAAATTTAAGAACAAACGTTAGGAAGATATTGATAAATGAGGACCAATAGTTCTATATAGACTCATGAACACTCAAAGCATCATTTGCATGGTTCTTCAGATTAATGCTGATTGTGTTGTATACAGTTCTATATAGAACCATTTTGAGAATGGTTACCATGCAGCACCAAAATGTTTCTGCTACTGTTACAATGTCAAGCTAGAAACAAGGGAAGAATCCTTTTTCATGCACTGCAGAACCATTTTCAAAAAGGTTCTATATAGAACCGTATACAACACATTTTCCATCAATCTGAAGAACCATTTCAAAGAATCATTTAAGCATGAAATAGTCCTATATAGAACTCATGCTTCTTAATACAACCATCATCTTTACTAAACCTTTGAAGAACCATGTTTTTTTAAATGTTTCCAACATTTTAGATAATAAGAGCTGCTCTGATAGAACAGGCGCTTTATCTGAAACACAGCATAATTTGTTTTCATCCATCTCATTCAAGCCTTTAACAAGTAGTGCAGGAACATTCAGGGCATTTGAAAGGTGCGGCAGGCTTACAGGAGAATACTCAATCTCCCCTCAGCACCAATACACAGGAAATCCAATGTAATTGAATGTATCTCAGAACTCAGTCTGAATTTTCACTGAACACACTTTTTAGTATCATTCATGGAGAGACCTTGTCTATTAAGCCCTGTAGAAAAATGCATGAACTCACAAAATAACCTTCGCCACAGCCTTAACCTTGACCACCACCACAACCACCACCACAACTGATCTGGAAAAGAAATTGAAAAATACATCATTTCTATGAAATATATTCACTTGTGTGGAACAGCAAATAGTCACACTTCTTTCATATTACTAGACTTCTGAGGACATTTAGTTCTAAGTGGTTTTGGTCATAAATGGGTTTTTTAGATAAAAACTACACTTTTTCTCCCTCATTGGAACCAGCAAATGTCAAAAACAGTTTTGCACCATCCTGAAGACATTTGGTAGCATATTAAATTCAAAATATGGCCTCACTTAAGGCCCAGTCCTTTCAATCCCAAAGCACTCTCTCATTTTAAGCAGTAGCTGCTAACATTGTCACACCGAAGAAATAACCTTTAAACTCTGAAAGGGATCAAGTATGTGATTTCTTTTAGGAGGAGCTCCATTTTGTTGGAGAGCTACAAATTATTTTAACTGGAAAATATTGCAAACATTTTCATACTTGAGTATACTGTGGGTGGAAAATATGGCAGAAATATAACATCCACAATATATGATATGAATTAAAATAGTTATAATTTACACAATAAAAAATCAGTTAACAAATATAAGTTGATCATCCAATGTTACACCTGTTGCTGTTGTTGTGTACAAACTTTCTGTAATTGGTCTAAATGTATGGTCTTTTTTATGATAAATGCAGCTGTTTAGTGCTCTAGAAGTACTTATTACACACACCACACACTCAGAAAAGCATATAGTGATATCATTTATCACAATAATGATAATATTTTGTCATTCCCTGCCAAGAAGCAGAAAAGCCACTTCTAGCCATACAGTTCTGCTCCATGGAACACAGTAAACCCACAAAACTTACCCCATAGCCCAGCACAGTAAAGCGCGAGCACATCATTAGGCTAACAGTGATAAATTATTTACCAGGAATGTCTCTCCTACTGTGGATGTGGCCATTTTGGGCGGCCACTCTGCATGGCCATGCCTCCTGCACTCCTATAACAGCACGGGCCAGTAGCTGGATGCTACATAGCCTCTCCCTTCAAACGTCAGCTGTCTCACAGGGTTCGGTTCCTCTGGCAGCAGTGCGCCTTTGATGCCAGTCCTTGCTGCACTGCTTCTACTTCTGTGGTCTTCGGTCAGACTTCTCCACTGTCTGCCTTTGAATTTGTGGAAGCACTATTCCTCCCCAGGACGCTATCCCACTTCTGACACCAGTGTGGCATCAGCGTGGCACACACTGCACTTTGAAGTCGAATGCTCTTTTTATTGAACGCTGAGATAACAGCCGTTACACTTTTAGCCTTACTCTGTGGTAGACCCACAAAACCCAGCAGAGTAAAGCATGAGCAACACGAGCACATTGTTAAGTCAACAATGACAACTTATTTACAAGGAATGTCTCTCCTACTGCGAGTGTGCCAACTCCCATGGCAGCGCAAGCCAGTGGTGGGACACTACAGTATAATAAATACAAATCATTTTAATACAATAAGTAGTGGTTTTATGCATGTCTGTTTGTTTATATAACAATTTCCCTCAAGGATGCCCCTGCAGTTATCATCCAACACGTGTTTTTACACACTGTATAAAGTGGCTCATCAGATCTACTTAAAACTTCATCTGGTAACAAGCAATTAAACTAGTTTTATTGTAGAACTACATAGATTGAAAAAGTTGTTCATTCAAAGCATTTATTTAGGTTGAATAAAACTAGTTAATTTACTTGTTACCACATGAAGTCATTTTTTAAGTAGATCTTATGAGCCACTTTTTACAGCGCAAATCACTTAATTTTGTTAAATCAGGTGTGCTGGTGATGGAATTTAACAAATTTACGTGGAGAAGATCTGGAACTAAACTTTGGTCTTCTGAAGAGCTCATAAGATATTAATAACTACCTTTTTAAAATAAGAAATAGGAAATTATGTAAAGTAAAACGTTACTCTTTACTGTATTTACGTCCATTTGCTTTCTAATGTTATACTAGTGTTCTTTACAAGCAGTTATTGCTGAAAAACGGTTACAATGTACCTAAGTTCATTTGCACAGTACTATTTATTTATTTATTTAGTTCTTTATTTGTTTAGTTATTATATTTATTTATATGTGCTTATTTATACGTAGCATTACAGTTGACAGTAATATTAAATGGCTTATATAACAATTGATGTGTACAGCTTTGCAAAACAGTTCAGCATCATTTTCAAACCAAATTTTGCAAGCTTAGAAGAAAAAAAATGCAAAAAAGGCATTCTTGGAGGACAAGCAAAGGTCATCCACATTAACATAACAAAAACTCTACTACTGTCCCTACTTCTGTGTGTAATCTGCCTTTGGCCTGTAAAGGCCAAAAGAATACATTTTTAAAAAAGGCTCAGTATTGTATTGTCTTGCCTGTGGGGTCCATTCTAAAGTCTTTGGAGAATAATTCACCTGGCAATGTACCGAAAGCACTTCAGCCTCTCTGTGGGCCTCTGTGCTATGTTGCTTGGTCAGGAGTTTTGACAATAGGAGGCGCATATCCTTTGGGTTGGGGTGAGGTATAAATGCAAGGGTTAAACCAGAGCAGAGTGTGTCAGTCACCAGTTGGAAACAGCTCAGTTGGAAACACCAACCAAAGCCGCCAAAATGATGGGCAAGGTAAGCTGGACATACCAACATGGGACACAGTTTGGAAAGATTTTGTGATTCTGCTGTTCCCTAATGTGCAAACTGAATAATGTGCCACTGATTCCTCTTTGACAGATCATCTTCTACGAGGACAGGAACTTCATGGGACGTTCCTGGGAATGCAGCAGCGACTGCTCCGATATGTCCTCCTACCTGAGCCGCTGCCACTCCTGCAGGGTGGAGAGCGGCTGCTGGATGGTCTACGACCGCCCCAACTTCATGGGTAATGGCTACTTCATCAGGAAGGGCGAGTACAACGACTACATGAGCATGTGGGGAATGAATGGTTGGATCAAGTCTTGCCGCATGATTCCCAGGGTAAGATTGCTAACTGTTTGACTGCTAGCCCTTACATTTGCTAACATGGAAGGCCCTCACTTTTGATAATTCATTTCCCAAAGTAATTTCTATTTATTTCTCCTCAAACAGTACAGCGGACCCTACAGAATGAGGGTCTACGAGAGGGAGAACTACATGGGCCAGATGATGGAGATGACTGAGGACTGCGAGTCCTTCATGGACCGCTTCCACTGGTCCCACGGCTGCATGTCCTGCCACGTCATGGACGGCCACTGGCTCATGTACGACCAGCCCAACTACAGAGGCAGGATGTGGTACTTCGGACCCGGACACTACAGGAGCTTCAGGCACATGATGGGAATGAGCGGCATGAGGTTCATGAGCATGAGGCGCATCATGGACTCCTGGTATTAAAAAGTCTACTTTGCTAATGAAAGTTTTAAATAAAATTTAATAAAAAAAAAGTACTGTTTCCTGGAGTTTTTGCACTCAGGTTGTGGTTTCAAAGTGTTTTACTCTTTCTGATTAATTAACAATTATTTACATTGGCATTCGCTCTAATGAGTATTTTCACATTTCCATTGAACATAGTGACAATCTCTGCTCTTGGAAACAGCAATACTTTGGTCGGGCGCTACATAAAAGCTAATTTTTTGATGTCACAGAATATGCTTTACCTAACATACACTTAAATATGCTAGCAGGGTATAACAGCTTGATAAATGGAAAACGTAGCCACAGAAAATGCCTACACTAATGATGGCTAACTTAGCTAATATTAATGATGTTCAAGCAGTGCAGTTGACAATCTAACATGGCAAATCACGATCCAAATACTGAAATCTACACCATGTCTACTTGTGACAAATGCAGGCTAGTTTACAAGCTAGATAACTACCTGCTTTAGATGATTTAGCCACAGAACATGCTTTGTGCCAACTGAGCTAATGTCAGCGAATACTGAATCCAGCCTGTGTCTACCTGTGACAAATGTGAGCTAGTGTACTAGCAGTAAACAAGCTACATAGCTATATGATAAGGATCTCTTCAGTCACAGTGCCTGTAAGCTAATATTAGCAATGGATGAACAGTGAAGTTGGTAAATCAACAGGGCAGTGAGCAGAGTTAGAACAATGCACAGCAAAACTCAAATACTGAAACTCCACTTGTGTCCACTTATGATAAATGCATGCTAGCTCAGTAGCAGTCAACTGGCTGGTTAGCTATTTGCTAACAATAATTGCAGCACAAATGTGCAGTTGTACAGTCAAAGCAAGGTTTTTGTTGAACAGTGATTGTTATGAACTCGTTTTATGACATCACAAAGAACTTTTATACAACACTTCTTGGTGAGTTGCTACATGTGAGCTCATTTTATGACATCACAAAAAACTTATACAACACTTCTTGGTGAGTTGCTACATGTGAGCTCCTTTTATGACATCATAAAGAACTTCTATACATCAGTGATTGGTGGAGTGCTACATGTGTGCGTATTTTATGGAAATAAACTCCAACCAAAATAATAAAGTATGTTAATTAGAGTACATCAATGTGTTAACTGGGACTTTTTAGCTAGAAAACATGCCTGTGAGGTTATAGTTAAAGTAAGTGATGTTTGAGGAGTGTAGTTAGATGAACATGGCACATGGTGTAATGTTTAGACAATGCAAAACAAGTTTTAAATTAAGTAGCTAGCTCTTTGCTAACATTAATTACAGGAGAAATTTTTTTTTGCAGAAAACTTATGAACCTAATGACCACTTTCTTGTTAAAAGATGATGTAATCATGCTGATGTAGCTTGTGTTCCATGCCTCCATAGTATGACCAGTCTGTAAAACTCACTCTACAGCTCCTCTTTTCATCCATACAATCTAAAAAAAAAACATATCACATTGACCACTATGGTTATAACAGGGTTTTAGTGATTACAGGTCCAGGGCAGTGTTTCCGGTAACACTTTCTATGAATGTCACCTTTGTAAGCATCTATAAACACATTCATAACATGTTATAATGCATTCATAAGGCATTATAAGCATGGCTTTAAATATTTATAAAAGTGCATTATATGTTATAGCCATGCTTATTACGCATTATGAATTGTTAACATAATACATTATAAGTACTGATCCTAACAAATTATAAGAGCTCATAAGTCGTATTTGTCCGCTCTAAGTAAAGTGAAGCGTACTGTACTAAAGCCTCCTCCAGTGTTAAGAGTGAGGCTTCAAGTTGAAGTATTAACTGAAGGATTTACTGAAACACTAAAACATACACAATAAAGCACATTACAGGCTACAAATGTCAGAGTTTAAACTAGAGCTGCCATCAGTGTTTTACCCAATGTGGGAAAGTTAGTGTACACCACTGTTAGCTTGTCTTTACACTCTCCAAGCTGGGACTGACTTCTTTGGCACTGACAGTACAACATGTTATCAACACTACTTATAATGCATTATATTAACAATTCATAATGTATAATAAACATGGCTATAAAAGTGTAATTCATTTTTATAAATGTTTATAATCATGTTAATGAAGGCATTATAACATGTTATAAATGTGTTTATAGATGCTTACAAACGTGACATTCATAGAAAGTGTTACGGTGTTTTCTTATCGCTGAGCTCTTCAGTCACCTCATCTAATCATCCAAACACAGCCTGTTCTAAACTACTGCTTTCCAGTTTCCCCTGAAAGAACCCACAGGCTTATTGATCACCTCTGGAATGTGATGTACTCTACACAGAGAAACTTAAACTAGTTTATTGTTATCCAGTCACTCCAGAAACTTCAGGCTTCTGGCAGATTAGCAGCAATATGGCTAATATTTACTGCAGCCTTTAACCTCATCTTACAGTACTTTCAGAACCTTTGTCTTTGCCTAATTTAATCCTTTAGAAGTAGCCGTCTTACTGGCGAGATGAAATCTTTAAAGAGTTGCTTAGGTTGCATCAGCCAAACTGACTTTCAGAATTCGGGAAAGTCATGGTGGGAGTGTTTTTGGGCAACTTTGGGATAAAGGAAGAGAAAAGCAAGAAACACAACCCAAAAATAAACAGAAATATGGCTAAAAGGATGATTTCTAAAGACGAGGCTCCAGAGTTGTTGTTCCAGTAATGAACGATGCACAGCGTGACAACCCTTCAGATCCTGAATCATATTATTCAGAAGACATGAGCGATTGTCCATCATGATGCAGATGATACAGGCCATGTAAAAAATGTAATAAACTGACCTCTTTCTTGTGTGGAGTTTGCAAAGTGCTTTCTTGTAACTGTGGACAGAAACTGCCAGAGAACTTTCACGTATAAGCAGTGTTCCTAAAAAACACACAGAGACACTGCTCAGAAAAAAGGGCATAACCTGAAAACAAAAAGCAGCAAAAACTTCAGATAATTTGGATTTTATGTCAAAGGGTTGTGTTTTTTCAATAAAAAGTCAAGAGAGTATTCATGCTGTCTGTTTTTATCTTGGCACATGGCTGTGGAGACGTGGTTTGCATTCACAGCAAAGGGGGTTTGCTGTGCCCCTCATTGCTCTCCAGCAGATCACCACAAGAGACAACTGTATCCTAGTCCATCTAACAACAGAGCTGTGGAGAACACATATTAGATCATATTAATTACATATTTCCAAGTCGATTTCCATTCCATCATCCACGAGGGGGCCTGAAGAAAGAAGCGACAGCATAATATCAGACCTAAAACCAGGCCAGATAAAAAACAAACAGGTCTCAGACAGGCTATAGTTCACAGATGAGGATAAATTTAAAGCTCTGACAGGAACTACAGTAGAAATGAGCACAGAACGAAACCACTTAGCAGTGAAAAATACAAGCAAACCTCTTGCGGAGAGACTGAGAAACATATTGTAGAATGGGATTCCCAACGCAGTCCTTCAGGACCTCCAGCCCGTCCACCTTTTTCTTCCATTCTGTCTCCCAACCCACCTAAGCTTGATATTCAGGAGCTTATTGCCTTACTCAGGCCTGCTGGGACCTGGAATGGAACACAAATGTCGACAGGCTGAGGGGCCTGCTGGGATTGAGGTAGATACCACTTTACTCGAGACCCCCTAGTATAGCATGATGCTCAGCTGGATGCACATATCTGTAAGTGCAGTGAAGAAGGTGACTGAGTGACTAGAACTCAGGTGCTTAGATTTACAGTGTAAAACATTTGGAGAACATTTTTATCTTATTCTTCACTTGTTTGTTTAGAAACAATAGAAAATAAAGGATTTTGGAGCAGTGAATGCTTTTCTATACATCTTGTGTAGTTTTTAGCAATTGATTTCTGAAATATAGACAACAAAACATAGAAACCTGATGAAACGAAGCTATTTCCAGATGAAGTAATTGCTCAAATGAAGCAGCACTTGTGGGGAGAAGTTCTATGTCTAGATGTTTCTAGAAAGGAAGCCTGGGGAAGCCTTTTAAACCTAGCATAGATATAATTAAACAAAACCTTTTCCTTCATATTCTTTTACTTCATATGCCTGACATTTGTAGCACAAACAGCAATTTGTAACTACAAGCATAAATACATTTGTATGATTCTACTAGGTTTCCTCCCTTTCAATGGTACAGAGAAAAGTGATTTGAGTGCTAATAGCTCTTACTAAATATCGCTCTAAAACACGCTTATCTAAGAGTTTTGAACAGATAAGAATGGATGGATAAGAGTCTTATCTGTTCATTGAGAACATACATTTTTTAAAGCGAGTGACTGATTTTAATTGAGTAATTGGAACAGACCTGTAGCCTATTGGAGCTGCTTTCCCAGAGCCAGATTAAGCCTAAGCCTAGACTAAATTGATTAGTTTTCCCCGGGGAACCCCACTGACATTGCCATTTAGTCCAAAACTAGGTTCACAAAAGAGGTCCTTAGTGGTTATTTTTTTTTAGACTGTTATTTTATTTGGACAGGTTAAAAATCCGTCCCAGTCGCCCCTGAGATATTTAAATGAGTGGCTTAAAAAAATGAAAATAGGATGTGTTTATCACAAGCAAAGAAGAAGAAGCAATTTGTTTGGCCTAAATAAAATTGTCGCGCTCCATTTGCATGTCTCACAAACACTGCCAAAATGGACTTCTGCTTGCAGAAAAATTTGTCAAAAAAACAAAACCTTATTGTTTCTCCGGGCAATAAATACTGGCTAAGACTGCGCGCCTCGGACAGAGGGGAGAAAATGATGTTAAATTTGCATTCGAATTCTGTGAAGAAAACAACACAACCCGTCTTCAAATCCGATGCTTCAGCAGTAAAACTCACAGCACAAAGTGGAAGAATAACTGATATAAATGAGAGAAAGAGGCAGAATAAGAAACTGAACACTCACTCACTCACAGAATAACTAAAACCTAAGCAGACTGCTGAAGAAAATGCATTAAATCAAGAGGAGAGGAGATATTTACAAAGATTATATACATATATATACATACATATATATATATATACATACATATATATATATATATATAATTATGACCACCTCCTTGTTTCTATGCTCATTGTCCATTTTATCAGCACTTTGTAGTTCTACAATTACAGACTGCAGTCCATCTGTTTCTCTGCATACTTTGTTAGCCCCCTTTTACCCTGTACTTCAGTCTTCAGTGGTCAGGACCCCAATGGACCCTCACAGAGCAGGTACTATTTGGGTGGTGGATCATTCTCAGCACTGCAGTAACACTGATGTGGTGGTGGTGTGTTAGTGTGTGTTGCGCTGGTCTGAGTGGATCAGACACAGCAGTGCTGCTGGAGTTTTTAAACACCTCAGTGTCACTGCTGGACTGAGAATAGTCCACCAACCAAAAATATCCAGCCAACAGTGTCCTGTGTGCAGCGTCCCGTGGGCAGCGTCCTGTGACCACTGATGCAGGACTAGAGGATGACCAACACAAACTGTGCAGCAGCAGATGAGCTATCATCTCTGACTTTACATCTACAAGGTGGACTGACAAGGTAGGAGTGTCTAATAGAGTGGAGAGTGAGTGGACACAGTGTTTAAAAACTCCAGCAGCACTGCTGTGTCTGATCCACTCGTACCAGTGCAACACACACTAACACACCACCACCACGTCAGTGTTACTGCAGTGCTGAGAATGATGAATGATCATAATGTAATGCCTGTTGGTGCGTGTGTGTGTGTGTGTGTATATATATGTATATATATATATATATATATATGTATATATATATAAATATATACACACACACACACACACACACACACACACACACACATATATATATATATATATATATATATATATAGATACATAGAGAGAGAGAGAGAGAGAGAGAGAGAGAGAGAAAGAAAGAGTGAGTGAGAAAGAGAGATTAAGATAGTAAGATAATAAGATAAGATAAGATAATAAGATAGAAGGAGATAAAAGAGAATGAAAGAGAGAGGCAGTGATGGACACAGAGAAAGAATGAGAGTGAGAGAAAAAGAGAAAAACGTTGAAAGAGAGAGTCTTAGAGAGAGAGAGAGAAAAGAGAGGAAGAGGCCATAAAACTGGCAGGAAAGTGAGCTGCATTGCGAATTAATCAAAACATTGTATTGATCAGGTAATTGATTAGGAATTGGCTCAGCAGAGTCAAGGCCTTTTAATTAAGTTAAACCAGCACAGTGATGTCTCTTTAAAATGTGTAAAGTGATGTAATTACCACTGAACAAGCAATTAACCTCAAGAGGTGAGAGAGAAAAGTGTAGAACGAGTAACACTACAGCTTTAACACCATTTACACAAACTACACGCATTTGTCATTATTTGCTATTTTTTTTACATCCAGGTAGAGATGGCACTGATCAGATATTGGGCAGATACAGCTTATGGCCAAAAGTATGTGGACACCCATCCTAATTATAGAGTTCCGTTGTTTCAGTCAGTTCATTTTATACGCTCAGGTGTTTAAAGTCAAGCACACAGCCATGCAACCTCAATAGCCAAACACTGGCAGTAGAATGGGTCGTACTGACGAGCTCAGTGACTTTAAACATGGCACAGTCATAGGATGCCACCTTTGTGACATGTCAGTTTGTAACATTTCTGCCCTGCTAGATCTGCCCCTGGTCAACTGTAAGTGCTATTACCGTGAAATGGAAGCACTTATGAGCAATAATAGCTCAGCCTCACTCACTTTTGAGTTTTAAAGTGCCTCTTGAAGCAACATCAGCATGAGAACTGCTCCTCAGGAGCTTAATAAAATGGGATTCATGGCTGAGCAGCTGCACACAAGCCTATGATCACTATCTGCAATGCCAAGCGTCGGCTGGTGTAAAACACACCACCACTGGACCCTGAAGTAGTGGAAATGTGTTCTCTGGAGTGATGAATCACACATCACTATCTGCAGTCTGATGGATGAGTCTGGGTTTGGTGAACACCGGGAGTTCCCTCACCTACCGGAATGCATAGTGTCAGCAGTAAAGTTTGGTGGAGGAGGGATAATGAGCTGGGGCTGTTTTCCAGGGTTTGGGCCCTTTAGTTCCAGTGAAGGGTGATGTTAATGCTACAGCATAAGAAAACATTTTATACAATTAATATGCTTCCAACTTTGTGGCAGCAGTTTGGGGAGGGATTCTGTCCTGTTCCAGCATGACTGAGCCGCTGTGCACAAAGTGAGCTCCATCAAAACATGGTTTGACGAGTTTGGTGTGGAGGAGCTCCAGTGGCCTGCACAGAGCCCTGACCTCAACCCCACTGAACACCTTTGGGATGAACTTCAAAGTCGATTGCAAGCCCGTCCAACATCAGTGTCTGACCTTTCAAGTGTTCTTTAGACAGAATGGGCACAAATTCCCACAGACACACTCCACAATCTTGTGGAAAGCCTTACCAGAAGAGTGGAGGCTGTTATAGCAGCAAAGGGGGGCTCCAGGTGTAAGCCTATGGCTTTGGAATGTGATGCCTAACAAGCTCATGTAGGTGTGATGGTTTGTTGTCAACATGCTGTTAGATATCACAGTCCATGATATCATAGAAACTTTGTTAACCTCATGTACTGATAGCAGCAGTACATACTGTTAATGTAAAACACACCACTGTTACCTTAAAGCTAACATGCTAGTAGAAATCCCTAATGGTGCTCACAGGTTAGCAGTGTCATAAAGATGTTTTCCTCCATTTCTTTTCATTTAGATTAGGAACAATATGTAGTGGCTGAAAAGCAACAAGAGAAACAAAATATTAGTCCAACTCAGAGCTCCGATGAAGAAACAAATAAATCTCTGCTAAACACAAAATCACAGAACAGTTCTGCGCTCAGGTGATCTCAGAGAGCACATATTCAGCACATAACCTTGTTTTGGAGCTTGAATGTAGAAAACCTTTAGCGAGATTAGGCACTCATCCTGAAAAACTGCATTCTCTCTGAAAGGACGAATTGCTGGCCCTGTGAATAGCTGTCCATTTGCTGTGGAACAACATTCAAAAATATGAGAAGCTTGGGCGCCATGATGTTCGAGAGCCGAAACCTTGGAGAGAAAATAGAAGGAGGCAAATTACCAGATTTTGAGTTCTGTAATTATCTATCTAGTTCAGATATAAGATAATCCACTTCCATAAAGAAAGAGACAGTCAAAGAAAACATAAATGAAAAAATACTAGTTTGCAAAAGAGAAAATGTGGCTCCTAACAACTACCTGGAAGACCTGGTAGACACCAAAACTGCCCCCATTGGATAAACAGCACTTAAAGCTTTCATCTTTGAGAGAGAGGAGAAAATCAAGCTGCTTCAGATCTGAAAACATCCACAGGTGTTTTTGTCCATCCTTCCACTGTGAGAAGACGACTCAGCGCTGTGGGTCTGAAAGGATGTGTGAAGAACCTCACTGAGAAAAGGAGACAAACACATGAAACAAAGAAGCTGAACAATGGACTGACCACCCCAGATTACAAGTATCAAAATGCTGGTCATTAATGACAAACTGTTCATTTAAAATCAAATCTTTATTAATATCTAAGCTTTTTCTCAGCTTGCTGCAGCATGTTTGTTCCAAACTGTACAGAAAAGATGGCAACCATGATGCGTTTAACAAGAACTTTTCATTTGGTTTCGTTTACCAGCATTAGCTCAGTTAGCTGTATAAAATTGGCAGGCTAATGTTAGCCAACTATAAGAACATTACTACACAGTTAACAGACACAACTTGTACACAGAGAAGATGACAAAACTAAGCTAAGGCCAGACAGCAGGGATGTACAATATTACAATATCCAAAGCTAAAGATGCACAGACTTAAAACCTAATAATTATCGAAGCCGAAAATACAGGACCCAAATGAATCGACATGAAAGTTAAACAGCTGATTTGGGAAGACAAGGAAAAACAACATAACAATCTTAGACACCTAAAACTAATCATTCTAGGCTAAAGCATACTGCCACAGTAGTCATGAAACATGTTTATGGTCTATTTATACCTTACCTGTAATGACTCTAATGCACTGAAGCAGCATCCATACAGGCGTCTGAATGTTACTGCTACATCATTTAAGGCAGAACGTGAAATGATGATTCAGCTTCATTGAGTCTCTATCCATTGTATGAGTCTCAATTACAGTCCCGGGGCTCTATTGGTAGAGTTTAGGCCACTGGTTTAACCCCTAAAATACTACAGATACACACCTGGGTGTAACATTTACACTTTGAGCATTCTTGTGCTGTGGGTTTATTCATTAGCTCAGAGTAACTGGCCCAAAACACTACTGACTTTACCATCTTGGCTATAAATATGTCCCAATATGTGCTAATGTTCTAGTATAGACTAAAAAAACAAAAACACAGACTTACTTTGCTCTGCCTTAAGCTTTAGCTCAGCTATAGCTGCTTTTCTCACATCTCTGGCAGGAAACTTTTCTTAAAAGTAGAATAGTTTCCTCTAAAATGTTTCTCAGGGGCTCCCGAGTGGCGCAACTGTCTAAGCGTTGGCCCTGTCATCAGGAGATCGCGAGTTCAATCCCTGGTGATGCTACAGCCATCCGTAGCTGTCAGTCCAAGAGAGCACAATTGGCTTTGCTCTCTCTGGGTAGGTAGAATGGCCCCTCCTTCTCCCCCATCACTCAACGCGATGCTAGTCAGTGCAGGTGTCTCTTAGCTGACGTAACAGATCTGGCGGTTGGCGCTTTCCTCCGAGCGCATTCAGCTGTCCAATGACGTTGGGGGAGTCCTAACTAGCGGGTGGAATTGGCGACGACTAAATTGGGGAGATAATTGGGTTAAAATCCAAAAAAAAAAAAAAAAGTCTCTCAGCATTCAAGATTTTTGGGAAGCTGAAGTCGCTTCTCATTCACCAGCTTTTTGTTCAAATTTTCCCGTTCCACCTTAAATGGTGCCTGAGGCATCAGAATGTAACCGCACCATTTAAGGTGCAACGGAAAATTCGAACAAGAAGCTGATTTCAGCTTTACGACTTTTTAGTGTTTGACAGTTTCTCTTTGCAGATTAAACATATCAGGAAACCAGCTGGAGTGATTATAAACACAAATAACGCAATTTTAACCTAAAAATCTAATTCTGCTGTGGATCCACAAGAGGGCAGTAAAGGAGCTGCATGTTGCCGACCCCTGTTACAGTAGTACCCTGAAAAGGCGGCAGTGACGTTCTTAACTAACAATTTACATCATCAGCACACTCAAACCACTAATGGAGAAGATATTAGAATAAACAAACATAAATAGCAAGAACAAACATCTTTCGCATTTGACACTAATTTCTGCGTGGTTATGCTAGCTATGGTTTTTATCCATTTGAGCTTAGCTTAGCATCTCCAAAAGACTTTTCTAGAAACACTTTACACAATTACTGAATTAGCTTCTTTTTACAAACAACATATAACTGCTGTTACCTTAATGTGCCTCTACTATTACAATTTCGACTATATTGAACTGTGTTTTCTTGGATTCCTACCTAAATAGAAGAAGTAAGAAATCAGGGTAAAACACAAGAGCAGTTTCCCCATAGATGGCTTTAGCGGGAATGAGGAAAAGCCCATGATCGCCCCCCCCCACCCCATTGTCTGGATTGAGGCACAGCCAATCGATCGTAGATCACTATGGTAAAGACAACAAGTAGATTCCCTGTTTTAGAGAACAGCTAAGCTTTGTGTCTGTAGTACTCTTGATCATGGATTAATCATCATTTTCCTACTTTGGGTTGGAATTAATTCTTAAATGGACCCAGAGTTCTATATTTACCACAGATGAGTTATTCTATTTATAAGCTATTGAGCAACAGATCATGTACAACTACAGTATTATTCTATGTTAAGTAAGTACCAGTTTTTTTTAACTTGCCACAAGTACAGCAATGAAGTCAAAGTCATAAACCACACAGTCAAGTCTATTAGTGTTTACTCAGTAACTCAGCATGGTTTGAGGTGAGCATCTAATGCTTTAGGCATGCGGTCACAGCAATGCTAACCATTCCTTGTTAGCAACGTTAGCTTCAGACACAAAACTCGTCTTGGCTGATTAACTACATTTAGCGTAAAGCGGGAAACTGTGTATATTAGAACGCCGCTCACTTTTGACTTTTTATTTATTTATTTGTTTAGCAGTTTGACTCGGTCTGCCGTTCGCATCTGGCTTCAGTGTGAAACAGATCCGACGTGCAAGTCCAATCTGCGTGCCGATGGAGAATTGATTAATGCAGGCGCGCAAACAAAAGGAATCCGTCCAGCTGGGGGACGCCGGTGACGGAGAACAGATGCGCTTAGCGGCGCCGTGCTACATTATTTATACCGGCCAGGAAACAAAACAAAACCATGATGAATGGCTTGTTTTCTCACTGTAGCTCACGGCCACAGAATCAACACCTCCTTCAAGACCCATAAAGAACGGATTCACGCCAGAGCGCCATTGTGATGTATTTATTTATTTATTTATTTATTTAATTATTTATTTATTTTGTCTCTCGTGCGCTCAGAAGCTTCATTCACGTCATCGTCTTTCAGAGCGTCGACACTTTCTCACGCTGGGATGGGTGATGATAGTGCAGCGTCTGCACTTTTTGAAACCTCTTTGATTCATCCGAACGTCCTCCATGGTCTGTGGAGCACTCAGAAAGCGTTAAGGCCGTGTTAGTGGGCCGCAGTGATAAATCTGAGTTGAGGGGGGCACCTTGCCGAGGGGGTTTGGGCCGAGCCCTGAACCCTGAACCCCTCACTACATCACAGAGAGAGAGAGAGAGAGAGAGAGAGAGAGAGAGAGAGAGAGAGAGAGAGAATGTAAGATACATAGCACTGTGCAAAAGGTTAGAATCAGTTTTTACTCATATAAAACCAAATTACAGATACGCTTAGTTCTTAAAATTCAAATATCAACACGGCTGTAGATGAATTTATAATATCTGAACAACAAAAATGAGCTTATGATGAAACTAGTATTCAGCATACTTCATAATCAAAATGCAGTGACCAGATGTTGCTTATCAAATAGATTTTTATAACACAGCGTGATTCAAAAAGATTCATCTGATTTCAAAATGATTTATTTCTCTTGTAAATCATTACAGAACAATGCAGTAAACTGTAAATGGTTTAAATGAGCATAAAGTTTATTATGTAATTTTACAAGTGCTCAGTATGAACCTCCTCCAGCTGTACGGACAACATCAACGCCATAGTCAAATTCATCCCATACAGGTTGGGTGTCACTGTTCTCACAGTTTTTTCAATGTGATTTGTGTAACCAACGACGAACGCTCTGAGCTGTTGGAGGTTCACTGCCAACAAAATCGTGTTGCACAGTTATGGCGGATTCACTCTTATTGAAATGGAGAACCCAAAACGCTTTCTGCTCAGCGGTCACACATCTCCTTACAAACTGAAGGGAGCCATCTTCCGGTGACAGTCAGAAACTCTATGACCCCCCCCTTTTTAATTGGTATGTGATTGGTTCCTAGGCGCCTCATGGTTGTGAAAATATGGCGCTTTGAAATTGGATGAATCTTTTTGAATCACCCTGTAATTTTATGACAAAAAATTACTATTAACTTATTGTTATACTTTATAATTTTAAAAAATGCCTTCTGGTTTTACCACATCGCAACATCTTATTATTCCTAGAACACTAAATTCAGATCAACCATTGGTTTAAGTGTTGTTGTTCAATTTCAACTACACTGCACTACAATAACTACACTACAGTTATTAAACTGAATTACAGTTATTAATATGAGAAGTTTGATTACTTCAGAAAATGATCAACCAGCTTCTAAGACAGAACTTTAGAGGTGTGTCTGTAGATTTCTCTGAGAAACTGAAAATGAGTCTCCTGAAAACAAAGCCAGCTGTAATAAAGGAAAAGAGTGACTCACTGACCACTCAAACAGCTGATATTATTAGTTGTTGAGGCTTCTCTTAAATAAAAGGGGGTCTCTATTTTCTGCCCAGTTCCATATTTGCAGTTTTACACACATGGAAGTGTGAGACTGTAAAAGAGAGAGAGGAAAAGCGTGAGAGCAAAACAGAGACTCTAAACTGTGTCCATGCACCTCCTACACATTCACGGTGTGCAGATCACTGATAAATCCCTTCCACCCACTGTATCAGCATGATAACACTGTATGCAACAGCAGTGCGATGCAGATCACGAAGTGCGGCTTGAAAGCGCAGACAGCAGCACGGCGTAATTAATTCAGTCTGAATGTGTGGTATGTAAAGCCTCGGTGCTGGAAGTGGTCTCCGGGCTTCATGCGGCCCAGTGTCCAGAGCCCAGCACACAGCCAAAAGAGCGACTACTGCCCTCAGTTAATACGCCTACATCAGAGAGAGCATTCAGCTCTGTGCATCCTACTGAGAGTACCTGGAGGACAACAACACCACTTAACTGCTGTACAAACTCCATTAACTCCAGAAAGAACATAGAACAATGCACACAATCACTGCTCTTCTCTCTCTGCCATCTCTTGCTGTTTGTAACTTTGCAATAGCCAGGTTTTCATCTAGGTATCTAAAGTGGATAACTGAAATGTCACAAAGGAATTATGCAAATTAGATACAATTTCCATCAGCTCTGAGCAAGGGAATAAAACTATATAGACTATATAAATATAGACTGTATATCACTGCTGTTGGAGCAAAACTTTGTATCTCTAACATTATAATTAATGCAGTTAATGTTACCTGATTTTTTCTGCCATTTCTGTTGCTTTGTTTTAACTCAAGACATAGATGGTGTGTTTGCGTGGTGTGTGCATGTACATGTGCACTGTGTTATAAGTATGCTAGCGCAGTATGGCTGTCAGTTTTTCGTATGTTTGGTGTTGTTTGTTTGTATATTTTGATGTTTCCCCACTGGCTGAAGAGTTTGCCATCATATCCACTGATACCAGTTGAAAATGATTTTCCACCCATGGCTCACAGGCTTTTTGGGCTGCCCGTTTGCATGACGTCACATCGCAGCCATGATGCAGCCTGGACCGGCCGCTTAAGTGACGCTCTATTGTGGCTATGAGGCTGTCTGGACCGAGGACCCAATCAGTGCTACACTGCAGCCATGATGCAGCCTGGACCGGCCGCTTGAGTGAAGCTGTATTGTGGCTACAAGGCTGTCCAGACCTGGGACCAGATCGACGCTACATCGCAGCTGCATGGCTGCCTGGGCTGGCTGCTTGGATAATGCTGCATTGCAGCTGTAGGGGTGCCTGGACCAGTGGTATTTGGCTGCCCAAGCAGCACTACCCCCCAGCTACGAGGCCTCTTGGGCCGGCTGCCTAAGTGAAGCTACATCGCAGCTACATGGCTGCCTGGGCTGGCTGCTTGGATGACGCTGCGCTGCAGGCTGTGGGGGTGCCTAGACCGGTGGTGTTCAGCTGCCTAAGCAGTGCTACGCCATAGTAACGAAGCATCTTTGTCCACCTGCCTAAGTGATGCTACTTCACAGCTACATGGCTACCCGGGCCGGCTGTTTGGGTGACGCTGCATTACAGCTATACAGCTTATCTGTGTGCAGCATCCTGTGACCACTGATGAAGGACCAGAGGATGACCAACACAAACTGTGCAGCAGCAGATGAGCTATCGTCTCTGACTTTACATCTACAAGGTGGACTGACAAGGTAGGAGTGTCTAATAGAGTGGACAGTGAGTGGACACAGTGTTTAAAAACTCCAGCAGCACTGCTGTGTCTGATCCACTCAGACCAGCGCGACACACACTAACACACCACCACCACGTCAGGGTCACCACCCAAATAATACCTGCTCTGTGGTGGTCATGTGGGGGTCCTGACCATTGAAGAACAGGGTCACAAATTTTGCAGAGAAACAGATGGACTACAGTCTGTAATTGTAGAGCTACAAAGTTCACCTATATGGTCAGTGGAACTGATAAATGTATAGTGTAGATACAATGATGTGGTCAGTCAGTGTAAATTTGAAACCAAATTCTAAGACTGAACTTTGGAGGTGTGTCTGCAGATTCTTTGAGAAACTGAAAGTGAGTCTCCTGAAATGAATGGAAGCTGGAATAAAAGTAAGCTTAAAAAAAAGCTTAAAAATCTATTAGATGTAATAAAATTTTATTCAAACTATTAACAATTTAGATTTTTTTTACAGCCAAAATAGCTGATCTTTTGGAGCTGATCTCTATTATTATTATTATTATTATTATTATTATTATTATTATTGTTAATTATAGCACATATTCAAGTACTTTGTGGCAGCCACAGTCACAATATTATTTACTCTTTGATGGACCAAACTGTCATTTTACGTCTTTGAAAAATTTGTGGCCTATTTAAACAACATGAATGACATAAATTGCTTCTTTAACATTAGGAATGTCTTGGTTGTTATTCTTATTTATATATTATGTAGAGAATAATAACAATGGAGAAAAAAAGCAGTTTTATGAATAGATGTGACCAAACTTTTGACTGAAAAGGATGCTCTCCAGGTACTACTTTTTGATTTGATGTCAATAAACAAATTGCTTGGCCCATTCCCAATGCAAATAAATAAACAAATAAATAAATAAATAAATAAATAAATAAATAAATAAGTAAATAAATAAATAAATAAAAGAACAGCAGCAACAAAAAAAACAAGGTGCTCATTATGTACGGCGACATTTTTCCCGGTAAGCGGATCGATAGGGCCCTGCTTCCTCCAGTCAATTGTTAATTAAGCAGCACTATTTGTTAAAATAATAATAAATAAATAAGCATGACTAAAGCTAAAAGCTGCGTGCAGTCATATTTCACGCTCTGTCCTCAGGGTGGGTGCAGGTGAAGGACCTGCTGATTAATACACTGAATTTACTGAGATAAATCACTCCACGTCTGCAAATGAATATTAAATGGACCACCAACGTGCATGTGCGTGTTGAACACGCCTGCTGCACAGCCTGCAAGGCCCGACACCGACTCTGCCTTCCAAACCGCTACCATTAAAGAGCCCATATCATGGAAAACCACATTTTTATTCTCTTGTCTTTAAAAAAAAATGTTCAAAACGTGCCATTAATTTCATACTCCATACAGTCCATATATAGAAGCTCAGCTGCGTTTGTTTTCACATTCACATGCGTCCACCTGTTTGACCCTCTGCCCATTCCCACTGATGTTACAAGGAGGGTTTCAGTCCAGACTGATTTCTGAATAAGGTATTTAGCACAGCCAATTAGAACAGAGCTCATTTACATATCATTCTCAAATACACAGTAACAAACACAGCCCAAATTGAAAAAGAGAGGTCATACGGAATGAATTATGAAAATTCAAGAAAAATGTAGGATATGAGCCTTTAAGTCTAGCCCAAAGTACTGAGACTTCATTTGGAAAAATATGAGTGTCTAAGTAGAAGGTTAAAGGCTGAGAGGCTTAAAATAAATCATCTGTGCATGCATTAGTGTACTACATATGATGCAAGAGCAAACTTCATCATGATATATAACCACCTCCTTAACCTAATGAACGCTAAATGAAGACAGCTATACACTGTTCAGCAAAGGTTTGGACACAAGTAATTTTTTATAATGTTTCCAAACCAATAATCTTATTATAGATTAATCAGATTAATGGAGAAGACTATTATGTTAGATGTAGGAAAGTATGTGAAGAGACTTTAAGTTGGCTTGACAAAGCCATTACCATGAAATCCCAGGTGGTTGCTAATGTTTTGCTGTATTATCCCAAATGTTGCTAAGATGATACTAGACCATTGCTCTGTTATCCCAGAACCCTAACCCTGCTAAGCTGTTGTTAGGCTGTTGCTATATCTCCGATGGTTGCTAAGGTGTTGCTATGCCATTGTTATGGTATCCCTGGTGATTGGTAAGGCATTGCAGTTATGGTATCCCAAGTGATTGCTCAGGTACTGTTGCTATGGTATCCTAGGTGGTTGCTAAGGTGTTGTTGCTATTGCATCCCAGGTAGTTGCTAAGGTGTTGTTGCTATGGTGTTGTTGCTTTGGTATCTCAGGTGGTTGCTAAGATGTGGCTGAGCCATTGCTACTGTATCCCAGGTGGTTGCTAAGGTGTTGCTAATATGGTATCTGAGGTGATTGCTAAGCTGTTGTTGCTGTGGTGTAGTAGGTGGTTGCTAAGGTGTTGTTGCTATTGAATCCCAGGTGGTAGCTAAGGTGTTGTTGCTATGGTATCTCAGGTGGTTGCTAAGATGTGGCTGAGCCATTGCTATTGTATTCCAGGTGGTTGCCAAGGTGTTATTGCTATGGTATCCCAGGTTGTTGGAATGGTGCTGTTGCTATGGTATCTCAGGTGGTTGCTAAGGTCTTGCTGCTATGGCATCCCAGGTGGTTGCTAAGGTGTTGGGATCCCAAGTGGTTACTAATAAATATATTATATATATTAAAGAAAAACAGGTATCTCCAAAATAGTAACTTCACCGGACAGGGCAAAAACATTCTCTACTTTCAATGTAAGTTAAAGAAAGAAAAAGATTTTATTCTAAGCAATTTTGGAGCATTTCTATTGGTCCAATCATCGTAATTTTTTAACACAACATACAGGACAGCCGCTGAGCTCAAATGATGCAGAAAAGTAAAAATCACAAAAAATGGAGATACTTGCTTTTCATTGGACAGCGACGATATGCTAGTATGTGAGTCTATTGCTTCATCTCAGTTTCAGGGCTATGCCTCATTTGCCGGGCTGCATACATCATGAGCACCGTCTCATTTCAAAAGAACACACAGAATCCTTAAAATCCATCCAGGAAATGCAGCCTCCTTTCTGCCAAATTCAGAGGATGCACAGATATATCCTCAACCTTGATTTCCCATGAGCCTCTGTGTCGCAGGCTACTACAATTAGAAAGCAGAACCTGTTTGGAAAAAAAAATAATAATAAAAACAAATGTATATTGCCTCAATGTGTTCCTTGTTTATACAAATTTACCACATAAATGGCTGTAAATGATATTAGACATGAAGTTGCACAGCTGAGTGTGGAGCAGCGGCAGGTCAGGAAAGTCACCAATGTCAACTAATCTGTGTGATGACAGTCCAACTTCAGCTGTGATTTTGTGGTTAAACGAAAAGAAAACTGAAAAAATGGTGTCTAAGGAATCTTTTCACAGCCGTAAAATATTGCAGGCTGCAGATAGAGAAAGTCTGATTTCATTCATTTAATTTTAGTATGTGTTTTTAAAACATCCTCTCTCTTTTTCGTTTACCGATACAGCTGCCTTTCTCAACTCTCGCGCTTTGTTTAAACACCTCAGACTTCAGCCTCACAGCTGATCGAGGGTCAGGAGTTATTCATGATGCTGCTGTTGTTGTGAACCCTCGATAGGCTGCATCATTTGGCGCTATAAAAGCAGAGGAGGCTCCTCGACCTTTGAATGTCTATTAGGGTTATTATGACAGATGACTTCATGATATCATTTGTGGCAGTTAGATTTGAATTTTCTCAACATTGTCATTCATTTCCTGTGGGAATGTAATTGTGTTTGTATGAATGCTGTACAAAAATGTCGGCAAAAGTATTTCCCTGCACTCCCCTGAAGTCAGTTTATTTTTCAGACCCATGGCAAGGTCAGTCATTTACAGTTGCCTTCACTGTCCACAGCTTTGCCAGCAAAGTTAATTGCATGAGGTTTTAGCTTTTGCAATTAATTCATTTTGAACAGCTGAAATTAATGCATTTCATTTAGAAGCAAAATGAATTTCCTGTATTCCTCCTGAACATGCTTTAAGTGCATTCATCAATCTTTCACATATAGAGATCGGCGAAATTTCTAATGAATTCTTTAATAATAAATGTTCCTCTGCAAGTGACAAACTCAATAAATGATCACCATACTTCTCAAAATAATCACAATTACCAGACGTATTCCATATATACCCTCACCCTCCACTTGATTAGAAGCTCCATCGTTGTACTTCCACTCTCTGGCCACTTTATTAGAAACACCTAACTTGTTCTTCCACTTACTGGCTGCTGTAGTAGAAACACCTGCCTTGTACTTCCACTTACTGGCCACTTTTGGCCACTTTATTAGAAACACCTACCTTGTTCTTCCACTAACTGGCACTTTATTAAAAACACAACTTATACTTTCGTTCTCTGGCCACTTTATTAGACATTTACCTTGTACTTTGTACCTTGTACAACTTATACTTGTACCTTGTACATCTACCTTGTACTTCCACACACTGGACACCTTATTAGAAACACCTACCTTGTTCTTTCACTAACTGGCCACTTTGTTAGAAACACATACCTTGTTCTTCCAGTAACTGGCCACTTTATTAGAAACATATACATTGTACTTCCACTCACAGACCACTTCATAAGAAACACCTATCTTGTTCTTACTCTAACTGGCCTCTATTAGATTTCTTAGAGTTTAGGCTCAGAACTATCATAAACAATGTCTCAGACTTCAGGCAGTGTATTCATAGCCATTTCATGTAATAACTTTCCGTGTGGGAGCTTTTAGAGGTGGGCGTCTGGTTCCTATCACCACCACTGTGAACAATTCTGACTCATTTTCCAGGTAATTGTCATTTCTTGACATCAAAACAGATGAAAAGTCCACATTGCAGACTCAAACTAGTTGATACAGAGTGTAAACCGAATGCAAGGGTAATTATTTGTGTAATTACTATGTAAGTAATCATGTAAGGATGTAATTACATTGGAATAGCATGGCCAAACGATAGTAAAAACAGCAGGTTTAAAGAAAATGGAAAACATAGCAAATATGGAGCCTGAATTGTTCTATTATTCATTCTGTTTGTGTGGACATATGTTCCATGCAATGTTGAGTCAAATTAAGCTGTGTTTGCCCACCAAGTCGCCTTTGTTTTCTCATATTCCAGAACTGGCAATGTCTCTCTCCCTCTCTCTCTCTCTCTCTCTCTCTCTCTCTCTCTCTCTCTCTCTCTCTCTCTCTCTCTGTCTCTCTCCTGTTTTCTCAGCAGTGTTTTTCTTGGGTTAGATCCAAACATAACACAGAGGGGGGTGGAGGTAGTGTAAGGTTCAGTGCTTTTAATTGAGCAGTTACACAAATTAATGCCATATTTCTATTCTTCTGCACTGGGCACAGATAAAAAATGCAAACAAGGCCATCTGAACTGTTTGCCTGCCTGTTTTTCGGGGAGCAAAAAAAAACCCCAAAAAAAACCAAACAAACAAAAAAAAAAAACAACTAAGCAAAAAGTACATAAACAAACAAATAACCTACTTGATTACACAACAGCTTATACAACATCAAATACAACCACTTGTACAGCACCTATGTCGTGTTGTTTTTCAGGTGGGCACCGTGTTCATAATTTTATGCATAATGCATTCAGCAGTCGACGCCGCAAGGTTAAATAAGAAAAGTTATCGGCCTTTGCTCTTGTGAAAACAGTACAGCTGCAATTGGCGGAGAGTAGAGTGTTTGCTGTGTGCTTTTGTTTATCATAAAGCCTCATCTCCCTCTGCTTTAAGTGCAGTATCCTCATAGCGAGCACATTTGTCATTGACTCGCTGAGATAAGGCCTCATATTCTCCCAACAAAACGCAGCAGCGACGACAAAACATTAGCAGAAAAATGAAGAAAAATTACCCCTGGTGACAGACCCCATTCTCCTGCTGAGCTCATACTGCTGCACGCTGAGGGTGAACGCTAAAGACTGTCTGCGTTTGCGTATTAGAATTGGTTTTCTTTCTCCAGGTATTTTAGCAGAGATACTGAAAAGGCCCACGTAAATATTAGTACTGCTCAGTGGGCAGCCCTCAGACCTTCAGAGAAGGACCAATGATCTCTGGAACTATACTTGTCTATTATTTTTATTTTAGTTTTATTTAATAAAATCATCATGCCTGTTGTGCTAAAACTCTGCAAGCATTGCTGTGATACCCATATTTGGTTAAAAACAAAAGATTATTAAACTGCCTAAAGAAAAAATGTCCTATCAGGATTATTTTCTCTATGCTATCTAGTAGATGCAGCCAAGTGGGCTCTCCCATTAGTTAGGACTTCAGGAGCTGAATTGAAGGCCTAACAGATTAAATTACCCAATATAAATAGGAAATGAAAAATAAATCAAGCAGTCATGCTTCGGTTTTCAATGGATGGGATTTTGTGAGTAAATCTTTATTCTATCTGGAAGTTCTAGATACATCATTAACTGTGACTACAAGGTTTTGTTCAGCCAAGTTTCGGTTGTTAGGAATTGAAAACAGCAGCGGCAGCTGTATGCCAGGACTCTTTACAGAAAGAGTCACTGTAAAACTGGTGTATACAAGCTCAAATATATGTTAATATCTGTTACAAGCTTCAAATAAAACATATCAATTGCCATTTACAATCTTCAAATGTCCACATTTCATCTAGAACAGTCTAAAAATGGCCCAACTGAAGTCCTAGCTGTAACACTCATGGTTCACTACTGCTGCTACTTCACTTGAATGCAAGTGAAAATATTAATAAAGGAAATCAAGTCTTATTTTTGTTGAAAAACCACTCAAATAAATTAAGTGATGCAAATCAGTCACAAAGCTGACTGGTGATCACTTTGTCATGGAAATTCAAGCTTTTAAGCTCTCCAGAGTAAAAGTGTAGGAAAAGCACTTTGCTACTTCTGGGTTTTGATGGAGCAATAATTAAAAACATATTGTTTTTATTGAGCTCAACCAATATAAAGATTTCCTTACCTGAAATTGTAGCTAAATTAGCTAGCTAATGATAACAGAACATACACCGATCAGCTGTAACATTAAAACCACCTCCTTGTATCTACACTCATTTCATCAGCTCAACTTACCATATAGGTGTGTTTTCTAGTTCTACAATTTAAAAATAAATAAATAAAAAGTTGGGACATTTTGTGAAATGCAATTAAAACAACAGAATGTGATTTGTTAATTTTCTTAAACCTTTTATTTAACTGATAAAAATAAACTAAAATAAAAGACTTCCAAAGTTTTGACTGACCTTGATTGTATTTTGTAAATATAAGCAATTTTGAATTTGATGCCTGCAACACACTTAGAAAAAGTTGAGACAGAGCAAATCAAGAGCAAAAAGTTACATTTTGAAACCTTCCATAATAAGTAGGCAAATTTGTAAGAGGTGATGATTTTATAATTTAGTATAAAAGGAGTGTCCTCAGTCTTTACAAGCAAAGATGGGACACCTCCCACCACTTTGTGGGTAAATTTATGAAGGTAACTTCATTCCATTTAGGGCTCAACCACTTTGTAAATATACTAGCCCGTCGAGCCCTCAGGCAGTACTGGATGAGAAACCATCATGCTTCTGTGTTCAACATAACCACATGAGTTTGGGAGTACTTCAGAAAAGCATTGCCACCTAATAGAGTCTGCTGCTGCATCAAGAAATGCAACTTGAAAGTGCTTTATGGAAGGAGAAAGCCATATATCAATTCTCTAAAGAAACACCGCCGAGTTCTCTGGGCCCGAGCTAATCTGAAATGATTTAAAAGACAGTGGAAAAGTGTGCTGTTACAGATGAGTCCACATTTCAAGTTGTTTTTGGGAAAAAGGATGTTGATTTCTCCATGACAAGGACAAAAGGGACAATCCTGACTTTTGCCAGCGAAGGGTCCAATAACCAATATCTGTCATGGTATGGGGGTGCATCAGTGTCCACAGCATTGGCGACTTGCATACGTATGAAGGTCCCATTGACACTGAGGTGTGTATTGGGATTTTAGAGAGACATATACTGCCATCAAGTCTTTTCCCGGGACATTCCTGCTTGTTTCAGCAAGACAATGTCAGGCCTCTGCATTTGCTATAACAGCATGGCTTCATAGCCACAGAGTGTGTGTGCTTGACTGGCCTGACTGCAGTCCAGATCTGTCTACTGTTGAAAAAGTATGGTGCATCATGAAGATGAGAATCAGACAATGATGACCATGGACTGTTGAGCAGCTGAATCAAGCAAGAATGGGTAAAAGTTTCACTTGCGAAACTGCAACAATTAGTATCCTCTGTTCCCAAACAATGAAAATGTGTAATAAAAAGAAAAAAAAATATGTAACATGGTAGTAAATAAGCCTCTGTCTAAACTTTTTTCAGTGTTTCAGGCATCAAATTCTAAATTTGTTCATATTTACAACATGAAGTTAAGCTAGAAAACATTGGAAATCTTTTGCACTTTTGTCAGTTAAATAAAGGTTCAAGAGAATAAACAAATGACAGATTCTTGTTTTTACAAAATATCCCAACTTTTCCAGAAATGGGGTTTGTACTTTTTACTCAGGCTCATTTTGGTCGCTAATGTTTGATTCTTAATTCTCTTTTTTGGGTTAAATTTCATGCTATTACATGACAGCATTTGTACTTCTTTATGATTGGTCACACTTCTCACTGTGGAGGTTTAGCATTTTACTGTCCACCCAAAAGAGAAGAAATTAAGTACTGATGTAATTGTCTGATCTGTTGCCTTTGCACTTCTTCTCAAATTGTGTTCTGGAAGGATACTTGTACTTTTACTGCAGCCATTACTTCTCATGGGTTTAGGCTGTTCTACACATATCTGTGCATGACAGTGATGATATGATAAGCTCAGAGAAAGATATGATACAGTATGATATTCAATATATTGTAGTGTGACATTTGTATGAAGGGTACAGTGTTATGTTATGGAACGACACCATATTAAACCCAAACTCAGTCGTGAACAATGAACGCCTGGTTTTCTGTCACACTGCTGTGGGGAAAACATATGCATGCTCGCAACCTCTGACACCCCGGCCCGGTATCACCGAGCAAGTTCATTTAGAGCCATCCAAGCGTGAACCAATCAGATTCCGGCGTCCTTTTCGGTGCAATGCCACACGCTCTCAGCACGGCGTTCACAATGCAGCTCCATACAGCAGCCGTCTGGCAACCTATAGACAGGGGTCATCGGATCAGGGATGAGAATACATACAATCATGCACGCATGCCTACACACAGACACACACACACATTTGTGTTTCTGTCTTTGTGGGGTCTTTCCATTGTCATTTGTGCAAATATTATTTGGATTTCCTCCATTGATTTTCTACAAATGCTCAAAATAATGATATTAACAATCTTGTAAATTGCAATTGATTCTCAACAGTATTGGGACTAGGATATGAAGCAAGGTTAGAGGTTAACCTTTTGGTTTCAGGTTAAGGTAAAAGTTAGGATTAGTGTGTTACATTCAGTGCCAAGTCACATTAACCCTTTAGCAGTCCAAAGTTTGTACTGTTGTGTTTCTCTACTTTTCAAATGCATTTATCTAATTATACATTTAATTGTAAATGAGTAAAATATTTAATTTTACATTCTCAATGTGGTTCCCATAAATAGCTAAAATCACCCAAATGTCCCATTTGTATCAAATACATGTAAATATCTATGTTAAATAGCAATAATATGTATATAATGCACCATATATATATCACATATGTACTTATATGTGACAATAATAAATAGCTATATGTAATAATAAAAAGTCCTGTATGTATTATACAGTATGTGTATTGGAATACATTTATGGGAAGACAATATGCCCCATTTGTATAACATTTATATTGTCACTGTCCAAAGAATCTACAATGTATCTACATTTTTATTGATTTTTATTCTCCTACATCATTTCAACACACCAACTGTCCTTTACACGTGTGAGAAATTCATGATTAATGGATCAATAGAAATGCTTTTAAATCACTTGGAATAAAATCTCTTTGCATTACACACGCATGCATCTTCTAAGCCGCTTATCCTTCTGGGTCAATGGGGGTTGCTGGAGCCTATCCCAGCAGTCATTGGGTGGAAGGCAGGATACACCCTGGACAGGTCACCAGTCCATCGCAGGGCAGACAGACAGACATATACATTCACACTCACACCCAGGGCAATCTAATGTCCAATTGGCCTGACTGCATGTCTTTGGACTGTGGTAGGTAACCCACGCAGACACATGGAGAACATGCAAACTCAACACAGAAAGGGGGAATCAAGCCCAGGCCCTCCTTGCTGTGAGGCGACAGTGACAGCTACCCACTGCACCACCGTGCCACCCCTCTTTGTCAATTCATCAGGGCTGTTTTGTTGTTCCTATAAGTCAGCCTTTTGTTGCCTGCAAAATGAGAAAAATGTCCTGAAAAGTGTATGAAAACAAACACTAGCACACACACTTATACACACATATTAAATTCCTCCAGTTCCCGGCGATGAGTTAGCTAAACTGACCAGCGTATCCTTTCCCGGCTGTGTGGCAACACGCAAATTGGCTGATCAGGCCGACTTGGCTGGTTCTTGGGCGCAGTAAAGTGAAGGCAAAGCCGGTGCTAGCTCTCAGGTGTAATTTTGCGCTTGTTAGCGGTGTAAATTGTCTGCCGAGGCCTCAGGGGGATTCTACAGGAAACAGGTGTTTACTTAACCTCAGCCTACAAATTGGCTTTGAGGAGGGAAAATTTTTTGCTCTGTGAGGAGGAGACATATTTGGAGAGAGAGAGAGAGAGTGAGAGAGAGAGAGCGAGCGTCAGAGGCAGAGAAAGAGAGAGGGAGGGTGTTGAGCGAGGGATAAAAAAAAAAAAAGACTATTTGTTTTGACAGGCAACTTGCTTAAGCAAATGTCCTTATCAAACAGAGCCGGGTCCGTGCCAGTGTTCTCAGCTGTGTGCTGCTCCCCCTGCTTCTCGCAGCATGAAAATAGATTTAAATCAGATTTAGCCCGCACGGGGGGTTACCCAAACAATAATCACCAGCGCATCATGAATATGCTAATCGCTCTGACGCCATTCGCCGATGTGCTAATGGATTAAACTCTTTCTCTGGATTAATGTAGGCTAGCTTTTTCTTAGAAGGTGCACTCGAGTTGCTGTGTGACTGTATCCAACGTTCAAAGGATCTCACTGGGTTTTAGGCTCATTGCTTTATGCTTAAAGAAAGAATTCATTGAATATGCTTAGTTGAAATGCAAACACATTTCCGAAACATTTCAACATCTGTTAGGCGTGCCTACTTGCCTCCTACAGTGAGGCTGCAGTGGTTTCTAGCGTGAGATTTTACAGTTTAAAGACAAGGAAAACCCCCTTCTGATGGTGTATCTTGAAGGTGGGTGGAAGTTCTTACTAGGTAGCAAATACAGAAAGAAGCCAGATAGCTGACACCACAAATCATGTCTCTTTTGTTAGCCTTTGGGCTAGTAGCCAGGATATCTTCATCGTCGTGGGGGTTTTCCCAATGATTGCTTGAAATATTTGCATAATGCAAGCCATGAATTTTTGGTGAGGAAGTATTAGATTAATGTTAACACAAATAAACATTTTGAGAACAGAAATGAGAATATAAATACCAGCTGTTATAATACAGATGTGATCCAAGAAGAAAGGTATTTTTCACTAGTCAGTTGGCATGGCATGCTACCTGTTACTCCCACATAAGCAGTGCATAGTTTATCAATCACACACTATATGGACAAATGCACTGGAACACCTACACATCACACCTATAGGAGCTTTTATGACATCCTATAAATCCATAGGCATTAATTTGGATTTGATCCCACTTTTGCAGCTATAACAGCTTCCACTCTTCTGGGAAGCTTTCTACAAGATTTTGGAGTGTGTCTGTGGGGATTTTTGCCCATTCTTCCAGACGAGCATTTGTCACTGATGTTGGATGAGAAGGCCTGACTCGCAATCTCCATTCTAGTTCATCTCAAAGGTGTTTGATGGGGTTGAGGTCAGGGCTCTGTGCAGGCCAGTCAATTTCTTCCTCACCAAACTCACCCAGCCATGCCTTGCTTTGTGCACTGGGGCTCAGTCAGGCTGGAACAGAAAAGGTTCTTCCCCAAACTGGACGCATAGAATTGTCCAGAATGTCTTGGTCTGCTGAGGCATTAAGATTTCCCTTCACTGGAACTAAGGGGCCTATAGACCAACCCCTGAAAAACAACCCCATAGCATCATCCCTCCTCCACCAAACTGTACAGTTGGCACGGTGCAGTCGGGCAGGTAACGTTCTCCTGGTATTCGCCAAACCCAGACTTGTCCATCAGACTGTCAGATAGGGAAGCGTGATTCATCACTATACAAAATAGAATCACTCCACTGATGCTGAGTCCAGTGGCAGTGTGTTTTACACCGCTCCATCTGATGCTTGGCATTGCGCTTGGTGATGTAAGGCTTGCATGCAGCTGCTCAGCCATGGAAACCCAAGCCATGAAGCTCCCAGCGCAGTTTTTGTGCTGATGTAAATGCCGGATGAGGTTTGGAAACTCTGCAGTTGTTGAGTCGCAGAGTGTTGGAGACTTTTATGCACTATGTGCCTCAACACTCGGCGACCCGCTCTGCAACTTTACGTGGTCTGACACTTTGTGGCTGAGTTGCTGTGGTTCCTGAATGCTTCCACTTTTTAATAGTATCACTCATAGCTGATCATGGAGTAAAACTGTGCGAACTGGCTTGTTGCAATGGTGGAATCCCATTACAGTACCACGCTTGAATTTAGTCTTTTAGAACAACACATTCTTTTACAGATGTTTGTAAAGGCAGGCTGCATGGCTAGGTGCTTGATTTTATACACCTGTTGCAATGAGACTAAATGAAACACCTGAATTTAATGATTAAAACTATATTCCATATAGTGTATAACAAAACCGACAAACAAAAGTATATACTTTAAGGAGCTGGTATTATATATATATATATATATATATATATATATATATATATATATATATATATATATATATATATATAAACTCATATTAAATGGTTGGCAAATGATTGGCTAATAGCTACTAAGAGGCTAGAATTGAACACTAAGACTTGCACTTTATCCATACAGCACTTTATGTTTAAAAAGCTCATTCTAATAACACTTAAGCCATTTTCTTTGATGTTTCTTTTTTCTTTTATTCTGATTTTAAGTACTTTTTATGTTTAATTACCTGTTTTTTTATTATAATTATTTTGATCTATTGTTACTTTTATTTTTATTGTTTTCACTCTTAAGCACTTTGTCTTTTGATGTTCCTTTTGCTTTTGTTTTTGTGAAGTGTTTTGAATTGCCTTCATGTATGAAATGTGGTATATGAATAAACCTGCTTTGCTTTGACCTTGCCTTAGCCCTTTGTACTTCATAATTGCCCTGTCAGTCATAATAGCACCCTTGTCTTGCAGATGTTGATTGGTTGGAGGGGTAATTGTGGGAATATTTAAGTATATATAAGTGTGTACTGTTCTATTATAGGACATCCTAAACATTATTTATAGTATTCACACATTCAGACAGAATAATAAAGTCCTCTACACAGGCCTTTGAAATAGGATGCTATTTGTCATGCACTGAAAACTGAAAACGCACTGAAAGCAGTCATATGAAGAAGAGAAAGAAGAAGAAAAAATAGGTTTGTCAAATAGTAGCGATGGTAAAATTGTCATGTTTCTTTTTAGCCAATCTGACTCCAAGAGTGAATAAACTACATGACAAAGCAGCTCAGGTTGTTCATCCGGCTGATTAAAGCAGTGTTGCAGTCCATTAGTTTCAGACTGGAAGTGAAAGACAGCATTAATATGCATGAATACTTTTTTTCAAAACTTTGTAATCTGCATTTTTTGGGCTGTAAGAATTTAACTTGATATGAAAAGGTGTAAACTTGCCCCACAGCTCTACTTCGAGCGAATGTGCTGACACCTTTCCCATCATGTGGCGAACCAGCGCAAACACAGCCACGGATCACAAACCATAAACCTTTCTATAGAATATTACACACATAAAATGGACAAACTACAATAAATGCTGGTTTTAGGCTGGCATTGACAGTATATAGGTGGTCAAATATGTTTTGGAGATTAACTGTAATCCCGTAACTCAAAAAACCTTCGGAGGTGATATGATATGCATATAATGTCTGTAGTGTGGACACTAAAGTGACTCGTTGCTTCCCAGACAGCAATGAATGACCTTGTACTAACTGTGTTATTACATTATTTAACTATTAACATTTAAAATTTTAATACTTATTTCCAAAAAAACTGACAGTATACCACTGTTGGTTATTAACCACAATGTTGTCTTTTTATTGACCACTAGGCACAGATACCAGGGTCAAATCACTGAACACTCCAATTTTCTCACAGCATTGGACTGTTTTTTTCTTAATTCTGCTCTCAACCAGTATGCTGAAACGGCGAAGAAGGAGAGCTGTGTTTATATGTTGACATTGAAGGGAACCATCATTCAGGGTCTTGGTGCAAAATTAATGTAAAGTAGTGATGGTATGTGACCAGTGGCAGCGTGCAGCCATGTAAACATAGCCATGGTGATAGCAGCTGTTGAAATCTAGTGATGATCAAAGAAAGGCCAGTACCAGGAATGGACAGGACCTAATGCCTAAAGCAAGTAAAGCAGTGTTGATGTATTTTATTCATGTGTAAATGAACACATTCGACATATAACTCAATGCACCTCATTTCAGTGTATATTGTTCTTACAGTATCTTATTTAGATACATGTGTTGCTACTTCGGTGTCCAGATTGCTGCTGCTCGTGCCTTATTGAGATAATGTTTTGTTTCAGTGACGCCCACTCTGACATATGGCACAGCTCACCAGGTGGTGTTTTTTAGGAGGTACCGTAGGTGGATCCTTCTTCAGCTGAACAGATTTTGGGTTCTTGAAAAGTTTTCACAGGGAATTTTAAAAGGAAACATGACTCAGATCTCTTTACAGTGGTGGTGATAGGAACCAGGAGTCGCCATGACTACAACACAAATATAGACATTTTATTTACCATCCAAAACCACCAGTGAACCTACATGAGTCTTCTGAGTTTATATGGAATGTTGATGATGGTAAAATAGTGGAAGATGTGAAAAAGTTTTCTTTAGGGATTTTACTCTTACAATACTCTGCGTGTGCCTCTGTAACATAAATGGATCCTAACAAGTATGTTTTAGGCCCAAATTAGGTGACACTATTCTGTTGATGTTTAACCTGAAATTAACTGAACATAACAGGTTTAATACAGACCATCGTAACATCCTCAACAAGCTGTTATAGACACACTGACACCATTCTGTTAGGATTAGGATTAGAGCCAGAGTGAGGGTAAGGATTAGGTTTTGAGTTGAGTTTAAGGTTATGGTTAGGATTTGGGCCAAAGTAAGGGTAAGGATTAGGTTTTGAGTTGAGGTTAAGGTTAAGGTTAGGATTAGGGCCAGGGTGAGGGTTAGAATTAGGTTTTGATTTGAGGTTAAAGTTAGGATTAGGGCCAAAGTAAGGGTAAGGATTAGGTTTTGAGTTGAGTTTAAGGTTAGGATTAGGGCCTGAGTGAGGGTTAGGGTTAGGTTTTGTGTTGAGGTTAAGGAAAGGGTTAGTACTAGGGCCAGAGTAAGGGTTAGGATTAGGTTTGAGGTTAAGGCTAAGGTCAAGATTAGGATTAGGGCCAGGGTTAGGTTTAGGTTTTGGGTAAGGTTGTGTGAGATTAGTCTTTGTTTAATGGAAGCAACACATTAACAATACATCTACTTAATGTACACTTAAAAAATAGTTCTTCAAGTGTTCTTCAACTCACAAAATCTTCTGCATGATTAAGGGTTCTTTGCATTGTGAAAAGGTCCTTCAGATCGATGAAAAATGTGCTGTAGATGGTTCTATGTAGATTCTTTTTGAAAACGGTTCTATATAGCACCAAAGGAGTTATTCTATTGTTATAATGTAAAGCTTGGCACAGTAGAAGGACTCTTTTCTTGCTATATAGAACCCTTTTCAAATAGAATCTACATGGACCAATCTACAGCACATTCTCCAACAATCTGAAGAACACTTTGGCAATGCAAAGAACCCTTAATCATGCAAAAGGTTATTTGAGTGTTCATGATTCTATATAGAACCACTGGCTTTACTAAAAACCCTGAAAGAACCATCAGTTTTAAATATGTAAGTAATGTATCAACAGTACATTTGCAGATATTTACCTCAATGTCTTCAGATGCTTCACTACTGCTAGTTCACTGATATGTCGTTGATGTATTACTGATAATCTGTTAAGAATGTATTAATCATCTACAAAGGACCACTCCAAATAAAGATGCCTCAGACATCAGGCAGTGAATTCATAACCATTTCATGTAATAACTTTCTGTGAGGGAGCTTTTAGAGGTGGACGTCCGGTTCCTGTCACCACCACTGTGAACAATTCTGACTCTGTGAGTTTCTCTATAACAGAGCATTTCACACCAAACCACTCTGAACGACTCTGTTTACATCTTAACTGTTTAATTACACAGAATATACAACAGTAGCTATGAAAGGAAGCATTTGTAAGTGCAGCTTGAACAGATCAGTTACTTTAATCATTGTTTTCAATTGTTTGAGCCGAATTTTTAGCCAAGGCCATTTGAAGAAGCATGTAGGTGTGCTAGTATGACACGAAGAATGCCTTTCTATTTAATAAATGCTTCAAACATTCAAACTCTGTAGAACTTGTGAAACAGTTTCAGTGTCAGAGGCTATCAGGGGTAATCCAAAAGCACTGAGGGCCACATGTGTGTATGAGTGCAGGTGCAGGACAAAATGTACCTTGATGCCACCACTATACATACTCTCAACATATATAAAATTAATGTTTGATTTATATATAAACCTCAATTCCAAAGATTTTACAAATAAGCAAATAAAAACAGAAAGAAATGATTAGCAAATCCACTTTAACCTGCTTTAACCCCTTAACATTCCAGGTTCATTACATCCATCCATCCATCATCTAAACTGCTTATCCTTCTGGGTCGCGGTGGGGTGCTGGAGCCTATCCCAGCTGTCATTGGGCAGAAGGCAGGAGGTTCATTACATACTAAGGCTATTTATTTAGCAACTACAGGGACTTCAATGCAAACTAATGGAGCTTTTCTCCGGTTATAGAACTGTCTAATATATCTTTGGGCCTGCTGGCGGATGTTTAATGTTTTACATAATTGACATAATTGTTTTTCTTTTTTGGTAAATATACAGTGTTTCTGAAATTGATGCCTGCATTTTAACAATGATAGGACAGGGACCTTTTGAGACTAGAAACGTTGTGAAATGTTTAACCCCTTACAGGCCAGCAGGCCTAAAGTTTTATTATACATTTCTAATATCTAAAGAATAGCTCAGTGAGTTTGAATTGAAGTCCCTGTAGCTACTGAATAATATGCATTAGTATGTACTAAGCCTGGGATTTTAATAGGTTAAAAAAAGACCTTAAACAGGCGATGCACTCATGGAAAGGGCCTAGTCCTTTATCAGCAAGGATGGGTCAAGGTTTGCCAAATGAAGAGCCAGCGAGTAATCCAACAGTTTAAGAACAACATTTCTCAACAAACAATTTCAAGGACTTTTGGTTTTTCACCCTTTACTATGCAGAACATTTTCAAAAATCTAGATTCCTTTAGGTGTGTAAAGGGCAAGGCTGATCAAGCATGAATGCCTGTGACTTTCTATCCTTCAGTCAGCACTACATTAAAGAAAAAAAAAAAAGGACTGGCATGCTTTTATGATGGTTATCACCACACGGCCTCGGAAAAACTGTTGTCAAGAAACTCCATTCGTTGCTGCATCCACAAAGGCAAGTTAAGACTGTGTCATGCATAGCCATCAACACTGTCAAGATGTGGTACTGACTTCTCTGGACTCATGTGAAATGAGCTTGGGTGGTCTGATGTGTCAACATTTCAGATTATTTATAGAAATGATGGACATTGTGTTCTCCAGGCCAAAGGACCTTCCAGACCGTTACCAGCATAAAGTTCAAAATCCAGTGTCTATCATGGTATGAAAATTTGGAGCTGCCTTCTAGACAGACACTTTTAAGGGATGTCTATGCTTATTTATAAATTGGATAGTTCTGGTCCTAAAATCTGATTGGCCAAGCCATGTTCAAAGCCGTTGTAAGTACATGATATATGCACACCTATGACCACCTAACAACTGAATTCTGTATTGCTGTTCCATGAAAAATCCTTGTGCTGTTAATGAATTAATCTTTGCCTCTAATGCTGTTTGCATGGACCACAGAGGGTATCAAAACAGTATGAACCCGTTTTTTGTTTAAACTTATTTTCTTAACCAGAACTAGGCTGGTCAGCTAGCTAACAGGCTAAAAGATAGTTAACAGGCAAAAGAGCTCCATCATTAATATCACAGGCTTGAATTAAAGTACTTACAATGTGTTTTACTACAAAAAGGCAATATAACAATTTAAAGAATGTCACTTGAATGGCTTACATGCTTCAAATGTTCATGTTTCAGCCAGAAATGGTCTCAAATGGCTCCCTACTCTTTAAATAGTGTGCTAGCTATGGAAGTTTTGAAATTCTAGCTTCTACAGCCAAAAAGTCGACGATTTGTGAATGTGGCTGAATGTGGCTGAATTCCAAGTGACTATTTTGGATCTTTTTTAAGCACAGTTGTGGAACCAGTGGAGCCAGTATTTAAATTCCTATATAGTGAACTATGTAGGGAACAGGGAGTTATTTGAGATTCAGCCCAGTGTGGGAAGAGGGGTGCCACTGGATTGGCGCAATGTAAAAATCACGGTGGTAATTTGGTGACCAAAATGTACATATAAACAAAGGTTTTTGCATTAAACAGTGCTGTGTCAAGATATTGCCGCTGTCAGAACAAAAGCCTTTATCTTAAATTGTCAACTTTACAGGAGAAGGAAAAAACTACATGACTTTTAATGTAAGTCAATGGAACCAGAGTTTTTTCCAAGTCATTTTGGGCTGTCTCTTTTGGTCCATTCATCATGAAACTTACACATAATGTAAAGGGCAACAGGCTTTTTCAAACTATTTCAAAAACTGAGAAACAATAAAAATGGAGATATGAGGTTTTGTTCCGACAACAGCAATATTTTCATTATTATATAAGGAAAAGTTCAAGAAATGGCAACAATATACAGAGAGGAGTGATTGTTGTTTTGCTAATTCAGCAGTCCATGGTTGCTCAGCAACGATACCATCCTCTAAAGGTACCACATCTTTGGCAGAATACTTGTTTAGGTTGATTATTATTCATAATAAATTATTATTACTACTATTAAAGCATTAAGTCTTTTGAGATGATGAATTGCTGCAGTACAGTGCCTAAAATCCACTTCCCCATTATAAAATCTCAGTAACACAGGCCTTGATTTTTCATACCCAATTACCTGACTAATCATCAAAATAATGAGTAGATTGCTGATTGACATAATCAACAGTCATCACCCTAATTGCGTCCATCATCCAGGATGTCTACCATTCTGAGAACTTGAGGAATATGATTTCATCCTGTCTATTTATTTCATCATCGACCTTTCTCTGGAATAGATTTTGGATGAAAGACTCTTGGTGTTGCATCAGCGGCCACAGGAATGTGAGCTTTAAGTTCTGTAAGCCTTCTTTGAAGGCCTAATCACAGTCATTTCACACCTAAAATGTCTTGTTTTTTATTCTTGACCACTACTTATACACACTTAACTTTTAGGATTTTTCACTTCAGCAGTATCTCTTCTAGCCGACCTCTGCCAAGCAATCTCCAGCTACCACAGTGATGTTAAAGCCTTGATTTGCTGATGATATCTAACTTTCACAATGGCTTTCCCAGCTGCTTTAATGGGCTGAACTCTCAGCGACCCAAACTGTAATCCAACCCAGTGCAAATGCTTCCTCTCTTTCATTCTTATTCACTTTTCTTGCATAGTGAAAGGAAAAACACCCCTCTCTGGTTTTCTTTTTAATTGGTTGCTTGGCTGCAAACGCCCTTGACACTGTCAATTTTTTTTTTTATATTTAAATATGAAAGCAGAAATGCAGAATTTAATCAGTTGATGCAGAATGTAAGTCATATGTAAAGATAATTGTGTAATTACTATGTAGTTATTCTCATTATTGTGTCAGGTGTGTAACTGACAAGTCCTGCTTCATTTACTGACTGTTGTTGCTCTTTTTAAGGATATTTCATATAAGATAATCCGCTTGCATTAGGAAGAAGAAATGGGAGAATAAGTAAAAACAAAAGGATTAAAAGCTACAGAGAAAATAAAACTCCTAACAACCACCTGGAAAACCTGGTAGACACCAGAACTGGCCCCATCAGATAAACAGCACTTAAAGCTTTCATCTGTGAGAGAGAGGAGAAAATCAAGCTGCTTCAGATCTGAAAACATCCACAGGTGTTTCTGTCCATCCTTCCACTGTGAGAAGACGACTCAGCGCTGTGGGTCTGAAAGGATGTGTAGATGACACATCAAACAAAGAAGCTGAACAATGGACTGACCACCCCAGAGTCCAGACCCCAACACCACTGAATGTGTTTGATTACTTCAGAAAATTATCAACCAACTTCTAAGACCGAACTTTGGAGGCGTGTCTGCAGATTTCTTTAAGAAACTGAAAGTGAGTCTTACTTGAAGGGTGTCTACAAAACACATTATATAACATCTTATATGAACACTTTATAACATGTTCATGAATGTTTAAACCAATGTTCCTAACGCATACATGTTTTACATGATATTAATAGGGACTACTATGCCATTTTATACTTCATTGTATACTTTATACATTTTAATTTATACATTCATGAACATGTTATGAAGTGTTTACCAAAAATGTTATGAATGTATTTTGTAGACCCCCTTCAAGTAAAGTGTTACTAAACACTCTTTATAACTTTATTGAGAATGGGTGGAGCCAAGCTGCTCTAGGCTGAATAGGACGACGTATGTAAATGCACTGAGTGAACTCAAAACAAGCTATATATGATCAATATGTGCTGAAACTTTAACAATGTTTATATACTGACATTGTGATTAGTGGAAGGTTGAATTTGAGGTGAATTCTCCATATGCCGCTGGTACTGCACCAGAGGGGAGCGCCCAAGAGCGATGGCCGAAGCTTCTGGAGCCCAAACTGAGAGATGAGCTTTGTTCCTCCCTGAAACAGAAGGTAAATAATAGCCATATTAAACATAGTTATGATACATAATGGCAAAGAGGGCACTAGTGCAGTCTGAGGGCAAAAGGGCACTGGTTCAACCCCCCGCAGGGTCTATCTGTGCACATGCCTGTTTATATAGCAAAGAAAAACAACAATTATAAGTCTAAAAACATAATGCTCTGATGATGTTCTCCTCCCTTTAAGGTACAGTAATGAGAGCCCCCTAGTGGCTGGTAACTACAGCATAATCTAGATGATAATTGTATAATAAAAGGCTTCCAGGGCTGTAGAGTGTGGGAGTCACTCTGTAGAGCCAAGATAGAAGTAGAGTCAGCATGTGTATTCTAGGAAACTGCCACCATTAAAGGTGCTCATGTTTCAGCCATATGATTTGAACAGGATGTCCGCTTCAGATGGCTCTTTTCAGTGAGTTTAAAGAGGACAGCACATGCGGGTGCATCTCAGTTTCAGCAGGATAACTGCTGGACAATGTGGTCTCACTTTAGAGGAGCAGTTCACAATTTTTCAACCTTAACTAAAATTGGAAACTTTCAATTTTAGAAATTATTTCCCCGCATTAGTGCATTCATGTCTAAATTTCAAGATGTGCACTTGTGCCAACCAGCCCCAATATGGCACATAAAGGCTAATGTTTCAAAGAATAAAACAACAGAAATATACTAAGCATTAAATTCTACCCATATCAAAAATATAAATATTAATTTGAAGCCAAATCATGTTTTTGAATCAGTTACACATAGGAAATGTTTTAGATATTTTATCATTGGTTTACACTGAAGAACAACAAGAAAAGCAATACTGACTCATAATAATTTATTAGCATACATTAATATATATCGCTGCTATCGGAACAAAGCCTTGTATCTTCATAAAGGTAAGGAGAAATGTTCTCAACTTTTAATGGAAGTAAACTGAGAAATAGTTTTTTTTCCAAGTAATTTTGGAACTATTTCTATTGACCGTGCATCATGAAATTTTGACACGACATAAAGGGCAACTGCCTTTTTCAAATTACGTCAAAAAATGAGAAAAATGACAAAAATGGAAATAAATGGAAAAGATTTCATCCTGACAGCAACGATTTATGAATATAATTATTATACACTCTTCATTAGAAACAGAAAAAATCTGTTAAATAAAAATAATAAAATAATAAAAGGTTCAATCTAAAATAAAAAAAAATAGAAGAGATAGACTTATCAACAAATATGCTAAAGTTTAGAGTGCTGAGCAGCTTATGTACAGTACTGCACACAAATTATGTTATTTATTTTGTGTACAAAATATAGTATATGATATCTTCTTGACAATGACCCTAGACTTATGCAGGCTCAGGCTGACACATCAAGACTTTAAGTTAGCTATCCAGTATTACTTATCATTTACATTCAAATTACCCACTATATGGCCAAAAGTATGTGGACACCTGACCATCACACCTATTTGAGCTTGTTGGACGTCCCATTCCAAAACCATGTTTCAACACCTGGCAGCCCCACTCTGTTAGTTTGTATGGTCTGCCACTTTGTGGCTGAGTTGTTGTTGCTCCTTGATGCTTCCATTTCACAGGAATAGCACTTACAGTTGTCAGGGGCAGATCTAGCAGGACAGAAATGTCCACAAGCTGACTTGTGGCAGAGGTGACATCCCATGACAGTAGCTTGTTTAAAGTAGGGGTGTCAACATACTTTCGGCTATATAGTGTTTATTAACTTTATGTTTATGTTAAATTAACTTTAAAAAAACTTGAGACTCTAAGCTCTGTTTTATCCTGCATGTAAACGCAGTCACTAAAGTAGCTTTTCATCATTTGAGAAATGTCACTAAAGTTTGGCTTTTTCTATCTCAGAGTGATGCAGAGAAACTTTCATGATCTTCTTACTGGACTTCCTCAGACAACAATACATCCCTTACAGTTCATACAAAATGCAGCAGCATCCTAACGAAAACAAAAACAAAACAGAGAGATCATCACTCCTGTTTTAAAAGAACTGGGCTGGCTACCTGTATCATTCAGGATAGGTTTATAAGTTCTGCTACTAGTTTTCAAAGCTCTAAAAGACCTTAAAGCACCGCTTACATCACAGAGTGTCTGTTTATGTGGTCTTAGATCTGCAGATTCTAATCTTCTGCAAATACCTTCAGTAAAAACAGAAAACATGGAGAGACTCGTTCAGTTATTCTGCTTCTAAACTGTGGAACTCAAATCCATCTTTTATTAGACAGTCAAGCTCAGTGCTCACTTTTAAGAAGCATCTAAAAGTGTATCTCTTTAACTCTGCATTTAATTAAAACTCTACATCTTGGTATTTACCTTCTTTATTTGATCTGTCATTTTCTTATGATTCTAAATTAATACTTACACCTTCTTGTATAAATGTTTTTATCACCTGTCTGTAAAGCACTTTGAGCTGCCACTGGCTTTATTAGTGTACGTACATATATATATATATATATATATATATATATATATATATATATATATATATAATATATATATATATATCTGCTGTCAGAAGAAAACCTCATATCTAACTAACTATCTCATTTTCTCGTTTTTCAGTTTTTGACATAATTTGAAAATACATGTTGCCCTTTACAGTGTGTGTACATTTCATGAGGAATGGACTAAAAGAAACAGCCTAAAATGACTTGGAAAAATGTCTTAATTGCATTAATTTTCCTGTAAAGTTACCATTTTGGAGATACAAGGTTTTCTTCCGAAGACAGCGATATATATGTACAGAACCAAAAAAAGAAAAAAAAACATCCACACATTAACATTCAGAGCAAATGCCAATTTTAGGGGCATTTTATGTTCTGTTAGCGCTCCCCTCACTGACCAAGAGAGAAAACTCTACTAACAAACCTCATTCTGCTTGCTCTGATCTGTAAATTCTGCCCACACCACTATAATGATAACAAATAACACAAATGTGTTCCTCTGGAAAAGTAGTCCCACATCTGAAAGAATGAAATAGACATTAACCTCTGAAAGTTAAAAGTAACCGGAACTACTTTTTTAATATGTTGCTTCAAGTTTGATAAAACTTCATAAGAACAGCTTTGGTAAGACATTCCTTTAGTATGTCTCATCAGGTCATGTGCATTGGTCATAGTTTAGAAGTGACGATATATCACCATGTTTCCAATGTTTATCCGTGGAATTCTGTAACTGCCCATTGGCCTGAATTAGAAGTGCATTTGGGGTCAGTAGTTTTTCTGTTCTTTTCACAGTAGAGGAAAAATAATTGTCACTGATAATCAACAATATGATACAGATGTAGCAGGTAGTGATTAGGCTGAATAACACTGGAGTGTTCCTTTAATGTGTGAGAATACCTTCAATAGAAAATATGGATTTATTACCAGTTCCTAAGAGCATGTGCTAAGTGCATCAAGCACTGCAGCTGATGTAAACAAAGATTTGTTGTGTCATGATGGACAATGGCCAATTTGTGCATCTAGCACTTAAAACGCTGATTAAAATCTGTTGAGTATGAGTTGTGTAGCGTAGGACATAAGTCGTATCCTGCCTGCCGTATCCTCTGAGGCTTTTTCTCCTGCAGCTAATGTTTATATGAATATACAATCAAAGCGGTACATAACAGAAGTCAATTTCTGTTTTTTTCCTCATTGTTTTATTTTTCCTGAATGCGCTGAATTAGGCTCTTTTACTCTCTCCCCACATTCAGAGAGGGATGGGATTCTCTGAATTATTCAACAGGACGGAGGCTTGATAACAACCAATTGTTTTGCTTTTATTATTATGCTGTTTTTTTTCTTTTTCTCTGAAAACTGCTGGTTTTTTGGCCTCTCATTCTCAATATGCAAATGGAAACAGACTGTGACCTTCTAAAATGGCTGGGCTTCTGCATTAGTTGGTGATAAAGAATATATATTTTAAAGACTATAACCTACAATTCAGTTTTTTCTTATAGTCATTTTTTTTCTCCAGAAGTCAACTTAGAACATTTGTATCAGTTTATGTACCAAAAACAGTCATAATTCCTACATAACCTCTCAAATTAAACATGCAGCTTTTTTGAATTTTTTTACATACATTGAAAACGATGAAAGGACAAAAAGTCAATAACAAAAGTAAAGTAGGTTTTTTCCTTGTGCTGTAAAGTTACCATTTTGGGGATACAAGATTTTGTTCTGACAGCAGTGATATGTAGATGAGCTCTGTTCTGATTGGCTGACCCACTCAAAAAGCAGTCCTGGTTGAATGACTCCATATAACTTACAGAACTATGATAATGTATTACAATAATGTTAACTAACTAACCAACTAACTAACTAACTAACTAACTAACTAACTAACTAACTACCCAGCTAACTAACTTACAGAAGTCCAGAGAGGCCATGAGCTGCTGCTATAATTTTCTGGATTGTTATCTTGAGATAACAAATTAATTATCTTGTGATCTCAACCTATGATCTCAACTTTGTTATTTTGAGATGACAAGATAATAACTCGTCATCTCAAGGTTACAACTTTGCTATCTCAAGATGACAAGATAATTAACTCTTTGTCTCAAGATAACAACTTTTGTCATCCTGAGATAACAAAACAACGAACTCATTAATTACATATAACAACTTTGTTATCTTGAGGTAGCAAGATAGTTAACTTGCTATCTCAAGATAAAAATACAGAAAATTGTAACGACGTTATGACCTCTCTGGACTTCAGTACTAACTAACTAACTAACTAACTAAATGAATAAATTAATAAGTAAATACATAAATAAATAAATATCAGTATGTTTTTTTTGTATCTTCTGTTACATAAATAAAAAAAAACCTTTAAGAATAGTGCCAGCACTGTCAAATATTTGAACAGTTTCAGTGATGATAATGTAAACATCATTTGCCATCAGAAACACACTGAAAAAACTGACAAGTGATTACAGGTCCAAAAAAACGAACAATCAATCCACAAAACAAAAGTGCTAGTTTGAATGAATGAAGTGAGAAGAGGTAGAGCAACGCCTACAAAGAAAAGGAGGATGACTACAACAGATTAGCTGGCATAATTGAGATAATAGCACAATTATATTTTTTTGTTATGAAACATTTCATGAGTACAATAACAAATGAAGTTGTGCCCTCCTGATTGCTCCTTTCTGACAAACGAGAACCTCAGTGGAATGCAACCAAATCTTTAAATGTGATTTTCTCAGTTTTGTACAGAGACCTGCTGGTAACATGTACTCTTAATAAAAAATAATGCACGTCAACAGCTTACTAAAGTGTGGGAACAGGATCCTAATGCTTGGCAATGTCTTAGTGAGGTGTATGACCTACCTAGTGAAGTCATGGCCACAACTCAGTCAGGCATAGAAATTCGTTCTCACACCTTAACAGTCATAGCTGTAAATGAACAATCTCATTGCCATGCCTCACAAAGTTGTGGCCACAATGTAGCTATTACAACTTCATGACCTTGTTCACAGGTCTTACCAGGTCATGGCTACCACTTAATTGTTCTGTTCCCACAACTTACTAAATCCTGGCCATGACTTTAACTATCTCACTGTCACGCTTAACCATTGCCACCACTTAACCATTACAACTTAATCATCTCAGTCCTACACCTTACTAAAGTCATGGCCATTACTAAACTATTGCAACTTAAAAGTCTTGTTCCCACATCTTACTAAGTCATGGCCACAACATAACTATTACAACTAATTTATCTTGTTCCAAGGTCTAACTAAGTCATAGCCGTGACTCATATCACAACTTAAGTATCTCATTCCTATGCCTTACTATGTCCTGGCCACAACAATCACAACATATTTATCTTGTTCTGATGCCTTATTAAATCTTGGCCATGACTTAACTATCACAACTTAATTGTCTTGTTCCCACATTTTACTAAGTAATGGCCATGACTTAACTATCAAAACTTAACTATCTTGTTCATATATTTTACTAAGTCATAACCATGACTTAGCTATCACAACTTAATTGATCTCATTTCTACTCCTTACTATGTCCTAGCCACAAATTAACAATCAAACCTTAATTATCTTGTTCCCACATTTTAATAAGTCATGGCCATGACTTGACTATCATGACTTAAGTATGTCATTTCTATGCCTTACTATGTCCTGGCCACAATTTAACAATCACAACTTATTTATCTTGTTCTGATGCCTTACTAAGTCATGGCCATGATTTAACTATCACAACTTAATTATCTTGGCCTCACATTTTACCAAGTCAAAGCTATAACTTAACTATCACAACTTAAGTATCTCATTCCCATGCCTTACTATGTCCTGGCCACAATTTAACAATCGCAACTTATTTATCTTGTTCTGATGCCTTACTAAGTCATGGTCATGACTTAACTATCACAACTTCATTATCTTGTTCCCACACCTTACTAAGGCATGGCTGTGACTTAACTATCACAATTATCTTGTTCCCACATCTTCCAAAGTCATGGCCATGACTTAGCTATCACAATTATTTATCTTGTTTCCACATCTTACTAACTTATGGCCATGACTTACATATCACAACTCAACTATCTTGTGCCTACAGTTTAGGAAGTCATGGCCATGACTTAACCATTACATTCACATGCTTTACTAAGTTATGGCCATGTGTTAGGTACCTGTTACCACTATTCAGAGTTTTGGCTGCACATTAACATTATTGAGATGGGATATTTCCAACATTTTGGGGTCTTGTTCACGAGTCACGGGAAGAGGGATCATGAGATCGGCCGCAGCCTGGGACAGGCAGCAGCAGTAATGCGGCCACTGTACCAGACTGTAGTGGTGAAGAGGGAGCTGAGCCATAAGGCAAAGCTCTCTGTTTACCAGTCGGTCTACATCCTGACCCTCACTTATGGTCATGAGCTTTGGGTAATGACCGAAAAAATGAGATCATGAATACAAGCGGTGGAAATGAGCTTTCTTCACAGGGTGGAGAGCTACACTCTACTTGATAGGATGAAGAGCTTGGTCATCCGGGAGGAGCTCAGAGTAGAGCCGCCACTCCTCCACATTGAGAGGAGGCAGTTGAGGTCGTTCACGCATCTGATCAGGATGCCCCCGGATGCCTCCCGGTGGGGGTGGGTTATTAACCTAAAAAAGTCATGCTAATTTTTGAATTGTTAATAACAATAAGTTAGTAATTGTAGTAAAACAAGTTGGTAATAAAATGGAGGGAACAAACTCTATTATAGGAATAAGCTGTCCAGCCCTTAGAGCATCATATCTCCAGCAGGGGTCCAACTTGTTGTCTTTTTAGAAGTGGTCAATTTAAAAATGTTATAAAACAGAAAAAAAAGTTAAAAAAAGTCTAAGAAGCGAAAATATCATGTGGAAGGTTCGTATAGCTGTTTAGTTAGAGGTTGTTTCTGGTGACATCACAAATACAGAGAATTGAAAATGGGCTGTTTTTGAAGCTCAGCGTCCACATGTGGACTGTATGGACTTAGGCAATGTTGCCACAGTACATCAAACCCTTTTTAATAAAAAAGGTGAGGAATAATCGATGATATGGGCTGTTTGAAGTGAGATATGAATTGGGGTCAGTGCATTGTAGCCAGCTCAGCAGGTGAGGGTGTTTCAACCAGGCTCCTGTTCCAGACGGATCTGCCTTTTTTTCTCTATTTTCTGGTCTGATTCTTTAACGGGTCTGTCAAACGCGATAAATTCTCCGTCACGGAGGCCTAAAAGTAGCCCCGGTTACTCGTTGGAGGTAAATTGATCTGACAGTGTGCACGCTGCACATCTGCAGGGTTTAATCAAGATTTATCAGAGCAATTACACCTCAAATGCTCCGTCACTCAACAGCTGTGTGTGTGTGAGTGAGGGAAAGCTGCCAAGCACAGGTATAACCATGTGCGTGTGCGCCTGCCAGCTGCAGGTTTGCCGTATTACCAGCTGCCAATCACTGCACGGATGTTCAGGACACTGCCACACAATCAGTTATGATAAGCTGACATTTTAATGTACAACATTCAACTCTGTAACCCGGTAACCTGGCAAACATATATATATATATATATATATATATATATATATATATATATATATATATATATATATATATATATCATAATGACACACTGTCAGTTCTGCACTGCACTGTGGAAACTGTGAGGATTTCCTGAACTCTTGTTTACTTCACTAGCAACAGATTTTATTCAATTACTTTCTTAAAAATAAAGGCACCAAGTTCAGTTAATGGTCCTTTAAAAGAATGTGCCAGCATTTCTAACCTAATCTCTACCTTCTGCATCTCTGTTTTAAATTATTTTGAAGAGTTGCTAATTACTGTGTAATTACATGTTAGCAACAGTGTAACTACTGGTGATGCATTCACTGTTGCAGATGGATCAGTACAGCTTATGCAAATACAGATATTTCCACTTCAGTGTCACTCATGCAATTACCACAAATGTTTCTTGATAGTTGTGACAGCACATTTACTCTTATGCAATTACACATGTATAACAGGGTCAACTGCTGTTTTCCCAAAAAGACTTTTAGGATTACAACACACATGTAATTACCTACATTATGAGGTCCTGCCCCAGGTGTAGGAGTTTAAGTATGTCAGGGTCTTGTTCACGAGTGATGGGAAGAGGGTTCGTGAGATTGGCTGCAGGCTGGGACATGAGGCAGCAGTAATGCGGTCATTGTACTGGACTGTAGTGGTGAAGAGAGAGCTGAGCCATAAGGCAAAGCTTTCTGTTTACTGGTTGGTCTACATCCTGACCCCCATTTAAGGTCATGAGCTTTGGGTAATGACTGAAAGAATGAGATCATGAATACAAGTGGCGGAAATGAGCTTTCTTCACAGGGTGGTGGGCTACAGTCTACTGACAGGGTGAGGAGTTCGGTCATCTGGGAAGAGCTCAAAGTAGAGCCACTACTCCTCCACATTGAGAGGAGCCAGTTGAGGTAGTTTGGGCATCTGATCAGGATGCCCCTGGATGCCTTCCAGTGTGGATTTAGCAGGCATGGCCTACTGTAACAACACCCCAGGGTTGTCCTAGGACCTGCTGGAGGGATTATATCTCCAAGTTGGCCTGGAAGTGGCTCTGGGTCCCCTGGAATGAGCTTGAGGAAGTTGTGGGGGACAGGGTCATCTGGGATTCTCTGTTACTGCAACCCTACCTGGATTAAGTGGTTAAAGATGATGAATGGAGGAAAGTATTTATGCTGTATCTGCACAGGAAACACCAACTCTCCTAACACTGATCTAGCTGTGGAAGTATGCTTGTGTTGTGACATGGTGACCAAATTTCTGGCTTTAAACCATTCTGTAATGTGATGGCATTTAAAGCACTGGCAGATGTCCATTTCCCTTAATGTAGGTACTGTGATATTACAGATTAATTTATAAATCCATGCAATTTGATTACAAAACAATTTAAAATAAGTGTATTTTGTAGTTGTTATGTAGGTACAGTGAAATCACAGGTTGGTAATCCAGACATTACTTTTGAGGTAGTATAATGCAACACTTTTAACCTTGAACTTTTAACACAGTTTTATTTACACAGTTTATTTACATTAATATTACATTTAAAGAAGTGTGCTGTACCTGTTCAAATGCTGCCCCATTACAGAATGGACTTACTCTCAGTTTTTCACAAAAATCTGCATGGGATATTTTTCCAGTCATAAAAGTTGGTTGCACTTCTTACTTCTCACGATCCAATAAATCCCAAACACATTCAGTGATGTTGAGGTCTGGACACTGGGGTGGTCAATCCATTGTTCAGCTTCTTTGATGTGTCTGTCTCCTTTTCTCAGTGAGGCTTTTTGACAGCTACACATTGCTAGAAATGCCATCACATTTTAGAACAGTTTAAAGCCAGAAATTCGGTTACCATGTCACAACACAAGTGTACTGCTACAGCTAGATAAACGCTAGGATAGTTGGTGTTTCCTGTGCAGATACAGCTCTCATAATGTAGGGTAATTACACACCTGTTTAGTTCGAAGTCTTTTTGGAGAAATAGCAGTTAACTCTGTTATACATGTGTAATTACATGAAAATGTGCTTTTACAACTATCAAGATATACTTGTGTAATTACGAGTGAAAACTGAAGTGGATACATGTGTATTTACATAAGCTGTACTAATCCATCTGTAACAGTGAATATGTTATACTATTGTTGTTAATATGTAATTACACAGTAATTAGAGACACTTCAATATCATTCAAAACAGATTAATCTGATTGGGACATTTTGGTGGTCTACCAGGTCTTCCAGGTGGTTATTAGGAGTTCCATTTATTCTGCAGCTTTTAATCATATTTTGAACAGTTTTAGAAAGTGTTTTTTTTACTTATCTTTCTCAAGTGGATTATCTTCTATGTAATCCCCTCACAAAGTTCTCCTGACTTATCTCTGACATTTACTCAGAACTATATGCTATTACATTTCAATTATACAGCAAATGATGCAAACTCTAGACTGCTAAGAGTTAATACAGCTTTAAAACACAAACAGTAGAAACTGCTGAAAATAGATATGGCACTGGAGGAATGGAGGGCAGGCAGGTAACTCTGAGCAGCAGTGACGCACTTTCAGAGTAATTACCTCTCCCTCATCAAAGTTCCAGGCTGGCACAACTCGGAGAGAGGATTCACACTAATTACATTAAAGCGGTGGAGGATTTGCCCCAGTGACTGAACGATCAGAGCAGCCGGACCATAGCCAATAACTGCAGGCCACTGTTTTGTTTATGAGATTGAGCTGTCTGGCTGCTATCACTCATGTTTAAAAGCGGCCGTCTCTATTCTCTCCCAAACACGCCCATCTGCTGCTGTATATTAACAGCAGAGGGATGAGTTGCTTACCATGCATTTCAGTGCTGTTTCCGCAAAGCAGTAAGCAACATGAGGTTGTGTGGTGCACCAAAAGTACTATAACTGCAGTGAAATCATGATACAAATAAAAGTAAAATACTTGTAAAAATACTTAAGCAGTTAATAATTTAGAGAACTGCAGGGAAATCTGGAAAAAAAATATTACTAGCCAGCAATTAATAATGTAGTAGCACTTAATAGATCGATAATAAGTGAGTAATAATATAATAATATTGTAACAACAAGTTGCACTAACCTAAAAATGACATGCTAATTTTTGAATTGTTAATAATAATAATAATGTAGTAATTGTAGTGGTAACAAGTTGATAAATATAATGGAAAAATAAAGGTAAAAGACTTTAAAAAAGGAAAAGCTGTCCAGCCTTTAGAGAATAATATCTGCTTAATCAACATTTCACTCCAATTTCTTTTAAATTATTATGGTGTTTTGTAATATTAGGCTTATTACCCTTAAAATAATGCATTATTTCTGCTGAAATGATGGTGTTAGTGCTGCAAAATACTAACTCACTTGTTTCTACTTATAGTTTACTACCTGTTATGTCATTAAATTGTTAAATACAGTGTGAGACTGTAATTACAGTTAGATGTCAGGTTTCTCCTGGATGCCCTCAGCCATCACATTAACATGATGAAGTAGTGATTAGCCCAAACAAGTACTGGATGAATCTATCTATCTATCTATCTATCTATCTATATATATATATATATATATATATATATATAGTATATATGTATATATATTATCATGGCAGGGCCAAGGTTCCCACCATGATACACCAAATCAAGCCAACCCAGGAGCTGTGGGCCTTCTCCAAGGTGCTGAAGAGCTGGACGGAGCTCTTCAACACTAATGTTGTGGATAGCGAGGTACATGTGGCCAGGTTGTGGACTCACCACCTCAGCTCAGTTGATGAGGGACCAGCTACACCTAGTCAACATGCACTCTGACTATCCTGCAGAAACAAAGCTTAGGGACAGAAGAAGAGAGGCAGGTCGAGCTAAGAGAAACTGTTCTCACCCTCTTTCTGTATGGCCAACTACACACACTAAGACAATGCTGTACTATGCGAGTTTCGCTGGGTGCCCAAAACATCCCCCCAACTGAGCGATAAAATTCTCTCTTTTTTTCTTTCCTTTTTTTTCTTCCTCCTTTCAATAAACAAGTATGGCAAGTCTGAAACTGGTCTCTTTCTCTCCTCTGTGGGCCCACAAGAGTCTTACCGAATCACAGTATGAATTGGTATTTTTGGAATGTTTGAAGGACGACATATTTTGCTATTGTGCTGTTGAATCAGTACATTACAAACTTAATATACCTACAATTACAATAGAAATACTCAAATACTTATATAATCACAACAGATATATGTGAATAGTTTAAGAATTGACAATTATTGACAGTCTTATATAAAGCATACTGACTTGGCCATTATTGTTGTTAGCTTAAGCTATTCAGCTAACCGAGAAATATTACTTTTAATGCCTTAAATGAGTCCAAACAAGTTATATGATGTAACTCCATCACTGGAATCTTTAGTGTTGATCCGCAGTCTTGCTTGTTCATGCCCATATACCCCTTAACAAAGCAAACACTGTCCCCCAACTTAATATGTTTTATTCTGTGGTTCAGATCCTGAATTGAGTTAAGCAGATCTTCACTTGGCACGTAATTCATTTTTGTCTTAACTCCTATGTGATGAAAATGGTACAATAAGTCTATTGTAGCTTATAGTTTGCGACTGTTTACTGAATGGGATTTAAGATTCATCATTCATCATGTAGTGCTTATCACTGAAAGGTCGGAATGATATCCTCAGCATTGCAGGCTGACATTTTTATGAATACGGAGGGATAAATAAATAAATAATGTTTGTTTATGTTTAGTCTGCTCCAAGCAACAGAGAAAAAAATGGGCTTATTACTGATAATCTAAGAATAAAAGCCTTCACAGTGCCAGTTCTTTTCCCTCACCCCATCGCTCCCATGTTCAAAACTGTTTGTTTTGAATGTGTTTATTAATTTTTCTAATGTTCTAAAGAGAAATTAGGCTTCAGTGTCTCTATATTGGCTGTGAGTGATGTAATGCTGTCTATACTGTTTGGAAACTTATTGATAGGCATCCGTTTGATTATTATGGAAGGAATCATGTGATAAGGTTTGACTGCTTTCTCCAGTTGTAGCCTGTTAATTCAGCACTAGCATGTCAATGGGTCATTTCTGAAGTGAGACGCTAATTTTTAAGACAGTGGTTGGTCTTGTTGTAATATAAGTGCAACAATGTTGGGTAAGAGTGTAGAAGAACATTATAATGTTCTTCAAAAACTAGTAGTTGACAATTGGCTGTTTATTACTACATTATTAAGCAGTAACTAGAGTGAATTAGGCCTTTCCCATGTGACTTGTAATGCTCTTATTATGTATTTGGTAATGAGCCATTATTTTCTTTCAGAAGTCAAAACACACAGTTGAACTGCGACTGGTTGATAGGTGAATTTTATTATTAATTAATTTCTTAATATAATGTAGATAATGTTTAAGGAGGGAGAACTAAACTACAGAGAACTTTGAAAGCTTTATTTATTTTTCTTCTTTACTTAATTAAACATCCTTAAGGCCTAATAAGAGTAATACTAGTGCTCTGGACATTTACTAACTGTAGTTACTGCTTAATAATGTAGTAATAGGCTGCTAGTTACTTTGAAGTTATTAGCTTTGTAACCTAGTTACCAGCTATCAACTTCATAAAGCTTAATTAGGGCATACTAATTGGCAACTAAATAAAAGTGATGTGAAAATGTTTACTTCACCCTAATTACTACTTAATAATGTAGTAATAAGCATCCAGTTCATTACCAATTACCTGGCCTGTAAAAGCTTAACATTATAATGGCATTATAATGTCGTCTACACTGGTGGTACCAAATGTTTTGACTATATTTGAGGACTTCTTTGTGATTAAGCTGTAAAAGTTAGCTATCATGATCAGCTAACAAACCATTCAAGTCCTCTGCAGTTCAGTGAGTGATAGTGAAACACTTCTCATAGATCTGTCAGTTATGATCTGTAGATTTTTAGCACCATATGTGATGCTGGAACAGTTGGGATGACTACATGTGTGTTTGTTAGCCTCAGGTCAAAAACCGCAGCTGTGATGCTTCTGATGCCATGAACCCGCAATTTTACAGCTTTCTAACACCATCTACCCTCTGAGTCACAGCTTCACTGTGGATGTTTCTCACCTCAGAGTCCATCTTGCTGCACTTATTGTGGCTAAGGATGGACAGGGCTATTAAATATCTTGTTGCTGTCTGAAAAAAAAAATGCTATGTATCTCCATTTTTGTGGGGTTTTTTTCATTATTATATTTACTATTGTTTATTTTGAAGATATCATTTTGGAGAGATGAAGTCTAGCATGTCCCAACTTACACAATTATTCAAAAATCTGAAATCACTTGTGTTAACAATTTTTTTTATTCAAAAACAATGATTATAGACTGAAATACTACAAGTTAGACACCAGAAGGTATTTCAAAATGTTGTATTCAATATTTCAAGTTACTAATGATAAATAAGACACTGTAAGTATCTGTTCAAAGTAATGTCTTGATTAATTATCTGTTATTTAACATAATCTGGTGTTGAAACAAAGCAGGTATAGTTTATAATAAAACTGATGAAATTAACTTTGTTTTATGTTATAGTTTTGATTAAAAATCTCATTTACCATAGAGTAGGTGGGAACACAAGAATGCGGTTGTTGCATCTCATTCTAAGCTGAATGGATGCAAATATGTGAAGATGTATTTGAACATATTTCAAATGGAAATTTGACAAATTAGGTTGCAGTTTGTTTTAAAACTACAATCTTCAGTAGTACAGATTTATTATATTTTGCTGTGCATTGTTTCTTTGACTTACTAATAAAATTTAATTAAGTAATTACATAGTTATCACATAGTTCCATAATGCATTTTGTTCACATTCAATATACATTCTGTTCGGGTCTATGCATTTTTCTTTTTTGGATGTTAAAAAATGACAAAAACATGGGAGAAAATGTAAAGGATGTTCTTTTTTCTAAATAAACAAGACTGTACACACAATGACAACTTGTCATAACTCAAATCATAATAAAATATCTCATGGTTTGGATTGTATGTTTAGAATCTATGGTTTTCACTGGATCTCTTAGCTAATCTCTTGTTTATTGTAAAACACATGCATATCTATCTATCTATCTATCTATCTATCTATCTCTCTATCTATATATATATATATATATATATATATATATATATATATATATATATAATATATATATATATATATATATAATGGAAATTACAACAGTAATTCAGTATTCACATTCTTTGCCTTTAGGCCAGCTTCCATTCTCTTCAGGAGACTCTCTTTCAGTTTCTCAAAGAAATCTGCAGATACACCTCCAAAGTTCAGTCCTAGAAGTTGGTTGATCATTTTCTGAAGTAATCAAACACATTCAGTGATGTAGACAAATTGCACATGCAGATAAAATATCATAACTTTGTGATCTTTCTTTACTAGGTGGTTGAAAATGATTATAATGTATTACTTGTTATTTTTCTGATTGTTCTTTATTTTCATTTTGTATTTATCATTTATTCATTTTGTTTGTGTTAAAAAGGTCCTTATAAATAAAGTTAATGGTAAGTATTATTGCTACTTTGTCATGTCCGGCCCCTCTTTATATACCCCTTTGTTTCCGCCATGAGTTTGTGAAGTCTCTGAATTTGTCCGTTGAGTTCTGAGCTTGTGTCTGTGTTTGGTTTCCACTGGTTTTGACGCCTGATTATGGATCTGCATCTCCTGCCTGCCTCTATGATGACCCCTGCCTGCTATGATGATAAGTATCAGAAGGCCTTTAACAAAGTAACCTCACACTTGCACCCTGCCTCAGCCCCTTTGTTACATACTTGTGGTCACCTCTTTTTTGAGATAATTCAATGCTGTTCTTTAAGAATGCACATATAGCAAAGCTTATTGAAATGTCCATCCCAAACAATACTGCAACATATTCATGATTTGCATTTGAGTTTATTAAAAATGCATGAACTTCTAATCACTACATGTAAATGTTGCTGAGAGTGAGGCTGCAGAGAGTCAGGGGGAGATCAAAATGAGCTTTCTGATTTACGAGACGCGCTGTAGCACCCAGAGAGACGCCATATGTGTTCACATTTACACTACAGTCATCACTCATGTTTACAGGCACCTAACAGATACAGCTCATTAGATATTTATAAGCCATTGTACTGTAATACTGCAAAATTTATGGCGTGTTTTTTAGAGCTTGGTTTCGCTGACTCACATTTTGACAACTTTCCTGCTGTAATCAACCAAGCACACTACATCGAAGCTACATCTGTATTGTCTCTGTAATCTGTCTCAATCTCACATCTAGAATTTTATACTCTAAATATACATACTATACAAGTTAGCCCTATATTGCACGATGTTGTCTCAGGGCAACAAACTTATTTTCCTCATCTTATAATAATATTATACATATTTAAAGACAATGGTAGGGTTAACAGTAAAGAAAAGTGTTTAAGTAAGTCAGTTAAAATAAAAATAAATAAATAAACTTAGTGGGCACATTTAAACCTCTTTTTTAATATTCAGTATCAATTTTCTTGTAAATAGATTTGCGGGAATATGTTTGTTCCCTAGAAGCAACACTGTGTATGACAGTGGAATGGATTTAACCAGGCACAAACCAGGTCTAACCATTTCAAGGATCATGGCTCTATATAACTTCTTCCCACTGTCTCACAATGTTGCCTCAAGGCAACATACTCCAGAAGGACCCCTGCACATTTTTTTCCCTATATCAAACACATTCAGTGGTGTTGAGGTCTGGACTCTGGGGTGGTCAGTCCATTGTTCAGCTTCTTTGTTTGATGTGTCTCCTTTTCTCAGTGAGGTTCTTCTTGACAGCTGCACATCCTTTCAGACCCACAGCGCTGAGTCGTCTTCTCGCAGTGGAAGGATGGACGGAAACACCTGTGGATGTTTTCAGATCTGAAGCAGCTTGATTTTCTCCTCTCTCTCAAAGATGAAAGCTTTAAGTGCTGTTTATCTGATGGGGGCAGTTTTGGTGTCTACCAGGTTTTCCAGGTGGTTGTTAGGTGTCTCTGTTTATTTTATTTACTTTCCTTTGTCTTCTTTCTTCCTTACGCAAGATTTTCTTATATCAAACCTCTGCATCAGTCTTAAAGACCATGTATCATAAAATTTTTAATGATCTTTTTTTCTTCATCACATGATTCTACACCACCTAAATGCTGGGTAGGCCTTTCATGTACCAGCTGACAAAGAGCATTTGATGAGCCTCGACACTGGACACTTGGCTGTAAACAATCCTATTTGAGCAGCTTTCAGCTCAGTGTAAATCACTGTTAGCATTTCTAGCCCTTTTTTCTTCTATAACGGCACTTTGTCTTTTCCTTATCAAACTTTTTTTATTTTTAATTTGATTACTTAACTATAGTAATTTCATTTCTAATTTGATCTTTGATGTAATGATTTTCTCTTTTAAATGTATTGTTTTAATCATGTTTTTGTTTATTTTTTTTATGTTGTTTTCAATTAGGTTTGTCTATTCACATTTACTTTAGTTTTATACAACTCTGTATTTTCTGACTCTGTATTTTTTCATTTGTCAAGCACTATATAGGTGCTATGTAGGTGCTATATAAACCAATCAGGCATAACATTATGACTGACAGCAGCACTGCTGTGTCTGATCCACTCAGACCAGCGCAACACACACTAACACACCACCACCACGTCAGTGTTACTGCAGTGCTGAGAATGACCCACTGCCCAAATAGTACCTGCTCTGTGAGGGTCCATGGGGGTCCTGACCACTGAAGAACAGGGTAAAAGGGGGCTAACAAAGTATGCAGAGAAACAGATGGACTACAGTCTGTAATTGAAGAACTACAAAGTGCACCTATACAGTAAGTGGAGCTGATAAAATGGACAATGAGCGTAGAAACAATGCTATGTTATGTTATGCCTGATCAGTGTAAATAAACTTGCCTTGCCTTTGTTTCATAAAGTTACACAAATATTACAAGTGGACCTTAAAAAAAAAATAAATGTAGCATGTAGGCCCTTTAATTCCCTTCTGTTGGCCCTCGTCAGACCATATTATTCCTTTTCAGCCTTGCTTAATAAATGATGAGCTGCATGCCCACATGCACAGTGTGCTTAATCTCAACGCATGTTGTACTTATGGATGCATATAAATCGCAATCTTCTCACGCGTAGCCTAGCTATCATCGCTGAAAGCTTCAGTTAGGTCTTTTGGGCCTGTCACCGAGGCAGCCTCACACCCAAAAGAGAGAGATCCCGCTTCACTGTTACTGCACGCCTTCCCCAACATGACTCGACGTCTTCTGTTGACACAAAGAGCTTTTTGTAGTGGAAGTTCTGAGTGTGGCGGCTGGAGGGAGGGGAAGGGTTTGAAAGTGTGGTGCAGAGATGTCACGTCTGCTATCGGTGGCAGAAGCAGCAGTGATGCGGAACTGTTTCTCCACCACTTTCTCTCTGTCTGAGTGTCTCTTTGTCTCTCTCTCCTCCTCTCTCGCTCATGCTCGCTCCCCACTCTGCCGGGTCTGAGGCTTCTGCTTCAGATTACAATCGTCCTCGTGTCGTAATGAGGGTAAAACACGCTACTGGGGGAATAATTCATACGTTCCGATACCAGTTCCGCTCGGCAAATTAATTTGCCGTTTCTGAGTCGTCTTTCAGCTCTTTAGATTACGGGAGGGCTTGAGTGACACAGCTTCAGATGAGGCACGTAGGCCATAACTCAAGAGGATATTACTAACCGAGGAGACATCTATCATTTAATATTACATCATTAGAAGGAGAAAATGAAAAAGAGGAACACCTGGTTCTGACCTTACCTCACTGTGACTTTTGAAACTGAGTTTTTCTTTAATGTCTAATTCTCACTAATGCTTTTGAATTATTGTGCGTGATCTATTTTCTCTTTTTATTTGAGCATAAAGGGCTCAAATCAGGGAAAATTAATTCGTCTCACTTTTTTTCTGAAATAAAATGTAATATGTCGACTTTGTTGAAATTTTAACACAAATAATTTACTACCTGGTTAATATGTTGAAACTAATCTGCAAAAACAGCCCACTTTGAAGACTTTGCTATTGTGACATCACAAAACACACTAACACATTTACGTATATCTGCCCATTTTGAATTCACTGTTTCTGTGACGTCACAAAAAGGAAACAGTTCCATTTGTGCACCTATTTAACTTCTAGTTAAGTTTGGCCACGCCCACTCACACACTAGCCCCACCCATTTACATAATACTAACTAAGCACCAAAAACAGCCCATTTTGAAGTCATTGTTACTGTGATGTCACAAAAACCGACACAATTACACACATACGCATATTCAGCCACAGTAGTTTAGCCCTGCCCATTCAAAACAATATACGGAAACTAAACTACAAAAACTGTCTGTTTTGGATTGTTTATGTCACCAGGATCAATTCATTTACATACATCCGCCAATTCAGCCTACTGCAGTTTAGCCCCGCCCACTCACAAAATATGCACCAAGCTACAAAAACAGCCCATTTTGAATTCACAGTTTCTCTGATGTCGCAAAAGAACAATACATTTACATATATACACTCTTAAACCCACAGCAGTTAAGCTCCGCCCATTTACACAGTAGCCCCACCCATTGACACCATATCTGAAAACTAAGCTCTGTTTGAATGAATTGTTACTGTGATGTCACAAATACCAAAACAATTATATTCATCTGCATAATCAGTCTACAGTAGTTTAACCCCGCCCATTTAAAGCAATATATGCAAATTAGGCTCCAAATACAGCCCATTTGAATTCACTATTTCTGTAATGTCACAAAAACCTACTTATTTACATTAATACGCATTTCAGCCTACAGCACTTTAGCCCCGCCCATGCAACCAACATATAAAAACTAAGCAGCAAAAACAGCCCATTTTAAACTCATTGTCACTGTGATGTCACAAAAACCAACACATTTACATACAACTGCGGATTCAGCCTACAGTAGTTTAACCCCACCCATTCAAAACAGTATATGGAAACTAAACTAATAACAGCAGTTTAGCCCCACCCATTCACACAATAGATAAAAACTAAGCTCTGTTTGAATTAACTGTTTCTCTGATGTCACAAAAAACAAGAAAATTACATACATATTCAGCATGCAGTAGTTTATCCCCGCCCATTCACACGATGTACGCAAACTAGGCTCCAAAAACAGCCCCTTTGAATACACTATTTCTATGATGTCACAAATCCTAATTATTTACATTAGTATGCATATTCACCCTATAGCAGTTTAGCCCCACCCATCCAACCAATGTACAGCAACAACCACTCATTTTGAAATATTTGTTTCTGTGATGTCACAAATACCAACATATTTACACATATAAGCCCTTAAACCTTAAGCAGTCAAACCCCAGCCATTCACACTGAAGTTATAAGGGGTGTTTCAGTACAGCTGACTTTCAGAATGGCACACAAAACAAGCCGCCCAGAACAGAGGTCATTTACATGTATTAATTTACATATATTATCAACCACAACAGTCTGTGTAATTGTAAGGGATAAAGAGAGGTGAGAAAACGGTCATGTAGAAATGAATTATGAGTATTGTTGCTTCTTAACCCCTTACATGACCAGAGCCCATCGGCATGCCCAAAGTTTTATTACACCCTTCTATAACCTGGCTCTGGAGCTGTATGCCTCAGAATTAGTTTTTCAGGTAAAAATAAAATAATCTTCCTTTGTGAAATAAAGCTCTGCTGATTGTTCTAATACAGACTTAACAACAAATAGCCTTAAACGCTGGAGTTAATGTAGCCTATATCTGCTAATTCACCAACCTTTAACCCCTGACGGTTGGCGCGCAGACTGCTGGTCACCATAGCAATGCAGACAACAATCTAGCCTAGCTAGTAGCTAACAATAAGACAAAGAGAAAGATTCGAGATGAACATCGATAATTTAAAGATGAACAGGCTTATTTACATTTATAAACACTCAGCTGGTCTCCTGATATGTTTAATCTGCAACGAGAAACTAAAAATTTGTGAAGCTGAAGTCGCTTTTCTTTCACCAGCTTCTTGATAGAATTGTCCCGTTCCACCTTAAATGGTGCTGCAGTTACTTTGTGGCGCCTCAGGCACCATTTAAGGTGGAACGGAAAAATTCTATTAAGAATTCTGCGTCGTTTTTTTTATACTATATGTTTTAGTCTATACTAAGACATCAGCACACACTGAGACGAGATGGTAAAATGGATGTAAAATGTTGTGGCTCCCAAAGTGGTTTGATTTTTGTTAAACGGACAAAATAGCTCTTCTTAAGATCTGGGTTGCCAACCCCTAACCTAAGAATAGCTCAGCCAGTTTGCATTGAAGTCCCTGTAGTTGTTGAACAATAAGCCTTAGTATGTAATAAGCCTGAGATTTTAAGGCATTCAAACCACACAAACATCATAAATGGACCTCAAGGGGAAAAATAAGAAGAAAGTAGCATATTGACCCTAAAATACTCTCCTAACCTCGTTGATAACCCACAGACTTTCATAAGATTTGAATGATTTGTGGCCAAACACACGAACACAGAGCTACACTGAACTACGCTACCACAGTGTCACCTCAGTTCCATTTAATCAGCTTAGATCAAGTAACAGCTGCTCTATGCCTGTATTTATAGCAAACGAGAGGAGATTCATACGAGTGATGCTACATATCACAGCATTAAAGTGTGGAGTTTACAGCGTCTCTCAGTAATCAGGCAGTTCAGCTCCAGTTCTGCACAAAGCTATCACACACAAACTGCTGCACACTTTAAAACCTCAACGCGTTTAATCCCAACCTTCTCCCCACGCATGAAAACATGTGAGTTATGGAATGATATATGGGACACTTTGAAATGATTTTTATTTATTTATTTTTTTTAAATTGGGGAAAATGTGTTTACCTCTTAAACGCTGAGCTTATTGCTGGCTTACTTATATATTTTAATGTTAAGATTTAATATTCAGTAACTACTATAAATTAGTCAGTATCTATTATGATTTATTCAGTATCTCCTATGATGCATTTAATCACTTCTATTAATTGTGTAGTATCTATGGATCTATTTAAAAACTGCTATGACTTATTCAGTATCTACTTTGATTTAAATAATAACTGCTATGAATTATTTCATATCTACTATGATTTATTTAATAGGTGCTATGAATAATTCAGCATCCACTATAAAAATGTATTTGTATATTCAGCAGTTATGAACGTGATGACATACAATTCAGTTCAATTCAGTTTTACTTCAGTAACAGCTTTTGCAGCAGAGACTGTCATACATACAATACAGTAAACATGTGAGTCAATAAGCTGTAAAGCTATTATTTAGGCAGTACACATTTATCTGTTTAAAGAAACATTAACTTTCAAAAAAAAATACAAATAAAAATATTATCAATCCGTTATGATTATTCTCTGTGAGCTATGTGAACCGTTTCTAAAGCTCTCATCAAGGAAGTTCAGTGTTTTTACAGACATTCTTGTTACATTGTACTGTATTTATGTTCATTTTTATTTCTCCTAAAGCTTTATAGAGTTTTCAGTGGCAAGAACACACTTACTGCCCAAATAAGTACATTTTGTAACAATTCTCCTGGCTCCCTAAGACTTTTGCACAGTGCACATCACAACCATGATGAAATCAAAATGTTGCATTTATTATGTTAGTTCAGTTTTTTCATAGTGTTTTCTACAACAGATATTGTCCCTAAAGAAGCTGCCTAGAAATGCAGGGGCAGCCCCCTAATGAGTGTCACCAAGCAAGACAATGGGCCTCATTCACCAACCATTCTTAAGAGGAATTTTCTTCTTAAAACCCACTTGCATAGTTTTAACAAAGATTCTGATGTTTTATTATTTAGGATTTGTTCTTAGGTTAAAAACCACGGGTGTCTCTACACTAGGGGCTGGGGTGTGGAGAGGGGGGCTGGCCCCACCAGACGTCACTGTGGTGATGATCAATAATTCAGTATAACAGCTAATATACATATATTTTTCTTTGTAACTGACATTGTTGTGCATTTATTATGTATGACAATGGTAGCATTGTCTGATACATCCCAAATATGTTTTTGTGTAAATGCCAGTAGGCTGCCTATTTCTCCTAGCAGTCTTGGTTTGGTGAGCATGGGGCCTGTCAGCGTTCATCTAACCAAGTGAGCAGTTAAAAAACACTGCACTATATAATATATATATATATATATATAATATATATATATATATATATATATATATATATATATTGCAAAAAGGTGAGCCTCGACACATCCTCGCTCATAAACAACTAGGCCTTTCCTGGATGCTTCTTTTACACCCAATCATAATTGCATCCCTTGTTTAAAATGTTTTTTTTTTTTTGAAGATTTTGCTATGTTTCTATGTTTTAACCTGCTCCTGTCCCAAGTGGATTGGAATATGTTGCAAGCATCAGATTCAGAATGAACATATATTTACAAAAAACAATGAAGTTGACATCTTTAAAACATCTTCGTAATGTTGTCATTCAAATAAAGGCCAAAGTAGATTTGTAAATCACTGCTTTCTGTTTTAATTGCGTTTTACCTACTGTTCCAACTTTTTTGGAACTGGGTTGGTACATGAATAGAAGGCAGAAGTGAGTTGGAGTGAGAATGCAAGATTGATGCAATGTGCTTGGTTTATCACAGCAGGTGAGTGGCTTCAGTATTCCTAATGTGAGTCAGCAAAACCAAACTGTAAAATAACGTGCCATAAATTTTGCATCATTTAAGTACAATGCCTCATAAATAGATAATGAGCTGAGTCTGTTGGGTGCTTGTAAACATAGTAAACATGAGTGATGTATGACTGCGTAAATGGAAAGATTCACCAAAATTAAGAAACATGGAGAGAAAGTTTAACCCTTGAAAACTCAAGACTTCCAACCTTTTTGATGTGATATTTAAAGGTAATTACATAATTACATAATTACAATTGCCTATGAACATATGATAACACAGCACTGTTTAATGTAAAAATTTTTGATTTATAAGTACTTTTTGGTCACTAAATTACCACCAACAGTCTCATTTAGCACCAATCCAGCGGCGCCACTCTTCTCGTTCTGGGGCTGAATCTCAAATGACTCCGTGCTGCCTACATAGTGCTCTACTTAGGAATTTAAACACTGGATCCTGCAGCCCAGTGGTGCAAAATATAGCTAAGAAATAGTCATTTGGGACACATCCACACTCGATAAATGATGCACTATTTGGCTGTAGAGGGTAGAATTTCTAAACATTCATAGCTAGCACACTATTTAGAGAGTATATAGCTATTTGAGACACTACCTACTGAAACAAGGAAGGAACATTTGAAGTGTGCAATCCATTTAAATGCCATTTTTCAGGCTTTCACACTGCTGTTTCACAGTAAATCACATTGCAAGTACTTTAATTCAAAGTTGTAATAATAATGATGGCTATCTTCTAGCCTGTTAGCTAGCTGAGCAGCCTAGTTTCAGTTAAGAATATAAGTTGTCAGCTCCTCAGTTTAAACAAAAAAAATGGGCTCTTACTTTATCAATGTACTCAATATCAATAGTGGTCCATGCGAGCAGCATTAGAGTCAAAGATTATATTAAATGATAATTTATAATTTAAAACAACACACAATATTCTTCAACATAAAAGCTTCAAAAAACTATTTGAGTTTAATACTTTTATTAACAGTATTAAAATATATTCTCTCACTGGGCGAGGGCGAGAGATTATATACTGGTGGGCCAAATCCAACATCCTCACAGGCCAATATTGGCCAATGTTGGGCAGCACTGATCTACTGTAATAAAAAGGTAATGATGTTTCATATTTTCATTCTCATAACAAAACTTACTGTCCATTACTGTCATTATTGTTTTTTAACATAATTTGAAAATGCCAGCTGACATCATGTCACAATTTCATAAAGAACAGACCAACAAAAATGGTCCGAATATGAAATAAAATTTAATATTTAGAATTCCACCAATGTTTCACTAAAATTTCTATGTAATTCAGTCGTTGAGGTGTAAGCAGAGTGATTCATAGTGGTTTGGTGTGAAATGGTTCAGATGTCTTTACAGTGGTGGTGATAGGAACCAGGGGTCGCCATGACTACAACACAAATATAGCCATTTTATTTACTGTCCCGAACCAGCAGTGAACCTACATGAGTCTTCTGAGATTTATATGAAATGTTGATGGTAGGAAAATAAATAAAGGACGATAAATCGGTAGTAGAGTCTTTTGCCTCACAACACCCTGAATTTGATTGTAAATTGATTGTAAATTGATGATGTAAATAGTTCAAAACTTTCTTTAAATCATCATAAAACAATGTCTCAGACATCAGGCAGTGAATTCATAACCCTTTTATGTAATAACATTCTGTGAGGGAGCTTTTAGAGGTGGACGTCTGGTTCCTATCACCACCACTGTGAACAATTCTGACTCAGTAAGAACAGAGCATTTCACACGAAACCACTCTGAATGACTCCATTTACGTCTTCACCATTATAATATACTGAATCTTAGAACTGGAATTTTAAGGGGTTAAACAGTGGAATGAGGTGGTTTTGACTGCCCGGTGAAAATCATCCTTCTTGTTAGACAGCATTTGTGCTGCTAATCAAAGAAATGCTCTTCAGAACCAAGGACAGCTCCTCTATTCTGATTCCACTCTCAGAGTTGGTGGGAAAACGTGGAGGCAGAACGTTCTCTGGCCGCGAGCTGATTGGAACATCATCTGAGCAAAACTAGTTCATTAGCACAAGCAGTGATTTCACCAGGGAGCCAATAAAAAATATGAAAAAAAGAAAAAGCAAAAAAAAAAAACATACGCGCTCGCACATGAACAAAAGACACAGTGAGCACAATGAGGAGACAGACGAGCGAGCGGTGGAATTAAATGTCAGGCAAAATGCCATCAGTTGTAATCTCCACTCGAAAAAAAAACTGATAAAAACACCGCAGCACTGTGGGACATGTGTGTGCAGAGTGTGCAGAACGTGCAGGTGGAGAATTTCTGCCATAACCGCTTAGATATAAACATATGATTGCTGTCAGAACAAAACCTTGTATCTGCATTTTCTCATTTTTTTCAGTTTTTGACATACTTTGAAAAGTTTAATTGCCCTTTACAGTGATCTGATCCACTCAGATCAGTGCAACACACACTAACACACCACCACCATGTCAGTGTTACTGCAGTGCTGAGAATGATCCACCACCCAAATAGTACCTGCTCTGTGAGGGTCCATGGGGGTCCTGACCACTGAAGAACAGGGTAAAAGGGGGCTAACAAAGTATGCAGAGAAACAGATGGACTACAGTCTGTAACTGTAGAACTACAAAGTGCACCTATATAGTAAGTGGAGCTGATAAAATGGACAATGAGCATAGAAACAAGGAGGTGGTCATAATGTTATGCCGGATCGGTGTATGTTGTGTCAAAATTTCATGATGAATGGACAAACAAAACTGGTCCAAAATTACTTGAAAAATCTTTATGCATTTACTTCCATTAAAAGTTCAGACTGTTTTTCTCATCCTGTAAAGTTACCTTTTTGGAGATACAAGTTTTTTTTCGACAGCAGTGATATGTTTATTCTGTGTCATTCTGTCTAAGGACCTGTGGCCAGATTCACCAAGTATCTTGAGGAAAAAAAATCTTCTTTAATGTGTTTTTTTTCCTAACTTAATTCTTTAAAAAAAGTTACCAAAAAAGTTATTATTCAGATATTTTTTTTTATAAATCTTGAATTTTTTCTTAACTTTTTAAAAACATAATTCGAAGAACAAGTGGTATTCTTGAGAATGTTGTTTTCTTAATCTTATGATACCGTTTGCAATATTCAATGAGGTAAGCATCTAAAATTCCATAAACACACACACTGCCTCTGCTTCTCCAGCCAGCAGTCACCCCACAATTATTGTATTTTCTAAAAGATTTTTTTTTCCCTTTGGCTATTTCTTGTTCTTCACTGCGCTGTCCTCTGAGTGAATTAAGCTAAACAACACAAACAATGGTTAATACAAATTCAAAATGTATCGCACATCATTTCTGGTATGCTGTAAAATTCAACAGAGCCTTCAGAACAATGAAGATTTTCTTAAGAACATCTGATGGAATAAAGATTTTCTAAAGAGAATATTTGAGGACTTAAGTTCATTTTTTCGAGAATTATATTTGAGAACATTCTTATGAACTTATCAGTGTTTGTCTAAGAACATTTGTAAATTTTTGCTTAAGAAAGCTTTTGTGAATCTTGCCCCTGAAGACTTTTCGTCATCTCAGGCCTTGGGTTCACTACACCACTTTTAAAGTCTGAAGAGATTGTAAAAGATTGGGCGTCTCACACTATCACACTGGTTTTTGCAGATTTTTTAGGTGACTGAAATACTGGGGATCACACACTAAATGATTAGGGATCACACACTACTCAACTTTAAAACGTGTTGCTGAAGTGAACAGAACTCACAAAACTTACTGAACTCACACAAACTCACTGTTCTCCCGTTACAAGGAGACCCAAATACACAAACGTGGGGCTGCTGCTGTTGTTTTCTCTGCCGTTTGTGCCGACACAGTACAGAATCAGCAGGTAAACATGTTTCAGTGACATTCATGGATTTAAAAATGTGATCAGTTTGTTATTTTTTAGAGTTTTAAATGTACATAGACTCAATTGTGCTTGTGTCTTAAACTCATCTGATTAAAAGCTTTGCTCTACATGTGAGAGACTTTTCTTCATTTATTTCCTCTATTTTCTTCTTTTCTGCTCTCAGTTTTCATTGGCTGTTGTAGGAATCCATTCAGATTGAGTCGCTGATCAGTTTACACTAGATTGCACTCAGAATCGGGTCTGAAAATTCAAACATTTGATAAACTCTGACTGGTCTGAAACGCGATCTGAGTCTGTGCCCCTCACACACTACTAGATTCTCTCTCCAACTGTCGAATCTGACTGACCCAAAAATCTGCAGATTAGAGCCAACTAGCACAGACTTGGCCAGACTGAGAATCGGGGCTAAAATTGGGGTAAAAGTCATGTAGTGTAACCCCGGCTTTAGAATGTTCTTTCCTATGCCTCTTTATCACAGGTACATAACCTTGATACTTAGATATCTTTTAGGGAAGAGTGCTTGGGCCAGTTGAGAGTGAACACTTTGTACAACTGGTGTTTGGTCCAACTTTCCTGTGGGAGAAGGAACCAACCGGTGATCTGTCAACATCTCTGTAGGAAGACGTCCTGAAAGAAATCTAACTTTCTCCTCAAAAGTGCACGACTCTGTTTAGTTTATTCTCAATAACTTCTATATTGACAAAGTCAACAAAATGTGGCCAGTTAATCGTAGGCTCGCCTCCAGCATGGTGTGTGGACAGGCAAGTTTGGGCATGTCTACACATACACGGTAGTTGTTTCATTGTTTATGCACATCAGGTAAGGGGCGAGTGCAACCCAATGTATTTTTGAGGATCAGACCTGGTTAGGCAGGTTAGCTTCTGGTTTATTGGTTTAATTTCTTTGGCACTGTCCTCAGTCCACCTTCACGGTCGGTTGGATCATCCAAGTCAGTGTTCATGCTTAGTGGTTGGTGGAGTCGTATCTCTTAACTCCAAACTCAAACTGTGTATTATTAATTCCTAGCATCCTAGCAATCCTAGCTTCCTAGCTTATTGTATCATGGTTACTCTTTCACTGTAAATAGTATTCTTGTAACATATACTTCTGCAAGTGGGAAGTAAAGAAATAGAAGCATTGACTGAAGTTGCAACTACTGTTGTCCGTGTCCTTCCCTTCCTTCATCCGTCACATGCCACATGTTACCTCCTATCTACCCCTAGCTACATCTGAGGGGAACACAACATCATCAATTGAAGACTAAAGTATAAGTAAATAAATAAATAATAAAAAAAAACCTTTACACACAACAATTACAAAAATGGCACTGTTTTATGAATCAGAATGAACGATTATAGATGACTTAAACATTGTGCATCACAGAAACGATCACTGATCTCACATTTAAAAACAAACAGTTGAGCAATATACAGAAATATTTGAAATATAAAGATAACTGTTCAGAAATCAAGCTTTTCTTCCCAGCAAAAAAAAAAAAAATCAGTGATTTTAACAGGATATTTTTTAAATGGTACACTGATACTAAAAGCTCCCACAGTGCTGTGGTGTTTGAGCCTGAGAGGTCTCAAAATAGGATTTAAACAAGTTTGATTTTTTGACTTTATTTTTTTAATAAATCAAATAAGGAGGGTCTCTATAAACTATATTGCATTTGATACTTCTGCATTGAGACCTCTCATCAAGAACAGTCATAAACAGGGGCCATTCTGATAACTCTGACTGGCTGTCATGTGTGTTATATCTGGTAAAATGCTGTACTGGTTTGTGAATCTTCATGCTGGTGCATCATGTTTGGTCTTCAATGATCATAATTTTGTAGACGCTCCTAATCGTCCTGCATTGGTTTCAGTAGTTTTTAGAAATCTACATGTTCTATGAGTTTAAAAAGGCATTCATTTCACACAGAACTAGGAGGAAGCTGATCTTCTTAGTTACAAATAATGATAATTTACACATATGAACACTTTGCACCATCATTTGAAAAACTACTGAAGAAAGAAACCATATTTGTGAAAACGAAACTAACTCTGCTGTTCAAAAGGCTTTGCTCTCTTTTCACATTTCAGACTGATAGTTAAAACCTGTCACGTTAAGATTTTCAGAAGCTTTATTTACAGTCAGACTGTATAATTTTATGGAGCAACAAAAGAAAGTAAAGAGTTACTGCCTGATCTGATGTGGAGGAGGTGTGGAAATCCAGGTTAAACGATATCCTTAAAAGATATCTTCAGGAAAACACTGCAGATCTGCCCATAAAAAATAAATAAATTAAAAAAATAAAAAATAAAAATAATAATAATAATAATAATAATAATAATAAGTTTAAATAAATTTATTCTTTCTATCTATCTATCTATCTATCTATCTATCTATCTATCTATCTATCTATCTATCTATCTGTCTGTCTGTCTGTCTGTCTGCCTATCAGGTAATATTCAGGTAGTGTTCTCAACATGGTATTCATCTCATTTACAATATCTTTCATGAAGCCTCATCATATTATTCACTCAATTGCAACATGTAGCTAAATTGATTCTGTACTGTTAAAAAACATGCGTTATCTTAAACCACTGTGAAGTGTAATTAAAACTATAAGGCAGTAATTAAAAGTATAACACCACACAGACTGTCATCTTTAACAGTCTCCCAAAATCTCCCGCAATTAACAGTTTTCTGTCTCATAGTCCTTTAAATACAGGACGGTGTGAAAAACTGTCCTTTATAACACATATAGAATTATAATGAGACAGGGTTCACACTCTTTCAGAGCATCTATAAAATGTAATTTCCACCAGTTTCGGGGGTCCCTCAGTTTTTTTGCCCTATATATTTTTGTTTGTCTATTAATGCTGGTGAAATATATTTCTATGGAAATGTGTATGATGTAAGGATTTTTATTTTTGTAGGTGTAGGTATGCTGTGTGTGATCCACTCACACCAGCACAACACGTCAGTGTTACTGCAGTGCTGAGAATGACCCACCACCCAAATACTACCTGCTCTGTGGTGGTCCTGTGGGGATGTATTGATTAGATGTTAGATTATTGGATAATAACTACATGTAATCTTGGGCTTCTCTGTATTTATGTAGTAAAGACTTAATTGGCCAAAAAAAACGATAAACACTATCCTTAAAAACAAACAAGCTGACTGGCATAGCGCCTTCTTAACCCTTAATACATTTTGCCACAAAATTCGTTATTGTCCAGTGTCAAGGAACTGCAAGTTCACATTTTACAGCAGCAACAGTCAAATGGCAGCGCTTTTCTCCATCCCAACCTGATAAATCAGTTCAGCCAATCAGCGCGCAGTATTTGGGTCAGGTGATGCAACATTGACACAAACTGTTTTAGGCAGAATCTCAATTGGCTCCCTTCCTACAAAGGGCTCTGTGTAGGTCCTAAAATATCAGCTACTGCATCTAAACAGAGCACAGTGTGTCTAACAAAGAGCCACTTTGGATTCAGCCATGTGTGCACAGTTCACACCGGACATAAAGTGCAATGTTTGGGTGTAAAAGCCAACATTTCATAGCTTATATGGTGCACTATATAAGACACAATGAGCTGTTTGAGATTAGGATTTAGGATTTTCTGAGGTCTGATCTTATAGATGTGTAATATTGACCACTAATGGGCTGGTTTTGGTTTTGTAAAAAAAAAAGTTAAATATTGAAAGAAATTTGCATCCATTAAATGGCTTTGTTTAAATCTGAAATATAAAATGACCAGGGAGTTATCTGCTATTGCCAAAATTTACAAATACAATTTAGGTATATAAAAAACAGTTTTTGAGTAAAGTTGAATTTTGTAAGTTACTTATATTTCAATTTATATGTCAAGTTATGAAAAATGAAATGGAAATGTTCTGCAAATGGATTCCAAGTAAGTTTTGGCCAATTTTTTGGTTCATTCATCATGAAATGTACACATAAAAACCAGCATTTTTTTAGATTATGTCAAAACGAAAAAATGATACAAATGGAGATACAAGGTTTCGTCCCGACAGCAGGAATATATATATATATATATATATATATATATATATATATATATATATATATATGAGATATATAGATATAGAGAGCGAGAGAGAGAGAGAGAGCGAGAGAGAGAGGAAGACCAAGAGAGACAGAAAAGGAAAAGGAGAAAAAGAAGCGAGAGGTCCAAAAAAAGAAGGACGATATTGATCTAAAAGAGTTACTGTAGAGACTTTGCTGGTGGTTTGGTTGCTAAGAAGGCCACAGGGATCCTCATCAAAAAAGCCCCGGCAGCCACACTGTAATGACTGACTAATGACTAACAGTGTCTCTCTCAGCACTCAGGCCCTGCCTGCTTCTGCTCAGCGCTCTTCCATGCATCTTCCTCGTGCTACAGGAGGGAAACCAAAGCAAAAGCTCTTTTTTTTCTGAAATTACATTGTTAGCTAGAAGCTCTGCTGTGAAGCTGTGGGCTGCGTTCCTGCTCAAAACCCATGTAACTTTAATACTGCGGTGGAAAATACGGGGTAACCATCAGTGAGAAGTCATTTAGCATTTGGAATTCTGTTTCGGAGAGCAGCGAGCATTGTGTATCGTGTAAATTATTAAATATGCGCCTCAGTGGAGTGATGCAACACATACACAATTACACTAGCCTGTACATTATGTCCACTACGGTACACTTGAGGACAGTAAAATGCTTTTCACCAGAGGAAATGCACATATTCGCTAACTAGCCACTTTATTAGAAGCCCCTCCCTTGTAGCTCCACCTTGCTGGTGTACTGTTAGAGACTGTACACCAAATGAACGTATACGGTTTGTACTGACCATCTTCGGTGCTCAGTTTCTGACCACAGAGCTGGACTTGGCTGGATAATTTTGGATGGTGAACCACTCTCAAACTAGCAGTGTGACCGCTGTGCTGAGGACAGTCCATCCCCAAATAAGATCAGAAACTGACCAATGTTGTGGCTGATTAGTTGGGCAGCAACAAATGAGGTAGAGTCTTTACAACTATGTAGTGGATCTGCAAGTACGGGGATTCTAATAAAGTGGCCAGTGAGTGGCTCAGTGGTCTCAAGAATGAGATTTTCCAGTTTAAAAATGAGACAATCTCCCTTCTGATGATGGTGTGAGGAACTATACATAGCCTAAAAGTGCTTCAGGGTGGATACATAAAAGGTTTCTTTAGGTAGCAAATGCTTCAAGAAGTAAATAGCCATGAAGCTGAATATCACATCATTTGGCTTCAACGTTAGTGTGCTTCTTCATCACGGTGGTGGGAGGTGATTTGTGTGATGCATGCTGGGTATTGCAGTGAGAAAACATTAAAGGATGAAACTGATGAAGCTGAGATGTTCAATGCTTTGCCACACAATACAACATAACATGACAAACAATATAAACAAGTGGAATTTACACTGAAATGCCCCTTTAAAAGGCTACTGTGCTGTTGTCGGTAATCAAAACTAGCAGGTTGGAAATGATAATGGCAAATTTACCACCATGCTATTATTAGCTTGGCCAAAAACTGCATGAATGAATGAATGAATGAATAATACTCTTGAAATTTCCATGGACAGGTCAGTTCTTTCAGACTGTGTTAGCCGTTGTAGGATAAGCATGGACAGGTCAGTTCTTTCAGAAGGTGTGATGTGTTTGTGGGAGGAGCATGAACAGGTCAGTTCTTTCAGAAGATGTTAGCCCATGTGTCACACCTTTGTGTGACACATTTGAAGGTGGAGCTTGGACAGGTCAGTTCTTTCAGAAGGTGTTAGCCCTTGTCAGTGGAGCATGGCCAGGTCAGGTCTTTCAGAAGGTGTTAGCGCTTGTGGGCGGAGCATGGACAGGTCAGTTCTTTCAGAAGGTGTGATACATTTGAAGGTGGAGCTTGGGCAGGTCAGTTCTTTCAGAAGGTGTGATGTGTTTGTGGGAGGAGCATGAACAGGTCAGTTCTTTCAGAAGATGTTAGCCCTTGTGGGCGGATCATGGCCAGGTCAGTTCTTTCAGAAGGTGTGATACATTTGAGGGTGGAGCATGGACAGGTTAGTTCTTTCAGAAGGTGTTAGCCCTTGTCGGTGGAGCATGGCCAGGTCAGGTCTTTCAGAAGGTGTTAGCCCTTGTCGGTGGAGCATGGCCAGGTCAGGTCTTTCAGAAGGTGTTAGCCCTTGTGGGCAGAGCATGGACAGGTCAGATCTTTCAGAAGGTATGATACATTTGAGGGTGGAGCTTGGACAGGTCAATTCTTTCAGAAGGTGTGATGTGGTTGTGGGATGAGCATGGACACGTCAGTTCTTTCAGAAGACGGGATACATTTGAAGGTGGAGCTTGGACAGGTCAGTTCTTTCAGAAGGTGTGATGTGGTTGTAGGAGGAGCACGAACAGGTCAGGTCTCTCAGAAGGTGTTAGCCCTTGTGGGCGGAGCATGGCCAGGTCAGTTCTCTCAGAAGGTGTGATGCATTTGTGGGTGGAGCATGGACAAGTCATTTCTTTCAGAAGTTGTAACCACTCAATGACCAAGACTGACCTTCAACAAAAATCCATTACCAAAGCCATCAGTCCACACCACAGTCATCACATCTTGCAAGACGACGTAATTATCCGGGTGCCGAATTTGGCAGTGCGCCACTAGTGCTGTGCCGAACCGCGAATGCTACACTAATACTGCACCCTGTAATAATGTGCCCTTCCCTCAAATCAGTTCTGTACTATTACTGAAGCCATCCATCAATACAGTAAAGCTGTCCATGCAGGGCCATCAATCAAACTGCCATCATATCGTATCAGACCTGGTAAACTCATTTAGGCTGATCCATCTGATTCCTGTTAAACCAGCTGATGTGTGGCAATTCATCTCTTTTTTTCTCTCTCTGCTCTTTTATAGCTTCACCTATACAGCTGACCACTACAGCCGACGGAGCTGCAGTCGTTTGTTGATGCCGTTATCGATACGCAGTCTGCGGAGAAACAGCTCGCCTGAGAAAAGTGAGGCCAGATTGCTTTGCTGGATAAATATTTTTCTACCTGCATTGAACAGCGTTTGAACTAGTGCTGCTTAAACCGAGGCTATTTGAAGTATGTTCTTGTACAGAATCATGCTTTTACCACTTAAGCTCAAGGGTTCCGTCCAATCAAAAGAGTTTACATCATGGGCTTACTGCTGGTATCAATATTTTTGATCGCTCAAAGGCCCAGATCATGTAAAACCCAATTTTCCCAGCACCATGTAAACATTGTCAATGTTTCAAAACATACTTTTTGCTCCACAGCAAATACAGTCCATATATGGAAACTTTCTGTGAAAAAACTGGTTTTGAATTTAAGGTTTGTGATGTGACAAAAAAAGCAACATGTTTAAATATACTCACCTATTCAGCCTACAGCAGTTTAGCCCCGCCCACTCATGTTTTATGCAGTTTTTCAGCCTGGACTGAAGGCATAAATGAGGCCAATCAAGCCACAGCTCATTAACATGTGCTACTCTTAAAGGCAAAGAAACAAAAAAAAACAACTCATTTAAATTTAAAGCATAGAGGAAATGAGTTATGGCTTATAGGGAAAATAAAGAAAAGTATAATGTGGCTCTACAGTCAACTGCACTGCAAGATTACTGTAATGCGCCTGTTATTGTGATGTATTCTTACAGTATTTTTACATAGCGACTATAAAAGTGCTACTCAGTGGCCAGTTATTAACTGTAAAATTAAAATGTAAAATTACTTTAATTATACCTGACCTGTAATTAATTAATTAAAAAAATCAATGAACATATATATTCACCATGTTTTGCACTGCTTATGCAGAAAATATTTCAAATATGCATTTAAATGTGTCTATAATTTGGACAAAAGTGACCAACAGCTTGCAATTTGGCAACATCCATAAACAAGCTTTGTCAGCACCTCAGTGTTCCAGCCTTAAAACAATAAATAAAAATAAATAAATAAATAAATAAATAAATAAACAAACAGTACAACGTACAACTTCAACAATCTTTAAAACATCAAAACCTGAACAGTCAGAATAAAAACATTTAATTGTTTTTATCCAAATGTTTACGCTGTTTTAAATATCTGTTGTTGTCATATCCCATAATGCTGTGGGGTGCAGCCCAACATCAACCTCACTCACTTAGTTATTACAGAAAATATCATAAGTTAATTCTGCAATAAAATGACTACCCACAGAATACAGTATATTTTCCGTAAAATGAGCAATAATTAACAGTGAGGCCTTTTAAATGATGTTTACTGCTGTTTTTTTCTAAATAAAGTACTGAAAGGACTGTTATGTTTTCCCTTCCACAGATGTGTATCAGTTTTGGAGAGTAACTCAGAAGTAAAGTAACGTAGTAGTGAGATTATTTTTTTATGGGAAGTAATCAGTAAAGTAATCCTGTCACAGTCTGAGTAAAGCAATAAGTTAGTACGTTTTTTTGAGTAATTACCCCAACACTGATTTTCTCGCTGCACCAACCCCAACACTGACTGTACCCCTGGTTGTACAGACTAACTTCACTTTTCTTTTCTCCCAGTAAGGGTGACTTCATCTGTACCAACACTGAGACTTTCCATACAGGACGACGAGGCTGCTGAAGACTGATAAAAGGCGGGAGATCCTGAATCAAATGACCCGTTAATTATACTGTTGTTCTAAATTTATGAGCGATCATTACCCTTCTCCAGCAATTCCTTGCCTTTTAATTGCTGCCATAAAACTCAGTCATTAGGCATTTTGTCATGTGTGTGACGCACACTGCAGTACACAGTGCCGTGTTGATGGCGTCCTCCTGTGCTCATCTCTGGAACAATTACATACAAATTCACCATATACCACATGCTGGGGCTGATGGGTCGTTAAGGTCATGGCTCAGCAAAAAGATCTAATTTATCCAGTTTCTTCCCTCTTACCATAAATATAATGAGTCAACAAAGATGTTCGGTGCCTGAAGTTGGCTTCTTTAGCTTTGTACTAGAGCTACGAGGCTCATGTAGCTAAAACGTAATGGATGCTAATTAGCATTGTGCTAACTGCATGCCTGAATGATTGCAAACTTGCCTCAAATCATGTGGAGCTGCTCAGTGATCTCTAATAGACTTGCTCATGTTGTTTCTGCACACATATGACACACTGTTATCTATAAACGGGCAAAAAGAAGCCAGCATGGCTAAAAACATTAAAGGCAGCCTGGTTTGTACTTTTCTCCATTTGTATAAATAAAGGTATACAATTTGATACAGCTGGCGTACAGTTAGTGCTAATGAGCATCAGTAAGCCTACATTATACGTTAGCTACATTATTCTCATTGGCATCGAACTAACAAACTAAACTTGAGACACTTATCTTGGTTGACCAACTACTTTTAGAACAAGGGGGATTTTTTCCACTTTAACTAACACGGGGAACATACTATTCCACACTGCATTCCTCGTTATTTTCTAAATGCCACCAACGCGTCCGATCGTAAAACCCTCATTATTGTCAGTATCTTGATGGACGCAACAGACAGATGTACAGCCGTGCATTTGTTCATGAATCTGCCAACAAATGACAGGTCGTGACTGCTGGAAATAACGTCGGAGGCGGAAAAAAGCATCTCTAAAGCTTAAACCCTGCAGCCTATAGGAGAACCATCGTTAGCGGGTTGTCAGCATCTTTAGCGCTTAGCACTCAAGCTGGTCAAGTCAACTCCGGAGCGTGGACAATGTGTTGGCACCTCATACAGCTGAATTTGCACGTTCTCAACTTCATGATTGCCTTGAGCCAAAACAATTATTCATGATTTCAGTGATGGGTAAAATGATGTCTGCATCTATGGTGGCAAAGAACATTAATGATTTTCATGTTGAAGCCATATTGATGGATAATGAGCATTAAGTCCATGATAAAATCTTGTCTAGGCCCTGACAGCTATCTGCAGTGTATGATATTTGGTTGTTTTGAAAGGCCAGGTCAAAATATATAAAAATATGTAGTCTTTTATCAGAGTAGTAGAGTTCATAAACCCAGAAAGCACAGGTTCTTTAGCTTTATAGAATAGAATAGAATTCAGAACCTTCAGTCAACTGTGTTTTTTGCACACAGAGGAATTAGACTTCTGCATTTAACCCATCCATGCAGTGAACATACATACACATACATGCACACGAGCAAACACACACTTGGGGGCAGTGAGCACACTTGCGCAGATCGGTGGGCAGTCCTATCCACAGCGCCCGGGGAGCAGTTGGGGATTAGGTGCCTCGCTCAAGAGCACTTCAGTCACATACTGTCGGCTAAGGGGATCGAACTGGCGACCTTTTGGTCATGTGGCTGGTTCCCTAACCTCCAGCCCACGACTGCTGGACGCACACTTGTGCTAAAGCACACTTTCCTATTCATATATTATGCCTTTAAGTTCACCTGAACAACTAGAAACACTTAAATTGTCAGCCATGACTAGAGGAAACTAGCTAAAGAGTCAAAAAAGCCCATTTTCACTATCAGAACCATAATTAAAAAGTTTAAAACAACTGGACATGTTACGAATCTGCCAGGAAGAGGACGTATGTCTATATTGACCCCACACGCAGTGAGGAGGATGCTTTCGAGTGGACAAAGAATCTCCAAGGATCACAGAGCACAATTACACACCACCTATTCAACCAAAAGTCGTTTGGTGGGTTGCCAGATCAAAGCCCCTGTTGTCAAGGACCAACAAACTCAAGCTCCTACAGTTTGCCATGCAGAAAGATACCTCACCCCCACTGTGAAGTATGGTGGTGGAACTGTGATACTGTGGGGCTGTTTTTAAAAGACCCTGGACAATTTATTCTGATACATGGTATCACAGACTCCATCAAGTACCAGGAAAAATAAAATCAAAACAGCTAGGAAGATTAAAGTTGGACAATGACCCAAAACACACCTCAAAATGACACCTCAACACAAATGGTTCACTGATCACAGAATTGAGGTTTTGCCATGGCCACCCCAGTCCCCTGACCGAACCCCCATAGAAAACCTGTCGGCTGAGCTGAAGAGGAGAGTCCACAGTCTAGACCTGAAGGATCTAGAGAGGTTCTGTAAAGAGGAACAGTCTCAGATTTTCTGCTCTGTATTCTACCTCACAGTATTAAATATTATAGGAGAAGACTAAGTGCTGTTTCATCAGCAAAGGGAGGTTGTACAAAGTATTAAATGCAGGGGTGCCAATAATTGTGGCACATGTGGTTTTGATAAAAAACAATTATTTCCTGTAAGAGGGACTTTTTTTTTCTGAGAATAAATTGACTTCAATTAAAGTAGTTTTTTTCTTCTCTTTTCAATTTGAGATTAAACTGATTCACCAAAGGTTGAATTTCTTATAACCTATTTTCACTCATCTTTACCAGCTGTGCCAATAATTGTGGAAGGGACTATGTCTCTCTCTCTCTCTCTCTCTCTCTCTCTCTCTCTCCCTCTCTCTCTCTCTCTCCCTCTCTCTCTCTGTCCCTCTCTCTCACTCAGCAGTGACTTTTAGATTACAGGTTACATTATTTTCAAAACACTAAGAAAACAGCAGAAACAGAAGCTTACCGTAATGCCCATGTGTATTAATTCACACTGCAGATCAGATCAGATCAGAGGTGAAAATTAATAGTAAAAATATCGTTTCTGACAGGACTTGATCTACTCATCAGCTGCCTGATGTGAAGGCGTGAGAATATGTAATTGCAGCATGTTTTTAACCCCTAAACACCGCACTCCACTGTCTAGAGTGATGGTTATTTTCCAATACCAGTGAAATAAATTATCTAATTATAAATAACTATGAAAATGATCTACTATGAATTACTGAGTACACTATGAATTATTTAGAAAATTGTAGTTCTGCAAGAGGTATTCACAATTTTTTTTAATAACCAAGATGAATTATTCAGTATCTACTATGAATTACTCAGTATTTACTACAAATGATCCAGTATCTACTATTAATTATTAAGTATCTACTACAAACTATTCAGTATCTGCTATGAATTATTCAGTATCTAACATGAACTATTCAGCATCTACTATGAATTATTCGGTATCTACTATGATTAATTTATATATATATAAACAGAGTTGATTTTGTAATTCATTTTTTATTAAACTTGTAATTGTTTGATACAATTAACAGTAATAACCCTGTACTTCTAAGCCTTAATAGTATGCACTGCTACACAGAGAAAGACAAACCACAGTTATCTAGTTTAGCAGCACTGAGCAGTTTAAACTATAAAAGAGCTCTTTGGAGGAGAAGCTAAAAGGACAGTTATCTAAATTCAGCACCATGGACAGCGCTCGTCCTTTACTGCAGTTCGTTTTCAATTGGCTCTGCTCTTCTTGTGTCCTGCATGAACTGGCATTACATCCAGCAACTCAAAGAAACATCTGATGGCCATCGGCAACCACAATGGACCGTCTCAAGGCCAGAATTTCAAACCAGTACAAAGATACTAACTTAAATGGATACAGATGAAAAGAAATGTTGAATATAGGATCTGGCTTAACCCTTAGAGGACACAGATTTCAGCAGCTATAACAAAAACACACTGATGTTTTATATGAAGTATTTCTCACTTTAAAATCACTGAAAACGTGGAAAGTGCAGATTCTGATCTTACAATTTATATCACATTTATATTCGTACGTAGAATGTTATGATCAGAATTTGATGAAACATTGAAGAAGAATGTATGTGAAGAATGTAAACTGAAAGTAAATGTAATTCATTATGTTATTAGCTATGTAATTAATTACATAGCTGTGTAATTACATTTGAATAACACTGCAAAAGGACAGTAATAGCTCTTAACTTCTAAAGGTTGAACTCTTTACAAGAGCGTGATGAAACTCTCACAGCCAGTGCCTCCGTTTCTCACTGAGGTGACTTTTTCTCTATTCGCTGCTGACATTTACAAATGCAATATGAACTGAACTGACTTCACTGTGAAGACGCTGCTGTTTGGACTGCAACACGGAGCTTTGAGATTCTGCAAATACAAATCTGTCCAGAATTTAAACTCTGAAAAACCAAAAGGCCGCGTGTCGACAGGAAGACAAGCTCAGTGTGTCTTTACTCTCCACTGTCTATATTAATACAATAATGTCTGCTAAACTGCAGCAGCAGCAATAAATTCACTTCAGGACACGGAGGAACACAGAGGTACTAACAACACAACACATACAACACAACAGAAACAACACAGCACTAACAAAGAACACATCACAACAAACAACACAACACATACAACACAACAGAAACAACACAGCACTAACAAAGAACACATCACAACTTTCACAACACAAACAACACAGAACTAAGAACACAACACAAACAACAATACAAACCTCTTATAACAACACTTACAGCACAAACAACAACACAAGCAACAGGGCAAGTCTAAGAACGCACAAATCGCACACTGCAAAAAACACAGCAATGCACACTGCACAACAAACAACACACTACAAACAGCTAAATAAACAACACAACCAACAGAAACAAGACAGCTACACAAACAACACAATGAACAACACAAACAGCACAACAACATATCAGAAACACAACAAACAGCACAACACAAATAACACAGCAAAACTAATAACACAAACAACAAGACACACAATAAAACAATGCAGGTCTATTGGCTACTTTTAAATATGATCCCCCCACCATCTCTCTCTCTCTCTCTCTCTCTCTCTCTCTCTATTTATCTCCCTCCCTCCATCTCTCTATCTCTCTCTTTCCATCTCTCTCTCTATCTCTCTCTCTCTCTCTCTCTCTCCCTCCACTTTCTCTCTCTCACTCTCCATTTCTGTCTGTCTTTTCTTCTCATTTTCTCTCTCTCTATTTCTCCTTTTATATATTTCTCTTACCTATATGTACATTCTTCTCTCTCTCTATTTTATTTGCTTTATTACTCTTTCTTTTGCTACTTCTCCCTCCCTCACTTCATTTTCTCTCTTTCTACCTTCCTTCTTTATGCTTTTCCCTCCCTCTCTCTCTCCGTCTCTCCCTCTGCCCCCCTCCCTCCTTCATCCCATCACCACCCTCCCCAATCCCTAAACTGCATCCTCGGCGCCTCCCTCCCTCCACCTCTCTTCCTCTCTCTCTCTCTCTCTCTCTCTCTCTCTCTCTCTCTAACACTCCCGTCACTCGCGTCTCTCTCTCTCTCTGCTCTCGCGCCATCCGATCCGCTCCGCGCTGCTCGGACGCGTTTTTTTTGCCTGGATATCTCTCTCTCATTCTTTCTTTCTTTCTCTTGTGCTCCCTCCATCCGCTCCAGCTCTTCTGCTCTTGTCCCTCTCGATGTTGTCCATCTTTCCTCCCCCTCGAGCATGAGCGGGGCTGGCTGTCCATCTGCAGTCCAGCAGCACCGAAGCGCCAGCGCCAGGCAGCAGCCGCGCGAGCCCTGGATGCGTCTTCTCTCGGCCACCAACGCAGTCGAACAGCGGGCAGCGCGCGCCCTGCCCACGGGAGGGAGTCAGTTTTAGGTGAGTTGTTTTTTCTTTCTTTCTTTTTTTTTTATTTATTTATTTTTTTGGCTGGTCATTCATTTTTTTCAGTGCACTGGTGTTATTTAGCGCGTTGCGCGCGCGTGCAACGTGCACGCTCAGTCTCCGGTGTGTTTTCTTGCCGTGGTCCAGCGTTAACGAGCACATTTCAGCCAGCAAAACGATCGCGGAGCCACTTTTGTACAGCGGCTCGTCGCGAAGCACCTTCAGTTGCAACTGTAACGTGCAGCGCAGTAACTGCATCGCCTGACTCGCGTTTCTCGAACGCATAGAAAGACTTTCTTCCAGCAGTTCGATTCAAAAGCACCTTGAGTGGGTTGTAGCTTGCAAAATAGTGCTCCTCCTGACTTACTAGCGCTTCCAGTGCATAGAGGCAGTGTGGTTTGTTCTACAGCACCTTCAGTGCATGAGTGCTTGAGTGCATGGTCACGTTTACATGCCAGCAAAAACAAGCTAAAGGCACCTTTTCAAGAGCCACTTTCGTGGAGGGGGGCTTTTCTCAGCACCCTCAGCCTGCAAAATAATGCACCTTTGGATTTTGCTAACGTTTCAAGTGCACAGAGCCACTTTGATTAGAAGGGGGGCTTTTCTTAGCCCCCCTCAGTGGCTTTTCAGCCTGCAAAATAATGCACCTTTGGATTTTGCTAACGTTTCAAGTGCACAGAGCCACTTTGATTAGAAGGGGGGCTTTTCTTAGCCCCCCTCAGTGGCTTTTCAGCCTGCAAAATAATGCACCTTTGGATTTTGCTAACGTTTCAAGTGCACAGAGCCACTTTGGTTGGAAGGGGAGCTTTTCTATACCCCTCAGTGGCACCTTTGGATTCTGCTAATGCAAATCGAACCCATGCGGTTTCACAGCACCTCCGGTCCTTACTTTCACTGCTATGACCACGTCAGCGTGCCCTTTAGCTGTGGTCAATGCAAAGCCTGACTTTCTGTTTTGCTCCCATTTCTCAGATGCAAAAGCCACTTCTGTGGAAGCACTTCCCGACTTCTGAATTTGCTCAAATTGCCAGCTGCACAAAGCCACTTTCTTCTGTCCATTGCTACTGCCTTCACGCGCTACGGGGGCATGCGAAAGAGGTGGTGGTGGTTAGGGCTGTAAATGGATGCAAAAGGGGGGCGAACGAGGAGAAACCTGCAACGGAGGCAGTCTAGAGGTTCTCCATGTATGCACGTCTCTCCTGGCTGAACGAGTCGCGGGAGTTCTGAGCGCGTGCATGCGCCACCCATGTCCCACATGGGCGCATTTGCATGAGAAGCGTTTTCTCTTCGAGTAGAGTGGTCGACAAGCACTCTCCACCTGCGCAACCGAGCGCAAAACTTCCATTAAGCAGCGTCGTGGCCGTTGGCAGCGTGGATGAGGTGTAAATAGCGTTCGCACCTGAAGTTGAAAGAGAAATCGGCTGCCATTGAAAAATACGGTAGGCGAGAGCAATACAGCTGTACTTATGGGCAGAGCTGGTTTACTCAACGAGCTGTTTGAAGGCCGTTGCAAAACGCTGCGCTTTCTTCTTTCCTCAGCATGCCCTCAGAAACAGATCCAAACTAAGTCTATTACACGATGCATAGCCTAGAAGGAATGCTGATGGACGCAGCTTATAGCTGTGATGGTCAGCGATTGCTTGAGGGTCCAGACCTTGCTTATGCTTATACCATTCACCATGCACGCAGGCAGCGTGTTCTCCGTGGCTTTGAGGGCATCCGCAGCTCTGTTTGTCTACAGAAAGCACAACATTTCCCACTGGCGACCTGCAGGAGGAGCTCGCGCACTTTTGCGTCAGATTTGACTTTGAAGGCTGCCTTAATTGAGCAATGATGATGGACGCAAGTGGCTAAGTGTGTGGTTTTGTGCATAGGGCTGCTTTCTACACGATGCAGTAGAGCAATTGATTAGAGTTGGTGGCCAGCATGAGCTTGTCCATGTTGTTCAGAATGCCGAAGGTCAATCGGTATCAGTGATTGTGTGCAAAACTTGGTGGACACCAGAGTTTCTTTGGAAATCAAGGGGTTTAATAGGTAGTTTGTACTTACGTAGTCTCAACTCTTATGGTACGGCTTTAGGAACATTGCTGTGAGGATTTGGTTGAGCATTAGTGAGGTCAGGTAGTGATGTTGGATGGTCAGTTCTGGATCATTCTAGCTCATCGCAACACAGCAAATGTGTTGGATGGAGCCCCATCAGTCCAGAGAACACAGTTCCACTGCTCCACAGCCTAATGCTGGGGGCTTTATACCCCTGGCATTGGGCATAGTGACCAGTTCATGTGTGGCTTCTCCATAAGGTCCCATTCTATTGCTAATGCTTTTCTTTGGAGATTATACAAGCTGTGTGGGTGCGACGGAATGCCTTGGGTACATTCAGACATATATAAGTATGTAATAATAATAAAAACAGGCCTCATATGTATTTTTAGCATATTGTTGAATGTAAACATCTCGGTTCAATTCAATTCACGCAAGAACTGAACTAGACATTTAATACACTGATGCAAATGCAGCGCTCAGTTTGATGCTGATTATATTGTATGAAAAATAATTTAAATAAATAAGGAAACCCACGGTAAGATTTTCAAGATGGTTCTTCAAGGGTTCGTCAGTAAAGGCAATAGTTCTGTTTAGAACCATAAGTTTTATGTAGCACTATTTTATGCTTAAATGGTTCTTTGCATGGTGAAATGGTTCCTCAGATTGATTGGGAATGTGCTGTATATGGTTCTCTGAAAATGGTCTATATAGCACCAAAAAAGGGTTCTGCTATTGTGTATGATGTCAAGCCTGTATACAATAGAAGAAGCCTTTTCAACCATTTTCAAACAGCACATACAGCACATTCTCAATCAATCTGACAAACTATTTCACCTTGCAAAGAAGCATTTAAGCATGAAATGGTTCTACAGAGAACCATTGCCTTAAAAAGAACCCTAGAAGAACCATCTTTCTTAAGTGTGTACTCTAAACGTATTTCTTTCTCTTTACCTCAAAATCAAGAGCAAGTACAATAAGCACTCTCATCATAAACATATATTAGCTTAAGGCTAACGCATTAACGTAAAATTATGCATTTATAACATTGACAAGTTTAAACCAAATTTAAGTTTAAATAAACTATATTTGACATACGTACTATATATATATATATATACAGAGAGAGAGGTGTGTATTTAGTATGTTTTAAATACATACATACTAATATATAATAATTGCAAATACATGTAGTACATATATGTGAACCTATACATCACACCTGATTAACACAGCTGACCTCATGGTCTCATCTGTCTCTAAAAAGGTCAATATAACATATAGGCTTTCGTGAAGTGGACACTAACAGCGATGTCCTCTGCATAGCGCTGATCTCTCCAGCAGCAGAACACAGCCATTACTATTTTACGCCTCCCTCTCACAGCAGCACCACCCAACAGCTCAGTTTTACAATCAAGGCAACGCGGCGGCCGAAAAATGCCAGCAGTAGCTTAAGGCGAACACCTGCCCCTCTCCCCGTCACTGACCCCCATACAAACAAGCCACTGAAAAGACCCCGGGTCTGTGCGAGTGCGTGTGGCTGCATAATGTTCCCCGGCTTGCCCTGCTCCACCTGGCTGACGGACTGACCGCTACCTGCTGGCGCCATGATTTACAAACGCAAATAAAGAACCAGGCCCATTCAGAGGTGATGGGCCAGAGGAGGACCCTCCTCTTCCTCTACCTCTCTCTACCTCTCTCTCTCTTTCTTTCCCCATTGCTTACTCTATCTCTCTTGTATTTCCTTCTCAAGTTTAATTTCTCTTCCTTGCGCTCTCTTTCTTTTTTGTTCTCTATTTTGATCTCACTCCCTTGCTTTTTTCTTTCTCCTTCTTTTCTGTAAATCCCTCTTTCTTTCCCAATTTTTCTCGCTCCTTCTCTTTTCCCCTCTTGCACTCTCTGTCTCTTTCTGTTTTTCATTCTCTCATGTTCCTCTTCTCTTCTCTCGCTTTCTCTCTCTCTCTCTTTCTCTCCGCCTTGCGTACTCTCTCTCTTTTTATTCTCCATTTCGCTGTCACTCCCTTGCTTTTTCTTTCTTTCTCTTTCTCTCCTATGATCCATCTTTCCTATTTTTTCTCTCTCCTTCTCTTTTCTCGCTCTCTCTCTCTCTTTCTTTTTTCATTCTCTTACATTCCTCTTTTCTTCTCTCTCTTTCTGTCTTTCTCTCTCTCTCTCTTAATTCCTCTCTCTGCCTTGCTTACTCTCTCTCTCTCTTTTTTGTTCTCTATTTTGCTCTCATTTCCTTGCTTCATTCTTTTTTCTCTCCTGTCATCCCTCTTTCCCAGTTTTCCTCTCTCCTTCTCTTTTCCTCTCTCTTTTCCTCTCTCTCTTTCTCATTCTGTCTCACGCTCCTCACTTTCCCCCCTCTCTTTCTTTCTCTTTTTTTCTCATTCTTTTCCCCTTCTCATTCTCTCTCGCTTGCTCTCTCACTCTCTCTTTCTCTCGCTCCTCTGTTATTTAGTTTTCCTCTCGCTCTATGTTTCTCTCTCTCTCTCACTCTCTTGCTTGTGTTCTTTCTTTCTTAATTTCACTCTCTTACTTTTTCTCGCCCTCCCTCCCTTGCCGAGTCTCTTTCTTTCTTTTTCTCTTCCTCCTCTCTCTCTCTCGCTCTCTCTCTCTCTCCCTGCGGACGGGTTCTCAGAGGCTGGTGAAGGTCCGTTCTCTGTGCTCGACTTGGTCCAGAATTTCAACTAGCGGCCTGCTTTGGCAGAGCGAATAATAAGCACTGTCTTCAATTGGCAGGAGACAGCAGAGCTCTCTGATTGGTGGAGAAGTGAAAGGGATACTGGGTGCAGCTGGAGGACTTGGCGTTCTGGCTCTGATGGAAATGACTCTTTTGGTGGCCCTGTGTGGGAAGCCTGTTTGCGTGGGGGGGCATTATGGTGTTGTTTTTTAACTCTATTTTACCTACACTATTAAAAATGAAGGTGCTGGAAAGGGCTTTATGGATCAGTGCTTTACAGCAGAGACCCCCAACCCTCCTCCAGGAGATCTACTGTCCTGCAGATTTTAGTTCCAACCTGTATCTAATAATCTGCAATGCACCCTAACCTAACTCTAATGCATCTGATCCAGCCAATCAGAGACTTGGGAAGAGATTTATTAGCTGGCCGGTTGTAGACCAGGGCTGGTGACCACTGCCTTAATGTTTGGTTTTATTTACCAAAAATCCTCACCATTTTCCAGTTTCTCTTTATCCCTTAGAAGCTCCACATTATGTTCAGGTTCTGTATCAACTAAAGGTTCTTCCTTTGTCCGAGCCAAGAACCATTTAGGAGCTTTCATTTTTAGGAGTGTACACTGTGAATCCAAATGATTAGATGCAGAGCTTTTCTGTTTCCTATCACTGAGTGTGTTTACATGCATAATCTGATAACTGCAGAGAATCAGATTTTGTCAGTAATCTGATCAACACGTTTACATGCACTTGAGTAATCAGATAATGGGGAAACTCCAGGTGTACATGAATCAGGCAGTAATCAGATTTCTGCTTTGCAACCAGCCAATAAACTCACAGAAGAAGACATGATGTAAACGCAACGTAAACTCACACTTTACCTGAAAATATGAACATACATCATCTAGAGCATGAACAATATTTAAATCCTTCATTTCATCAAGCATGTGGTTGGTTTCAGAGTCACTCCAAAAGTGTTTTACTGTGTCTCGCTGCAATGCTGCTTGCCTATTTACGATACCGCAGTCTTTTTTCGCACATGCACAGACTGAGAACTCCGAAAGAAATCAGAGTAAGAGTTCACACGCACTGAGAAATCTGATTACTGAACTAAAATCCAGCTCTCTTCATTTGATTTCTTAATCAGATTTCTAGACCTTACTCCGATCTGAGAAACGGTATACTGTTTACATGACCATTTGAATAATCAGACAGCTGCTGAAATCTGATTATGATCAGATTATTGAGTGCATTATATAGGGTGAATAATGTACTGTCAGTGTTCTCTATAAATTTGCAGTATAGTACTGATGTACTTAAGTATTCTTTTTCACATGGGTGGGCATTGGAGGGTTAACAGGCACAGCACATAAGCGGTTTGACTCGCTGTGTTTTGATTGTCGGATTTCCAGCTGATTTGCTCAAAAGTGCTTCCAAATAGAGCGTGATTGGAGAGTGTCATTAGCTGTTGGCACGGACCTTAAAAGCGTTTGTGTCTGCTGATAACAAATGATGAAGCCCTCTGAGATGCAGGAGTGCACTGAGACTTATAGGACAGCACTGTACGGAAACATACCATCTCTTTACATTGAGTACATCCTTAATATTGACTCCTTTAAGGACTGAGCCCGGAGGTGACCGTCTGGTTGTTATTTTAAACTGTTAAAGACAAAAATAGCATGTAAAGGCACAGAAATACAGTGTTCTTTCACATTTATACTGAAAAAAAAACACTTTATGAATGAAGCCTCTGCTTTATACAGTCAGATGCACATCTGGTCAATTTACATGTTTTGTGAAAATACGTTAAAGGGCCAATATCACTGAAAATGGAATTTTTCTTTCTTTATTGAAATAAAAGTGTTTGGTGTAATATGTAAACACTGCTAAAGGTTCATAACTCTCTGTTCACCACTGTATGGAAACTAAGCTGCAAAAACAGGCTGTACCAAATTGGCTGCTTTTGTGATGTCACAAATACCAGCTCATTTACACCTATCCACATATTTGGCCTACAGCTGGTTAACTTTGCTCATTCGTGCTGAAATTAAAAGAAATGTTTCAGCCTCAGCTGCTTTATGAATGAGGCACAATACAGAGCAGCCAATACTAGCAGAGCTCATTTGCATATCTAAGTGTCTTAAAGGCACAGTAGCAAAAAATAGCATGTTTAAATTCCAAGAGTTAAAGAAAGGTTCATGAAAATATAGTTTAAGGCTGTTTTGGCACATAAAACCCCACAAGCATCATAAGTGAACCTCAGGGAAAAAAAAAAAAGGAAAAATATAGGATACGGGCCCTTTAATACACCATATACAGGGAACACATTTAAATACAGCATAATTCTGCAAAATTTAGTACAAAATTTTTTAATTTATGTGGTTTAATGTATTGGAAAGAAATAAAACAAATTTAATTAGTTCAAAACAAATAATATTAAAGGTGCCATAACTTTTGCACAGGTCATTTTATACTTATTTTTTTTACCCATTATGTTAAATTCGGTAAATTAACAGTAACTGTGTATTAAATTTGCAGAAAAGTGTTAGAAAATCAACAAAAAACAAAAACGTAATTTGACTGGGACACCTAAACATTTGCATACGACTGTATAATTGATCATTTCAATAATATTAATCAATATTACTCATTTACACCTGAGCAACATGTAAGAGGGAACAAGAAGAGAACATCAAACAATTGATACAAATGATATGATTATAGGTTGTAACTCTGGTGGTTGTTGTTGTTTACAGGCTCTCTATAATTGGTCTAAACCTGTCTTTTTTATGATATATGACCCTCATATACTCAGATAAGCATATTATAACATGATTTATCACAATGATATTGTCACATTGGCCCTCTATGCTTCATATTGTGCTTTGTTTACCGTCAGCCTGAGCTGCTTGCATTCACTAACAGTGTTCTGACTCTGTGGAGGATCTAATAATAGCTTTGAACTCCTTCTTATTTAGACGAAGCTTTTGAACTTTGCCAGATTTATAGCCCAGAAATCCCTCGGCTGCTGACCAGCAGTCTCGCATATAGCCTCATTATACTATCAAATAGCAGAGCTTCCAAGCAGAACTGTTTGAAAGCATTGTGTGCTCTTTTGATTAACACACAACCTTAAGCAGACACGATTACAGATCGCTTCTCTGTGATCTGTGTAATTGTGCTTAGCATTGCAGAAATCAAGGCTTTGGGTTTACTTAAAGGGACAGTACACTTTTTTTTTAAAGGTATATTCATGATGTTTATAGGGTTTTATGTATCAAAAACAGTGGTGGTTCATTTTTGCAGGACTTCACTTTATCTCTTAGAATTGAAATGGTTGTAGCAAAATTTATGTTTGTGACATCACGAAAACAATGAATGCATAATGAGATAATTTGCAGCTTAGTGTATGACTATGAGTTGTAGCTAGGTTTAGCTCAGTCACAGTCGAGTTTAGCTCATTCACTGCCAAATTAAGGTAATTTATAGCTGAGTTTAGCTCAATTGTAACTGTATTTAGCTCAGTTTTAGCAGAGTTTAGCTCAGTCACAGTCGTGTTTAGCTCAATCATAGTCGGGTTTAGCTCAGTCACAGTCGTGTTTAGTTCATTCATAGTCGAGTTTAGCTCAGTCACAGCCAAGTTTTGCTAAATCATTGCCAGGTTAAGGTCATTTATAGCTGAGTTTAGCTAAATTGTAACTGGGTTAGGCTTAGTTTTAGCTGTGTTTAGCTCAGTCACAGCCAAGTTTAGTTCAGTCACAGTCAAGTTTAGCTCAGTCACAGCCAAGTTTAGCTAATTCATTGCCAGCTTAAGATCATTTATAGCTGAGTTTAGCTCAAACATAACTGGGTTTAGTTCAGTTTTAGCCGAGTTTAGCTCAGTCACAGTCGTGTTTGGCTTAATCATAGCCGAGTTTAGCTCAGTCACAGCTAAATTCAGCTATAAATTACCTTAACCTGTAAATGAAAGAGCTAAACTCCTCTTTCATTTACAAGTTAAGGTAATTTATAGCTGAATTTAGCTCAGTCATAACTGGGTTTAGCTCAGTTATAGTTGAGTTTAGCTCAGTAGTAACCTGGTTTAACTCAGTTGTAGGTGGGTTTAGCTCAGTTATAACCTAGTCTAGCTCAGTCATAGGTCGGTTTAGCTCAGTTGTAACCTGGTTTAGTTCAGTCATAGCTGGGTTTAGCTCAGTTGTAACCTGGTTTAACTCAGTTGTAGCTGGGCTTAACTCAGTCATGGCTTGGTTTAGCTCAGTTGTCACCTGGTTTAACTCAGTCAAAGCTGTGTTTAGCTTAGTCATAGCCAGGTTTAGCTCAGTTGTCACCTGGTTTAGCTCAGTTGTAGCTGGGTTTAGCTCAGTCATAGCCTAGTTTAGCTTATTGGTGTGGGAGTGAAATTTGAAAATGAAACTCTTTTATTAAACTCTAGAGCAAGAGAAATTCAGTGCTCTATGATATGGACCCTTTAATATGTTTCCCTTCATCTCAGGACACCTCAGGATAGTGCAGGAACGAGCCGAACACTATTTTTAAACGGCGCCCTGTCCGCTCTGATTATTATCCAGCAATTTGAGATTTGCAAGAGTCAGCAGGAGAACGTGTCTTAGAGCTGCACGAGGGAGGCCAGGATGGATATCGCTGGATCAATTGATAAATAAATCATCCCCGAAACGCTTGCAAAATTAATAAAGACAAATGAATCAATCATTCATGAGCTAAACATGATGCATCTTCCTCTGAGGGTTTTTTCTTCCGAGGGAGGGGAGAAATAACAAGATGACAATGACAGGAAATTATTATCAAAAGGGGCTGAAGTAGTTTTGAAAGCTCGTGTAGGGCTTAAGAGCGCACCATCGCCGGGGGATTTGCGTAAGAGTTCTCATCAAAGACATGTTGGAGTAGCTGTGGCTGTGTTGTTATTATAGTGCTTTGGCACTTAAGAATGTGAGGGAACCTTTATGGATTAACCCAAATCATGGATGTCTTTTTTGAGTCTGTTTATCGTGGCTGTTGTGATAAAAATCTTGCATCTCTGAAATGAGAACTGTACATGGGAATAAAAACTGGTTCTTAGTTAGTTGTTAGTTTTTGGGTTGTTGAGTTCTCCTTAGGTCCCCATGGGTAAACACTGTCCAGCATAGCCTGCTGAAAGTATCCTCTAGTGTGAATATTACTGATATTACATGTTTTGCCACATTAGTGCTGTGTTGCTTATGGGTCATTCTACATAAAATGCCCACTTTTTTTGTCTATCCACATGAGAAAATGTCTGATAACTGAAAAGACACAGTGGACTTACCATACGCTTTTCTTCATAGAGCCTCAGAAAACAGGTAAAAGGAAGTCAAGTGAGGTTATCAGCGTGACTTTTATTTTTATTTTAAATAAGAGATTTTTTGTCATGCGATAACAACAGTGACACGACTCCTGGGGACAACTTTTATTATATATTTTAGAATATTTATTTGGCTTTTGTTTTCTTTATGTCATTTAAACCATGTATTTTATAGTCATGTTTAGATTATTGCAGTTAAAATTGCAGAAAAAACATGATTTTTACCTCAAAATAGGGCCTCGCCCTTTACGCATGACTGTGAGGACGAGCACTTCTGTGGTGCCTGGAATTCAATATAATTAATTAACAATATTGCTAAATTGATGGCAATTTTCAAATCACAAGAGCTGCAATTTTAGTTATAGCTGTTTTTTACTAATAGTGGGTAACACTATACACTAAAGTCTACTTTAGATGCTTTCAAGTTACATTCAACTAAATATCTATTAAATTGACCATAATTTTCTTTAACTCTAAACGTGGGTCCAATCCTAACCTTAACCTCAAACCAAAATCTAAACCCAACCCTCCCCCTTATCTTAGCCCCTAACCCTGGTCCACATCCTAACCTTAACCTATAGTGGACTATCCAAATAAGGTGAGACTCAATGTTGTTTTAATATGGGAACATTACCCTAATATCAGAGCATGTAAACTGCCTGTAGATGAGTTCGATCAATCATAAGCAACCCAACCTGTATATGCTGTGACATCACAACCACAACTTACTGGCAGTCTAGCATCACTGTCTAGTCTCAAGTCTAAAAAAAACTGGAATTTCTGGTCTTCTTGACCAAAATAACAGCCCTGGACTTCAATTTACAGTTACTAATTGCAAATTGCAGTCAGAATATGGATCAGTTTGGTTTGGAGCGATGCTGAAACCAAACACGAAATAAAGGATTTAAATATTTTCTTCATCTTCTAGATGACGTATGTTCATATTTTGAGGTAAAGTGGCACAAGGTTTACAAAAAAGCTGCAAAATGAAGTTTGAGTTTTACATTACGTTTGTCACATCATCTGTGCATGTAAGCGTGTTGATCAGATTTTCTGCAGTTATCAGATTATTAAGTGCATGTAAACGCACTCAGAGGTTAATGAGCAAAGTAAAACAGGCTTAACTATTAAGCAAATGTACTTTGCTGAATTTTGCTGGAAGATACTATTGCAGCCAATATAGAACTGCAGTCATATTGGCCTTGGGAAATAGAAGGCAATTAAAAGATAATAATGAAAAGCAGTCTGTAAGTCTTCTGAGGCTGAGCTGTTTATTATTTTTCATCTTAGCTCTTTTTTTCCTGTTGGTTAATAGTCTATCTCTTCACATGTGGGTAAAAAAAAGCCTCATCCTCTCCAGCGAATCGCTGCCTGAACCCGTTTCCGTCGAGGTCACGTTAGTTTTGGTGCGTCACATCTATAATACTCCTGTGATACTGCAAAGCACAGCGCATTCCCAAAGCCAGCGGATCGTTTGGGAACAGCCTCGGAGGACGATAACTCAGTCAGATGGGGCCAAAGGGATTTTTTTATGAGGCAATAAAATATTACACATTTATGGTGATAGTTCCCAATCTGAGACTCTGGGTCTTCTTTTGTCTCCTCTTTGATATTACTTAATACTGTCTCAGAAATATGTCTGTCAGATAGGCTGGCGGATTCTCTCTCTCTCTCTCTCTCTCTTTTTTTTCCTTTCTTTTTTAATGCAAATGATGTTCTTGGTTTCGTCGGCGCCCACTGTTCGCCGGATAAGAGTCTGATAACAGCCTGGCTGATGATACGGAACTTCTAATGCTTTCAGTATTTTGCATCATAGTTAAAAGTGCAAATTTGTCAACTGTAAGGATGGATGGCATTTGATGATGTAAGTGGAATGGACCTCACAGGACGCATAACCGTGGATAATATCGCAGAAAATCTAATATTACAATAGTGAAGACACAATATAGGTCAATATTGCAGGTATGACATTTGTTATTCAACATTTCAGGATCGAAAAATGTCAGTGTTCTTTGTTGTTAGCATTCTTTAAATGGCCAATATGCTGCATTTTGTCTATTATATATCCGCCCCTTCCAGTCTCTCCTTAAAGAAGTAGGTTGTTTCAGTTACTGTGCCTTTAAAGAGCCCATATCACGGAAAAAACAAAGACAAGCCATTATAAATGAATTGTTTTATGTCACAATGTCTGCCTATTCATCCCACAAGTGTTTAGCCCCCTCCATTCACGATGAAGTTATATAGAGCATTTCATTCTCTCCTGTTTTATGAATGAGGTCTGATAGAGGGCAGCCAATCAGAACAGAGCTCATTTACATATATCAGTCTTAAAGGCACAGCCCGACATGAGACGCAGTCATGTAGAAATTAATGGACCTTAGAAGAAAACAAACAAACAAAAAAATAATATACAGAAGTAAAAGGTAGAATATAGGCCCTTTAAGAAATCTGATAAGATGATATATGGAAATTAGCTTTGCTCTGATTGGCTGCCCTGAAGTGAGCCTCTTTCAAAGGCAGCCTGAGCGGAAATACTGCTTATAATTATGACTCCGATATGAACAAACGGGCCGAAACTGCTGTTTGCTGAATAGGTGGATATATATAAATGCTTTTTTTTTGTGACATCACAAAAACAATGAGGGCTTTTTGCAGCTTATTTTCCACATATGGATGGTGTGTTATTATGGATTACTTTAAATAAGTGAAGACAGTTCAGTTTTTAGTGATATGGGCCCTTTAATAACTGAGAATACCCACCGATATGTCCAGAAAAGCTTCACATAGTTTATTAAGATTATAATATTATATCATCATGTTTATCACACGTGTATGAAAGCTGCTCATATGACGCTGGAAAATGTTGAGCCTGTGTGACAGCAGATTTGATGTCCGTCCACTAAGATTCAATAAGCTGATAATCCACAGATCATCAATCCTCATTTTCGATTTTCTTCCCAACCTTCATCTCCACAGCTGATCCCACGCTGACCTTCAACATCATCAAAGCATATGGAGATAACATTTCTGAGTCAGAGCGTACTGAGCGTGCTCCGCTCACAGCCAATCGGATTCCTCTCGCTGCCACCTTTATGTAAATTAGGACAATATTAAAGGAAAAGAGAATGGGAGAAAGAGGAAAAGGAGTGAGGCACAGAGAAAACAAAGGAAAGTGCTAAAGAGAGAAAAGAAAAGGAGAAATAGAGATAGAAAGTGAGAAATAAAAGAAAATAGAAAGAGAAAAGAGAAAGAAAGAAGTAGAGAGGGAAGAAAAGAGAGAAACAGAAAGCAAGAAGAGAAAGAGAAAATGAGGAACCGAGTGAAAATGAAGGAGAGAGCGAGAAGAGAGAAAAGAAAAGGAGAAATACAGAGAAAGTGAGAAAGAAACAAAATAGAAAGAGAAAAGAGAAAGAAAGAAATAAAGAGGAAAGAAAAAAGAAACAGAAAGCGAGAAGAGAGAAAGAGAGAGAGAGGAACAGAATAAAAGGAGAGGAGAGACTGAGAAGAGAGAAAAGAAAAGGAGAAATAGAGAAAGTGAGAAAGAAAGAAAATAGAAAGAGAAAAGAGAAAGAAAGAAATAAAGAGGAAAGAAAAAAGAAACAGAAAGCGAGAAGAGAGAAAGAAAGAGAGAGGAACAGAGTAAAATGAGAGGAGAGAGTGAGAAGAGAGAAAAAAAGAGAAAGAGATATAAAGCAAAAAGAGAAAAGAAAATGAAAATAGAAAAGAAAAACAAAGAAGTAGAGAGGGAAGAATAGAGAGAAACAGAGAGCGAGAAGAAAGAAAGAAAGAGAGAGAAGAAAGAGAGGAACAGAGTGAAAAGAGAGAGAGAGAAGTCGTGTCATTGAAAGCTCGGCCACTGTTTCATCTGATATTCATAAATTATTTAAAGCCGTGGTCATTTGCAGTGATTAACCTCAATAATTCATACAATTATGTAATTAAAGGGCCCATTGAAAGGCTACCCAGAGGCTCCCCCTCACTGTTTAGACCAGAGCTTCTGGAGGGTTTTCGTCCAGCTCGGTCAGGAGATTTCCCTACTTAAAAACGCTCACTAACCTGATTATTAACTGTTGAGTTCAATCAGGTGTGTTTGATCAGGAAAATCACCAAACTGTGCCGGACTAAAGCCCTCCAGCTGGACCCCCGGCTACAGAGGTGTTAGTCATTTATCACCATAATAACAGGGTGGGTGACATAGGGTTGATCACGTTCGCTGTTGCAGGTAGAATGAAATCGCTGAGGCAGGTTACAAGAACAGGCGACGGATAATATATAGTCTAATATATAGCCTACACTGTTATAAATGAAGGTTCTGTTCAGGTTCATTTTTCATTCATCAAGGTACAAACAATGTAAATGTTCCCTCAAAGGTACAACAGTGGCTTTAGGGTCTGATTGTGAACCTTAAATAAGCTTTAACCAGGTGAAAAGTACATATTTGTACCTTTTCATAATGTTTTAAAACAGAACAATGAAATAAAAAGCCTCGAGACGAGACGAGGTGTGTGGAGTCAGTACATCTTAGAGAATATAATTCCAGTAGATTATGGGACAATTATGAAAAATCCTAACCACAAAAATGTTGCCAGTTTAGTTGTTTTACTCTGCAATTCAGTACTACATAGTTTACAGTCTTTCCATGTTTTCAGCAATTATCTTCTAACATATATAACATATCGCTGTGGTCAGAACAAAACATCGTATCTCCAAAAAATCAGCTTTACAGGATGAGGAAAAACATTCTCAACTTTTAAATGAAGTAAATGGATAAATCATTTTTCCAAGTGATTTTGGACCATTTCTGTTGGTCTGTTCATTTTGAAATTTTAATACAACATAAAGGGCAACTGGCCTTTTCAAATTATGTCAAAATATGAAAACTACAAAAATGGAGATACAAGGTTTTGTCCCGACAGCAACAATATATAACGTAAACGGTGTTTAGAAACAAATCACTGAATTTCCTTTACATGGACTTTAACAAACTTGGATATCACTTTACCTAAACCTTCCTGAAATAAGCATGTCTTATGATATCATAACGATTTTGTTCGGTAATATAACAGTGCGATGTTATGACCACTTACATCACCTGCTAATATTTACATGCACTCTAGTTGAGTATCTTGACATCAAGCATTATAACATTTTGGTAATGTTAACATGACACTGCAATATTACTAGATATAATTTGACATGACAACTCATAACCACATAAATTATCTTCCATGACATGTTTACATATATGGCATTTGGCAGACACTCATTTCCAGAGCAACTTACAATTTGATCATTTTACACGGGTAGGCGGGGGTAGAGTTAGGAGTCTTGTCCAAGGACTCTTATTGGTATAGTGTAGGGTGCAGGCATAGGCAGCGATTGAACCCCAGTCTACAGCATAAAAAGTAGAGGTGTTATGGCATAGTTACCTCAATGTGACATAGCAGGGTCCAGAACAGTGTTGAAGATGTGGTCAGTATTCACAGCACCTCCCCAGCTGAAACTGATCCAACTCATCTAGGGCTAAATATATAATTTTTTATATAAGTTTTTTACTTTTAGTTCCTAATTCCTTTGTTTTGAGTTCAACCTGTTCTGTTGATTCAGCTCCTGCTTTGCTTGTTGCTTACTTTAGAGCTTTAGCATCTTATTTCATACCCAAAGGAACTAAAAAGAGAAGAATAGACTCTGTGAAACTTCGCTTCCCATGCCGACAGGTGCTGGATGTACTACAATGCTCCCCTGTAGTTCTATAGAGCAACTCTACTGGAGAAGGTTTTGGACCTTCTTCCTCCGGTTGTTTTGCTAGGCTACTTTTATTTCAACGTGAGACATGAGTTCAGTGGAGCAGCAATACTTTTGCTTGACTATAGTCTGAGAATACTCTGCCTACCTCAGTCTAGCTGTGCCCAATTAGAGGAGATCTCCTCCAGTCCCCCTGATAGAAGGTACGAGGCCCACCAGCTGCTTTGCCATTGCCGTTGCCTGTCGAGGCTGGTAGGATTATTAATAAACAAAGGCAACCTGTAGGTGCGGGAGTTGGGGAAGGGGGGATCCTGCCAGCTGGCTCTGTCTCACCCCACCCCACTCCCTCTCCTCTCCGAGTGAAGCCACCGGCACCTGCCAGACGGCTGAAAAATTAAAGCCCAGAACACTTTAGAAATTCTGCTCACGTCTTTCGCTATGCCAACCTCAAGATTTATAAAAAATAAATAAATAAGAAAATAATCAATACAGCATAGTACTGGGATATTTTGGGTGAAAAAATATTATCGATGCACTGACCCAAGTATTGGTGCTTTATTATTTCAGGATTACTTTTTTTTAAAGATTTTAAGCCCATTGGCTGACTAATAGAATACCAAAATGTATTGTTTCTTTAGTCCACAAGAGGGCGCTGAGGGTAGTAAACATTGGCAAATTTAAATTTTTTTGCAGTCAAAAGTAATCAAGTACAATACAATGATATGAACATAAAATGTGATGCAGATGTTCTATAATGATATGAAAAACAACAAATTATTAAAAGAATGTGCATGTTATTTTCTGCATTTTTTTTCTCTATATTTAAACAGAACTCTAACTAATCTTTCTGCCAACAATACAAAGTTCCAGAAGCACCAATTGCAAAGTAAACATGATGAAATTCTAAAACGATTAGAAAAGCAGTACCAAAATGAAGGAATATACATTAAATTCCTTACAAAGCTCCTAATGGTGATGCACGTTTGTTGTAACAGTAGCCATTACTGCCTCACACAGTTGGAATGTGAGAATAGCAACCATGTTTAAAGCATTTTTGCAGCCTAGCAGTTCAGGATAGAATATTTCTGAGCATGTATGTGTTTTGTTATTGGCTGTATAGCAGAGTGGTTAAGTCATATGCTGTGAATGTAGGAGACTGAAATTCATGGAGGTGCATATTGGGCTTCTGAAATTACATTCCTGCCACTGTAATTATGTCACTCTGGCTCTACCCAGGCAGGTCAATTGATCTGTAACATTATTGAATTGTTTAATGATGTGTAAATAATGATGCTGATAAAAATGAACAATGCAGCCCTATGTCACTCTTCCCTTCGGTCCCCCTGTTACTTCCTCCCAGCCTTCCTTCCCAAAACACCCCACTTGATCACATGACCTCAGATCTCCTTACCTGTATAGCTCCCTATATAAACCCCTGCAGTTTGTTTGCATGTCATGAAGTATTGCCTTTGTTTCACAGAGCCTTACTGAGTCTTCCAGTGTGTGACCTTTGCTTCATTTGTTTTGGTCCATGTCTTTTGCCTAGCCTTCTTAGTATTGACCAACTTTGACCTTTGTTTCTGGGTTTTGGACTCTGTGTTCTTGATTTGGCTTCTGACTTTGGACTGGTTGGCCCTGATTTTGGATGCTCCTTTTGTTAATAAATCTATTTTACTTCAGTTTGGTCTGCAAGAATCTGAATTCTGTCCAAGCCCGACAGTACCGTATTCAAAATCTTTAAAAAGTTCATTCAAATGAATTCATATTAATTAAAATAGTTTTCTACTCTGGTTCAAGTACCATGATAGTACCGCTGTATCAATCCTGGACCTCATATTTGTGATCATTTTAAAAGCGCATGAAGGCAGCATTAGCGCATTAGCTCTGTCTTCTTCAGACGCTGAGTAAGCTAAGCCCACACTTTCCATCTCTTCACCTAAAAGGAAGAGATAAAAGACAAACCGGTCTCTAGATAAGGGTGAGCTCATCTTCCTTGATAAAGCAGGAAGCAGAAGGCTTGGATCAAGTATTCCGCACATGTAGCCTGAAACAGACGGGCTTATGTACCTTGTTCCTCCTTCTTGATGTTGAAAGCTAAGCACCGGCAGCTATTCTTTTAAGTACCATAAGCACCTTATTGATCAACCCAAGAACAAAAAGTCATGCTTTTCGGCTATCTGAGAAAATCCTATGGATTCACCGACTCTTTTGTGCGCATCCCTTACTTACTTCAGCTTCCTGCAGACGACAAACAGCCACGCATGCTAACTCGCGCAGAAACCGTCGGAGATAATTGGCTTAATTCGGAGAGGCCGGTACCTGAATATGAAACACCTCTTTATGAGTGGGGTTGAGACACGTCATCTTATTAGAAGTCCTCGTTCGGAGAGCTCTCTGCACTGTTATTTCTTTCTGGCGGTGGACTCGGAGATGGTGGGCTGGATGGAGAATGCTTAATGTAGTGGAGGGAACAAGCGTGACTCAGCATAATGTGGCAGCCTCAAGGAGCCTCTCCACAGAAACAACCTCCAGCTCTTCAGCTTTCTCTCTGTTTCTCGCTCTCTCTCTCTCTCTCCAGCACTCTGTCTGACTCTCTCGGTCGATCCTGCGGAACAGCAGACCCAGGATCGGATTTTTCATTTCTGATCTGTGCTGGGAATGTGGTAATTCAAATAGGCAGATTAGGGCTGTCATGATACTCAATTAAAAAAAAATAAAAAATCATCATGTAAAATTGATCTTCTCAACAAATCAACAGTGATGTGTTTGACTGATAACTTACACTTTAATTCATATTTTAATTTATATAATTACATAAAGACATTATCTACTTTTATTCTGTATTGAAATAAAATTGAATAAAATTGCAATGTTTTGATCCAAAATGATAATGAGGAAACTCTGGGTCTGCAGGAGTCAGGCAGTAATCAGATTTCTGCTTTGCAACCGGCCAATAATTATTAATTATTTTAATAATTAATAATTATTCTTACAGAATAAGACATAACGTAAACGCAATGCAAAACTGCCATCGCTTTTAACATTGCCCCACTTTACCTGAAAATATGAACACATATCATCTAGAACATGAAGAAAACTTAAATCCTTCATTTTGTCAAGCATATAGTGGGTTTCAGCGTCTCTTCAAAAGTGTTTTCCTGCCATCTCGCAGCAACACTGCATGCTTATTTCCAGTACCACAGCCTGTTTTTGCACATGTGCAGAAAAGAAAGAAATATGAAAGAAATCAGAGTAAGAGTTCTGATTACTGAGCTAAAATCCAGCTGTCTTTATTAGATTTCTGAGTATGGTGTTTACATGATCATTTCATTACCTGTGGAAATCCGATTATGATTGGATTATTGAGTGCATGTAAACGCACTCATTGATAACAGGCATCGCCCCACACTTAAATGAGATGTTAAGTCTCCTCTCTTGCCCACAGTTACTCTTTTTTTTGGTGCCATGTTTGACATTTACCCTCACAACATGTTGTTATTGTTTAGAAGTGTGGCAAAATTATAGAGATCCTTCATCCTGTATGAATTGGCCAGTCAAGTCACGTACAGATTACATTAGCAGACCTCTTCTGCTAAACTAATCCAGCTTTACTTTCACTGTAATTACATTCTGTAACTGTGTCTGCACATCACACTGTGTCTGACCATTTAAAGACATAACTGGTAATAAACTATAAAGTAGAAACAAGTGAGTATTTTCCATCTCTAATATTATCACCTCAGCAGAACTAATGCATTGTTCTGATTAGGTTAACTCCTTAACACACTTCTATAACCTAAGAATAGCTCCATTAGTGTGCATTGAAGTCCCTGTAATTACTGAATAATAAGGCTTAGTCTGTAATAAGCCTGGAATTTTAAGGGGTTAAAACAACTTGTCATGATATTATGATGTAATTACCCACTTATTACTGATCTATTAAGTAAAATGCAACCAGAAAACCTTTATATTTTGTCAATTTGCCAAATGTAAATATGACTGACTGCATAATTGTAAATACATTAAATATTTACTTATATTTGAGTAGTTAGCAAAGTGAAGGTATAAGCAAAAATGCCTAAGAATAACTAACTCTAGTTAAGCTATGGTTTAATTATGGTTAAATGCCTAACTATAATTTGTACCAGGCATAAATTAGAGCAGATTTTAGAGAAGCTGTATCTGGATCAGCATTTGCTGCAGAGCCAAACTCTCTAGCTGAGCACTCCAGGGAAGAGAGCAGATAAAAGTGCTGATGAATACGAGTCTGTTTTTGTTTGCCTGCATCCCAGAGCCAATCCTGTTTTCTCCTTTTTTCCCCCCAAAACAGAAGCGTTAAGGCTGCTTTTTCCCACTTTATTTAACCGCAGTTGGGCCTGCAGTTAAGTACCCACTAAATATATCTGGAAATTATGAATGGTGGTGAAAACGCTGCGTGCTGAAGAAGTGCATTGTGTCACGGTTATCTCTCTCTTTACACTCATTCGCTCGACTCCGGTTAATATTTCCTCTCTATCTGCTGGACGGATAAGCCCTTCATCTCTCTCTCCATTGTGCTCCAACTTTGGGCTGCTTTTCTGGCGCGAAGCTTCAAAGTGGAGGGGACTCAGATTTTAGCAGGAAAAAAAAAAAGAAGGAAAGAAAGAAGTGGCCTTCAGCGAGTCACTGCGTTTCAGAGCTAAACTGAACTGCAGCATCAGCCGGGAGGAGAGAGAGAGAGAGAGAGAGAGAAAGAGAGAAATAGTGAGAGAGATAAAGAGCAGGACAGAGAGAAATGGAGAGAGAGAGAGCGTAAAATGGAGGAAAAGAGAGAGTGAGAGAGAAAGAAGAGAGAGAGAGTTCAAGAAAAAAATAAGAGAGAAATGGAGAGATATAGAACAAGAGAGTAGAGAAATGGAGATAAAGTGTGTGACAAAGAGAAAGAGAGAGGGAGAGAGAAAAGTGGAGGAAAAGAAAGAGTGAGAGAGAGTGAGAGAAAGAAAGAGAGAGCGCAGGAAAAAGAGAGCAAGGCAGAGAAATGGGAAGACAGATGAAGAGTGAGTGTGAGAAATGGAGAGAAATGGAAATGGACAGAGAGATAAAGAGAGAGAGATGTAGAGATAAAGAGAGACATGAGTGAGGGATAGAGAAATGAAGAGAGAGATAAATAGCGAGAGAGTAAAGAAAAGGAGATAGAGATAAAGAATGAGTGAGAGAAGGATAATGAGCCAGAGAGATAAAGAGCGAGAAAGTAGAGAAAAGGAGACAGAGATAAAGAGTGAGAGAGAGAGAGATAATGAGCCAAAGAGAGAGGAAAAGGGACAGAGAGAGATAAAGAGCGAGAGAGAAACAAAGAGAGAGAGATAAAGAGTGTGAGCCTGAGTTAGAGGGAAAGAGAAAACCAGAATAGATAGAAACATAGAGAGAAGGTGAGATTTGGAAGAAAGAAAGAAAGAAAGAAAGAAAGAAAGAAAGAAAGAAAGAAAGAAAAAGAAAAAGGGGTGAAAGTGAAAGATAAAGATAGAGAATGAGTTAAGGGTAGAAAGATAGAGAAAGAGAAATAAAGAGACTAGAGAGAGAGCAAGGGAGAGTAAGAGCATTAGAGTGAGAGCACGAAAGAAAAAAAGAGCAAGAAAGAGACCAACAAGGTGACAGAGAGAGAAAAAGCATGAGAGAGAGTAATTTAAAGAGAGGGACAGAAAGAGAGAGAGCAAAAAAGAGAGAAAACTACAGAAGTAGACAGAGGGAGAGAGAGAAGGAGAATGAAGAGAGAGAGAGATGGCAAGAAACAAAGCTAGATAGCAAAATAGAACAAAAGAGGAAGAGAGAGAGGGAGAAGTACAGAAGGAGACAAAGGAAGTGAGAAAGAGTAAGAGACATAAAGATGTAGAGAGAGAGAGAATGAGAGAGAGAATGAGTTGAGAAAGAAAGTAAAGTAAGAGCAAAACAGATATAAATATATATATATATATATATATATATATATATATATATATATATATATGAGAGAGAAACATAACTAGATAGAATGAGAGCAAGAAACAATGCTAGATTGCAAAATAGAGCGAAAGAGAGAGAGAGAGAGAGAGAGAGAGAGAGAGAGAGAGAGAGGACAGCAGAAGTAGAGAGAGAGAGAGAGAGAGAGAGAGGACAGCAGAAGTAGAGAGAAAGAGAGAGAGCGAGCAGGAGAGATAAAGCTATAGAGGGAGAGAGAGAGAGAAAGAGCGAGAGGGAGAGGGGGGCATGTTTTAAAGCAGGCCCCGGACCCTCTGAGACTAGCGCGCTGACGTTGCTTGCAGTGACTAGCGCGCTTGATTTACCCATAATTACCCGGCGCTATTTCCTGCGTCTCGGCCGCTGCCTCTGAAAGGAAGACCAGCCATTCTTTAATCTTGTCACTTCCTTTGACTATGGAACAGGAGGTCGGGGAAGTACCTATTAGAGGAGAGAAATTGCAGAGGGCTCTCCTTTTGGCCCCTTGCAGATGGGCTGAGAGATGGAGAAAGAGAAAATAGACGGAGGGAGGAGAAGTGGTGAGCTAAAGGCATTGAGAAAGCCTCTGAAAGTGCATAACACCCCTGAGAGTTCCTCAGCCTAGACTCCTCCAAATTTGAACCCAGGGAATACAGTGCAGGCTGCTATTACCAGAGCAGGAGCCGATGTACAAAGAGCAGCCTCTCTGTTCAGCAAGACATTTCTTCTTCTTCTTCTTCTCCTCCTTCTTTTCTTTTTTCTTTTTTTAACGTGACACTGAGAGTGGGCCCTGAGGGAAGTCTGACACATCGAGACACTATTATATCAGGATTAGGTGTGATTGATTATTTATGGGATATTACGGACGGGCAGATAGACACGCTCGCTTAGCATTTTATTAACGTTGTTCGAGCCAATGTCAGCCGCCAAGTCCTTCTCTTTTTTTCCCCTTTACAGACAGCATACAAGCTAGCCTCTGCCAGCCAAGTGCCGTTTTATAGGCCGCTGCTAGTGCTACCGTCGGAACGGCTAGCCTAGCAACCTGTGAAATAGAGCTGCAGAACACTTTGAGTCACAGGAAACTACTTTTATTACAGTACTTTAGCTTTAGCACCAGAACAGCTAGTGCTAACGTCCTGTGAAACAGACCTACAGGGCGTTTTGAGTCATATGAAACCGATTTTATTGGGCTAATTTCACACTGAATAGGGTGATGCATTTGTGTGCACAGCAGAAAATTTACTATTTGTATTAAAAGTTGCTTTCGAAGTCAAGCTTTTGAGGTCCACATTAAAAGCTGAACAGCATGATATCATAAAAAGGCTGACAAGTGCTGTTTATAGGCTGTAGACACATTGCTAGCATTAGCATCAGAGCAGGCTGTGCTAGCATCCTGGGAAAAAGTTGTATAAAAAGCTTTGATTCATAAGAAATTTGTTTTTTTCTTGCTGATTTCAAGCACTGAAGAGGGTCAAGTGTCACGATTGTAGAAGAAAATTCAGCGTTTATATTTCAGATTGTTCTTGTGGGTCATATTAAAAGTTAAAGTCCAAAAGTTTAACAGTGTAATAACATGAAAATGCCTGACAGTGCAGTTTTATAGTCTGCAGTTTAGCTGTTTTATAGATGTGCTGCTAACATTAGCATCAGAGCAGGCTAGTGCTAGCATCCTGTGAAAAAGTTGTATGAAATGTATTGATTCATAGGACATATGGTCTTATCAATCTAATTTCAATCATTGAAAAGTGATACTTTTGTATACACTGTCTAATTTCGATTCCATATACATGCTCTGGACCTTGTTGTTCACCATACATTGCAATACTAAGTAAAAATCTGACCAGCTATAGGCCACAGTTTAGCTTTTTGGCAAAAACACTGCTAGCTTTTAGCACTGGAACAGCTTGTGCTAGCATCCTGTAACTACTATGAGTCAGAGAAACTGGTTTTATCATGGTAATTTAGCTTTAGCGTCAGAACAGCTAGCGCTAAAATCTTGTGAAATAGATGTGCAGAGTGCTTGGAGTTCTCTAAAACCAATATTTACCATGCTAATTTAACACTGAAGAGGGTGAAATGAGTTTATACAATTGCAGAAGAAAATTTCGTGTTCATCTTTCAAATTCTTCCTAAATTTGTGGGTCATATTAAAAGTTAAAGTCCAAAAGTTCAACAGTGTAATGACATAAAAATACCTGATGAGTGCAGTTTTGTAAGCTGTAGCTTTTTTATAGACATGCTGCTAACATTAGCATCAGAGCAGCTAGTGCTAGTATCCTCTGAAAGAGATGTACAAAATGCTAATTTCAAACAGGGTGAAGCGAGTTTACACATTTGTGCATACGGTACAAAATGTAGACATAAAAACTCATATCACCTTCTTCACTGTATTAAATTAGCATAACAAAACAGATTTCTATGACTCAGAGCATTTCATGCATTTATTTCACAGGGATGCTAGCACTAGCTGCTCTGACGCTACTGTTTTTTTATCTATGGATTCTGTTTTCTGCCGTGTAAACAGAGGTAGAAGCTCACCTTCTTCACTGAAATGACTGTGATAAAACACATTTTAAAATACTCAAAGCGTTATTTTACAGGATGCTCCCACCGGCTGATAATAAAATCAGAAGCTTATTCTAGTGGTGTAAAATACTGAAAATGCTGGACGAGTGCCGTTTTACAGGCTGCAGACTATTTTTTTCATGGATACACTCCTAGCATTAGCATCAGAATGCTAGCATCCTGTGAAATAGGTGTACGAAATGAGTTGAGCTGTGTTATCATGCTAATTCCGCTCCCTGAAGAGGCTGAAGTGAGTTTATACTTTTAAATCCACAGTAGAAAACGTAGCATTCTTATTTTAAAGGTTGCTCCTGAAGTCACTGGACCAGCTGCGCTCAGTGCACAATATAATTTTATGTAAAAATCCTGACAAGAGCCATTTTACAGACTGCAGTTTAGCTTGTTTTAATGCTGCTAGTGTTAGCAGTGCTAACACCCTGTGAAATACAAATAGAGGATGCTTGGAGTCGCATAAAATGTGTTTTATCGTTCTCATTTCTCACATAGAAGAGGGTGAAGTGAGTTTATACATTTATGTACACTGCAGAAAAATTAGAATCCATTGAAAAAAGCTTGGAAACACTTTCTATGAATGTCACCTTTGTAAGCATCTATAAACCCATCCATAACATGTTATAATGCATTCATAAGACATTATAAACATAGCTATAAATATTTATAAAAATGCATTACACATTATAGCCATGTTTATTATGCATTGTGAATTGTTAACATAATACATTATAAGCACTGATCATAACAAATTATAAGAGCTCATAAGTTGTATTTGTCCGCTCTAAGTAAAGTGAAGTGTACTGTACTAAAGCCTCCTCCAGTGTTAAGAGTGAGGCTTCAAGTTGAAGTATTTACTGAAGGATTTACTGAAACACTAAAACATTCACAATAAAGCTCATTACAGGCTTCAAATGACAGAGTTTACACTAGTGCTGCCATCAGTGTTTTATACAATGTGGGAAAGGTAATGTACACCACCGTTAGCTTGGTATTTGTCTTTACTTTACGCTCTCCAAGCTGGGACTGACTTCTTTGGCACTGACATTATAACATGTTATTAGCACTATTTATAATGCATTATATTAACAATTCCTAATGTATAATAAACATGGCTATACAATGTTATTCAGTGTAATTCTTTTTTATAAATATTTATAACCATGTTTATAATGCCTTATGAATACATTATAACATGTTATAAATGCGTTTATAGATGCTTACAAAAGTGACAACTTCACACGCTGTAAGGAGCGAAGTGAGTTTATACATTTGTGTACACAGTAGACAGTTTCGCAGCCATATTAAAAGTCACTTAATGAAATTATTAAGATGTAAACAACATCATTCAGAGTGGTTTGGTGTTAAAGGCTCCATTCTAGGAAAACACATTCATGTTGGAGAGATACCTGTAGGGTGTTGTAAGGCAAGGAAAACGTATTCTTTCATATTTATCAGATTTACTCATTTTACTATCATCAACATTGCATATAAACACTCAGAAGGTTGTTTTGGATAGTAAATAAAGTGGCTATATTTGTGTTGTAGTCATGGTATCTCCTGGTTCCTATCACCACCACTGTAAAGAAATCTGAGTCTGTACAATCAACCACTTCACACCAAACCACTCTGAATGACTTTGTTTAAAGATTAACAATTGAATTATGCAGAAATTAAGAGGAATTCCACTTTTATAAGCCGTTCCTGGGTTTGGTAGAGCATGGAGACAGAGCAGAGCTACCCCAGGATCAGGACCGAGAACTACTGCATAATATTATGTAAAGTCCTGACAGGCGTTTTGATATTTGTCTTCGCTCTGGCATGTCCCATAAGTCTGCTGTTTGAAGACAGTGCAATTTTTATGCCAAGTGATAAAGCAGTAGGCGAAAAAACAGAGTAGGTTCCAGCCAAAACGGTGCCTGTTTCTTTGTGACAAGTGCAGTTTCTGCTGATGCTCAACTATCCATGCTGATTTAAGGGAGCCGTGTTGAGATAAATCATTACCTTCCGCCATGCACTTATGCATTTTTCAGATGTAATCTGTTGTTTCCTGGCCCGACTGACTGTTTATGCTGTTTATGCTGAAATCGACAAATACGCATGCACATATACTCACAAACGCAGCTGAAATTAACTGAACATCTCATGAAAAATGGGAAAAAACTGCTTGTGTCGGAAACATTAATCGGAAATGTCTATAGTGGAGAAATTTACTGCACCAAAATGCATCTTTTTACCATGAACACATATGTAGGGCCTTCACCATCTATCAAATGTTTCTTGGGAGTTTTGAAAGAAGGCTACACAATTAAAATGGACTTTCAAAGAGTCTAAAATGCTTTATGGGAGAGAAGATAAACAAGGAGGACAGCTTTAAAAAGACTTTTTATGACTATATAAAAACACCATGTGGGGGGCTAAACTGAGTTTGGCCCCATGGTGATGCCACAGCCATGCGTGGCCAGGAGTCCAAGAGTCCATGAGTGTCTGTTAACTCATACACCATAATTAGGAGTTAGTGTTCTCCTCCAAGCGTGTTGAACTGTCCAATCATGTCACATTAGCGACCGTTTGAAAAGACGTGTCTCAGTTGAAGCACGCGCTAGCCTTCACCATCCCAGCTTGGTAGAAAATTTCTAGTGAAATCTCTGTCCCTCTGTAATGTCTTCTTGGTTTGTGTGACACTAGAGGGCGCTCCTGAGTTAGCCCAAAATTAGTGGCGCTTTTGTGCAAAATTGTAGTTTGTAATTTTTATACAGAAAAATATACAAATTTTCTCTATATTTCAACACTACTGTTATATTTTTGAGCACTTTTGAACTCTAATTTTACTAATGGTGCTTTATGAATGTTCATGTCATTAGTGATTAAATCAGCCGATGAGCTGAATAGCTCGCTAACCAATCAGCACTCAATAGTGACCTGCTGTTTTTTTAGTTCAATACAAAAACTTAATTTAAAGAAGTCATGGCCATGACTTAGTAAGGCGCGGGAATAAGATCCTAATGAGTGGCCATGACTTAGTAAGGTGTGGGAATGAGATCCTAATGCATGGCCATGACTTAGTAACGCATGGGAACAAGATCCTAATGTGTGTCCATGACTTAGTAAGGTGTGGGAAATGAGATCCTAATTGGTGGCCACGACTTAATAAGGCATGAACTTGTTCCTACATCTTACTAAGTCATGGCCACAACTTAATTATTTCATTCCCACACCTTATTAAGCCATGGCCACGCATTATTTTTACTTATATAGGATGTCACCAGCAGGGCTCCGTAGTTTAGCTCCATTCACCCCATTCACTGAGGACTCTTATGTGCACCCTCTTATGTTTTACAGTCATTCTAAAGTATAATAGGTGAAATAGGAAGTGGTCAGACAACCCCTTGAACCAGATCTTGTAGTATCCTATGATTGAAGGAGAAAGGTGGGAACTGGTCATGGCCAAATTTGGGAAAAAAACTGAAAAAAATAGAAAATATCATGGGGTAAAAATATATAGTATAATAACATAAAATATAGTTTTTAATAAATTTGTAAAATCTTTAATTGTTTTTTTAAGTAGATGCTGCAACAGTGTACAAATCTGAGTCTGCTTAGAACCTCAGAGTCTGTAGCTTTACACCAGTCGTGTGTTTTGGCACGTTTTTGAGATTGTTTTTGATAAATCAGCAGGGTTTTTACTGTACACTGCGGCCACGGTTGAAATGTTCCTCCACAGCCTTCTATTGCTCGCGTGACCCAAATGTCAGAGATGCAGCATCTGAGAAATATGTGTATCTTTGCTATGCTTGACAAGTAAGAAGTGCTGATTCAGCTGAGCATGCACTCTCGCACACAGACAAACACACACACACACACACACACACACACACACACACACACATTTATCTCTCTGTGCTGGAAGAAGATCATCAGATATCTCCTCAGTGCTCAGTGCTGTCAAGTTGTGCTTAGCTGTAATGATTGGAGGCCAGAGAGGGACCCAACTGAGGATACTGCTAACTTCCACCTCACTCAGCACTCCAGCAGTTCAGAGCAGGCACGCTTTTCAGATGTGAGCACTTGCCTGGCTTGAAGGGATACAAAGCGGATATTATTTCTATAAAGAGTTAATCTGTTGACTATATTTTTAGCTAATTTTGAGAACCCATGTTGAAAAGTATGGTATTATGTTAGCATTTTGCTACTATCAGCTAACATGTTAGCAGGAGAAGTAGTTTTGATGTATTTGGGATGATATCAGCCACAGAGATGCTTCCAAAATAGTAAGCAACATTGGCCACAATATATATGTATATATACATGACTTAGTAAAGTGTGGAAATAAAATCATTAATTTGTGGCCACGACTTAGTAAGGTGTGGGAACGAGATAATTAAGTCGTGGCCATGCGTGGGCATGAGATCATGTCTTATTAAGGTCAATGCTTAATCTTCTCAATCTCATGCCTTACTAAGTCATGGCCATGTTTTAGGATCTCATCCCCATGCCTTACTAAGTCATGGTCACGACTTGTCTCGTTTCCACACCTTACTAAGTCATGGCCACAACTTAGTATGGCGTGGGAATGATATAATCAATTTGTGGCCACGGCTTAGTAAAGCGTGGGAATGAGATCATGCCTTATTAAGCTATGGTCAGTGCTTAATCATGTCATTCTAGTGCCTTAGTAAGTTGTGGCCATGCATTAGGGTCTTGTCCCCACACTTTACAAAGTCATGGCCATGACTTTATTAAATCGTTCCCACACCTTACTAATTCATGCCCATGACTTCATTATCTCATTACCACACCTTACTAAGTTGTGGCCATTCATCATTTTTATTTATACAGGATGTCACCAGCAGGGCTCTGTAAATCACTGATTTTTTTTGTTTTGTTTTGACAATCGCCTGCCTTTATATGTCATGCAAGAACAACAATCTCTGATTGGTCAAAGTAGGCGGTTCTTGGACATGAAACCTTCCAGACTTTCTAGCAACAGCCAAAAGTAAAGCATGACTCACAATTAGCAAGCTGAAGATTCTCCACAAGGCGAAGTCGTTAGCACTCAAATTGCTCTTGTGCATTATGAAAGGGAGGTAACTGGCATGAACCCACATCAGCAGGATCTCGTGAATGCATGTATTTTGTAATCACAATTTTGCATGTATATGAAGTAAAACGCTTGCACACCTGCTGTCAATACTACTGGGACTGCAGCACGAGAACAGCTGTTTGCTGATATGAGAAAACGTCCAGTTGAACAGAGTTAGGATACTTTAGCTAGGCTGTGGAAATGACCACCAGGGGTGCCATGGTGGAGTGGAGCTTCACATCAGTCTCACTGTGTGCCTTTGTTTTAAGGGAACTTTATTGTGCTGTGCAACTTGTCTAAGACCAAATAAACAATTTAGTTTAGTTTATGTGATCATAAAAGTAAGATATCAGCATGTTTTATAAAGGATTGCACCGACTCATTTCCATCAACTATGCTGGTGTGTAGTTTGTTTTTTTTTTTCCTTTTCCATGGGTGTCACGTGAGTTTGATCGGCCTATAAAATGGTGCTGGAAACATTCACTTTGCCTTTAAATTTACATCCCTAATGTGCTAATCCACTGAGTATCATATGTTAAGTTTAAAATGTAAGATTTCCCTTACAGTGTAAGATTGTGGGAGAAGATGCATCACCCTTTAAAACAAATAAAGAAATAAAGCACTGGCAAGAGAAAAAGCTGCAGGTCCTTGTTGCTGGGGCGTCTGCTTTTGCTGAAGGTTTATGACGCGGCCCTGCTCTCCTGTGGCACAGGCAGCGAGGCTTGGAAAATCTGGCCCATGAATAATTTAGCTTTCTGAGACCTCCCCTGTTCAGCAGATATAAAGCAGGAATATCAAGATTCAAGATTCTTTATTGCCACACGGCAGTGTTGGTGGTATCTGGACGTGTAAAGATTACAGAAGTGCAACGATATACAAATACAGCACAAGGCAAAATCATAAGACATGTAGCAATGCGACATTGTAATGACTGTACTCTGCTATTGCCTTGAGGAGTTGAGGAGTGCAAACATACTTTATTAGAAATCTCTGCCTTGTAGATCCACATTGGTGCACATTTAGAGACTGTAGCTCATCTGTTAATGTACAGTTTGTGTTAGCCATCATCTAGCCCTTCATCAGTAGTCAGCAGCTGACCACCAAGGACATTTTTGGCTATTATTGTATAAATAATTAGCAAAGTTTGGCTCAAATAATCCACAAAAAATGTATTTTTTTCAAGTTGTTTCAGTTTCTGCACATTCACACATCTCTTTCTTCCATGTATGCCTTTACCAACAAGATGGATGTCTTATTTATCGGCATACATACGATAGCTCATTCAAATTTCCAACAGCAAACTGTCTCTACTTCCTTTGGTAATGACTCTAGAATGGTCAACCCCCTGAATTAAATCTGGAAAACAGTGATCATGTGGTCAGAAATGACCGATGATGATTAGGGTGATGGGGGATGATAAATTGTATAGCAAAAAATGGGCTACAGCCTGTAATTGTGCACCTATTTAATGGTCCCATAAGGAGTTTCAAATGAAGTGGTCAGTGAGTAGAAATAGAAAGTAGGTTATTTCTGATAAAATGGTCAGAAAGTCTAAGTAAAAGGTTGGTGTTTCTAATAAAGTGACCAGTAAGTGGATATACGTGACAGGTGTTTCTAATAAAGTGGCCAGTGAGTGGAAGAAAAAGGTAGGTGTTTCTAATAAAGTGGTCAGTTACTCAAAGTACAAGAGCGATGTTTCTTATAAAGTGGCCAGTGAGTGGAAGAACAAGGGAGGTGTTTCCAGTAAGGTGGCCAGTGAGTGGAAGAACAAGGGAGGTGTTTCTAGTAAAGTGGCCAGTAAGTGGGCTTAGGAGGTAGGTGCTTCTGATAAAGTGGCCAGTGAGTGGAAGTGAAAATGGTAATATGTGCAAACATTACAACAGTGTAAAATACAAAGTCGGGTTACAGCTACAGTAAGTGTAAGAAACTGTTCCAAAAGCAGCTGAATTTGATTACTTTACTCTGCATAGTGAATGTGTAGTTGTACATCCTGTCACTGAATATTTTAGCATGCTTGATTTACCTCAGCGATGCTCCTGACATGTCTGAGATTTTCTACCTGTGACGAGCTGCCTCTTTAAATTACTGCTTGGCTTGGAAAGCACCTGCACTGCTATAAAAAGATGATTGAGCAGGATGGATGTTGGAGCACTCGAGCAAGGTTTCAGAGGTGTTGAGATGGGTCAAGAGTGGTCTATTTTAGGCTCTGACAGAGGAAGCGTGAAGGACCATGGTGAAAAGCAGCAGTCTACGTGTAGATAGATTTAATGAAGGCTGTTGTTCCGTGCTGATTGATTTGACACAGCTTATGTTTACCCTTCAGAGCTTAGTGTAAAATGTGAGAGTGTGATGAGCTAGTGTACTGAAATGTAAAATGCTGTTTTATCTTGTTGTAAATATATTTATTCACACTTACAAATCTGCTAAGAGCCTTTACACATAGAGCAAATATGAGATATCAAGGCATTTAACACACATAATTGGCCTTTAGGGTACATCTTTCACGTGCTAATACAGTCATTATTAGGGCCCAATCGAAAATGAAAAGTTTATGACTAGTACCAATGCTAATTTTAGAGATGTCAAATTTCTGATAACCAATAATATCTACCAACATATTTTATTGATATATTATATTTTAGCTTCATTCCTAGTTTTATTTCTTGTCAGTTCTCATTTGTCACATTTCATAATCTCAAATAAACAGCAGGGTTTTTTAATAATATGAATATTGAAGTACTGGGTGCAGAGCTACATAGAACTTTTTTTACAGTTGTGTTTTCCATTAATTACCTTTTATTTGTTATATTATTTTGTTGCTCTATTCATAAAAGAGTACTTCCAGTACAGTCTGTATAGCAGTGATGTAGTTAAATGGGAGATGAAACGGTTCTCCAGTAGTACAACCATCTAAAGTTTTGCTCTGCACCCTTAAAAATGGTTCTGCAAGGGTTCTTTAGTGGGTGGTTTTATATAGAATGCTTAAAGATGCCATTGAATGCATAAATGATTATTTTGATGATTATTTTAATGATTAATTGATTAAGATGTTTCTACTAAGGTGGCCAGTGAGTGGATATTCATGGCAGGTGTTTTTAATAAATTGGCCAGTGAGTAGATGTACAAGGTAGGTGTTTCTAATAAAATGGCCAGTAAATAGAAGTAGAAGACAGGTGTTTCTAAGTAAGTGGTCAGTGTGAAGAAGTGCAAGGTAGGTGTTTCTAATAAAGTGGCCAGTAAATAGAAGTAGAAGACAGGTGTTTCTGAGTAAGTGGTCAGTGTGAAGAAGTGCAAGGTAGGTGTTTCTAATAAAGTGGCCGGTGAGTTTTGCTCTACACCCTTAAAAATGGTTCTGCAAGGGTTCTTTAGCGAGTGGTTTTATATAGAATACTCAAAGAAGCCATTGAATGCATAAATGATTATTTGAATGATTCATTGGTTCTAATATGTGATGGAAAAACCAAAATTGTCTACTGTATTTCATACCAGTAAGGGTTCTGCTATTGTTAGAAGTCATAGAACATTTGTTGGTACCTTTTCTCGCTAAGAATGTCGTTCTGAGATGGGAAGTTTGAGCTCCCATTGCATATTATCGGCATGTTTTCATTAATATTTTGATAAAACTGTTTGTCAATAATGGCCAATATTCTTAGCCAACCTGCAAACACATATGGAAACATTCACATATTTGTCGATGTTGAAAACCTCATATATATATATATATATATATATATATATATATATATATATATATAGGGGTGTTTTATATACATATAGGGTGTTTAATATCAATTAGTTTGTTCAAAAACAATGCCAATCTTGAGCCATGTTAATTTTTTTTATAATCAATATGCATCAATAATAATAATAATTCACAATATAATCCCGTAATATAATTGCAATACTGATATTCTGTCCATATCGTGCAGCCTTAGTTTCAAAGTGGTCTATTTTAGGCTCTAATAGACGAAACATAAAGTACCTCAGCGGAGCTCAGGAGTCTGTATACAATGTAATGCTAGTTTCACGTTGCATGTTGATTGATTTGATGCAGCTACAGCTTCCTATTCTATTGTAACAAACACGCTCGGTACTGAAATGATAGAGTAGCCCTTAATTAAAGGCCTGCTCCTTTTTTGCTTCTGGTTATTGACTAGAAAAGCCTCTGTAATGGAAATGTGGTTATGCTGGGAGATGTTTCCTTTTGTCAGAGTGTGTGTCTGTGTTTATATGTATATTCCATTAGAACTCTTGTGGCAGTATACTTCCTCACTTGACTCATGGGAGGGAACTGCAAGAATATATTTAGCCTAAAACATCTTGAATTTGGAAATGCACACAGACTGACGGAGTGGTAACTGAAAGTCAGCCACAGACTTCATTTATTAGAACTCAAATGGAGTGGGCCTTTAGAGGTAAACCCATTTAAAGCGCTCCACAAACGCCTTTTGTATATGATAATGCTTGAAAGACACAGGCTTTCAGTGCCACTACTGGAGCTGGCGCTCTAGCCGAGTTAACATTGTTGATTAGGATAATTAGCTGCATTGCTGCAGGGGGAAAGGCATAAAAAGGCAGCTTCTTTCAGATGCTTTGGCAAAATGTTAATATCTGTATTTTTAGCAATATCATGCTTCAGGCATAAGCTGTAGATTGCGTAACATTGCGTTGACATTTTGATTGTGTTTTTTTAAAGGGGCACCTACATCACAGTCTAGTGGCGGGTACAGTTACAGTACCAGCCAAAAGTCTGGACACACCTACTAATAGAACCACTGTTTTTATTTTATTATATCCTCATAAGACGTGGTTCATTTTTGTCCTCTGTGGGGGACATGAGTCACCAACGGATATTACAAAAACCCTATAAGCAACAGTGCTGAAACTTGGTGCGCCATGTAGAGACATCCTGGCCTTTCCAATGATGTCATTTGTTGGGGTGTGTCATTCACAACAGGAGTTCTACCTTTTCAAAATAGCTGCCATCTCAGCAACCACATTTTATGGGAGCAAGAGAAGTAAGTAGTTGAAAAATATGCATTTGTGATGCTTCTAAAGCCCATAGTTGATATGTTTTAGGTGACAAAATGTTTAGTTAGTTTTCATAGCAGTTTTATTGATACCCATTAAGGTTTAACCACCTAATCATACCTTTTTTTGATGTCCTCTGTGGAGGTCATTGAACTTACTAAATCTGTTTTTACATGAAACTCATGGTATCACAGGTGACAGGAAATTGGAGAAAATTAAAGGATGATCACACCCATCTTGATCCAGTTTGGGTTAGAAGCAACAGCTTACAAGTTTAACAGTTAAATACATTACTGTGATATTACTGTATCTATGGCTCTCATATTTTTGTATCTTATACTCTTACTACTAAACAGACAGATGGAAGGAGTGTTTGCAGGCATTTAACCTCAGGATCTGAGCTTTATTTAAACTCCTATTTTATTAGAAAATCTCCTTTTACACATTTAAAAATTAAAACATTAAAAATAAATCAATTCTCTACTATCTCCATTTATACCTAAGACTTGTCTCATGGAACAGAGTTTGCTGCTAAATGACGACACCCAAAGCCATACTGACTGGGCGCACTGGAATTACTTTGAGCAGTCTGTTGATGATCAGGACTTTGGAGATTGATGATAAGGTTTTTGAAGTGGTTGCTGATGTTTCAACAGGGTTTTGGTCTGAGGCAGAATGTATGACCTTAACATAAGCACTTTGCAACATCCTGTTGTCCACCAAAATATATATATATATATATATATATATATATATATACATATATATATATATATATAATATGTTTTTTCAACCAATAAACTTATTTTATCTTAAAACTACAGAAATTGTCAAACTTAGATTTTTCTGGGTCTCAGGAGGATATTATTTTTCCAAATTTTGGAATAATAAGAGAAACATCAGAACTTTGAAATATCAGAAATGTTTGCCTTCAGCCAAACTCCGCCCTCCTTGACTGACTGAAATGCATTAGGACAGACATTCCACTATAAATTTGCCGTGAGAAATGCCTCGTAATCAAGGTGATATAATGATCATGGCTCCAACCCTACATTTTTCAACTAATGTCCTAAATGAAAACTACTTGTTTCAGAAATATTGTTTAAGTGGCCCATATCCTAGATGTCTTTTGAGGTCCACTTATTTCATTTGTGAGATGTCCAAAAAGAGTAATAATTTAGAATTAAACAGGCTGTACCTTTAAGATTGATAGATGTAAATGAGCTCTGTTCTGATTGGCTGCCCTGTATTCTACTGAATTCAGTAGTTGTATTGACTCCACGTCTCGTCTCCAGGCTTTTTATTTTATTATTCTGTTTTTAAACATTAGGTCATGAAAAGGTATAAATACGTACTTTTCACCTGAAAACTTATTTAAGGTGCACAATTGGACCTTAAAACCACTGTTGTACCTTTGAGGGAACGTTTACATTGTTTGTATCATCATAAATGAAAAACGTACCTGAACAGAACCTTTATTTCTGACAGTGTAGGCTAAATGGACAGATCTATGTAAATGCATTGGTTTTTCATGACAACAAGAATAAACAATGTTTCTGAAATGTTAACGAAAATAACTCTTTTCAGGAACATTCAGTTTTCCATGATCTGGGTGTTACGATAATTGCTTTTCAGACTCACTCAAGCATTTCTTTTTACTCTTTTCAATGGAACAATGCACACCATGCTCAATATCATAACTTTTTAAACCACTTAAGTTACAAAAAAAAACACTAACTTTTGTGCTGACCTCCCACAAAAACGTGTCACACATCATCCACAGCTGACCAGTCAATACTGAGGATGCCTTCTCTGCAGTCACTCATCCAACATGGAGGGAAAGCAAGTGTTGGCTGCTTTCTGTCATCTGGAGCGCCACACTACTACCACTACAGTTTTCTGTTTATTTTTATATTTTTATATACACCCACGAGCCAAAACATCATGACCACTCACAGATGAAGCAAATAACGTTGATATTTCATGACATGTCAAGGTCTGAGGAATTAAATGGAAACATTTGGCTCTCGTAGTTGATGTGTGGGATGCAGGAGACATGGGCAAGGGCCAAATTGTTATAACCAGATGACTGGGTTGGAGCATCTACGAAACAGCAGAGCTTGTGGGGCACTTCTGGTCAGCAATGATCAGTACCTACCAACAGTGGTCCGAAAAGGGACAAGCAATGAACCAGCAACAGTGTGTCGGCCGGCCAAAGCTCATTGATGCACGAGGGCAGTGAAGGCTATCCCATCTGCTCTGAATCGACAGAAGGGCTACTGTGGTACAGGTCACAGAAGTTTTTAGCGATGGTTATTGGAGGAATGTGTCACAACAAACTGCTGTGTATGGAGCCTCATTGCCACAAACCGGTCAGAGTGATCGTGTTAACCCTTGTCCACCATCGAAATGGGCATGTGAGCATCAGAATTGGATCTTGGAGTGATGGAAGAAGGTTGTCTGGTCTAACGAGTCCCATTTTGTTTGACATCACATGGATGGCCAGCTTCGTGTGCACTGATTACCTGGGGAAGCGAAGGCACCAGGATGCACTGTGGATAGAAGACAAGCCAGTGTAGGGAGTCTAGTGCCCTGGGAGATGTTCTCCTGGGAAACCCTGAGTCCAGGCCATGTGGATGTCAATTTGACACATACCACCTACCTAAACATTGTTGAAGACCAAGTGTTCCTGAATCGTTGTTCAGGAACGATTTGAGGAACATAATGAAGAATTCAAGGTGTTTCACAGATCTCAATTCAAACCAGCATCTGTGGGATGTGCTGGAACAACACGTACAATCTACAGTGGCTCCACCTCACAAATACCCCAGGGCATCTTCAGAGGTCTTGTAGAGTCCATGCCTTGATTAGGCAGGTGGTCATAATGTTCTGGCTCATCAGAGTATGTCAGCTTTGAGATGTTCCTCAAACACCTCGGCCATGTCCTAACATTCACATCATGGGCATATTGACGAAACTCACAGCATCACAAGATTTTTCAGTGGCTTTTAAGGGGCACAACATCTAGTTCCAACATGTACACTGTTGGAAATAAAGGTTCTGTGCAGGTACATTTTCCGTTCATCAAGGTATAAACAATGGAAATGTTCCCTCAAAGGTACAACAGTGGTTTAAGGTACGATTGTGAACTTTAAATAGATTTTTCCAGGCAAAAAGTACATAGTTGTACCTTTTCATATGATAATGTTTTAAAACAGAACAATAAAATAAAAAGCCTGGAGACGAGACGGGGTGTGTGGAGTCAATACAACTGGATTGTGGTACAGTTATGCTCCCTGATTAAAGGTACTGAAATGTGCCCTTGAAGATACCACCCCAGTGACAAGAGGGGTACAGCCCCAGTGACAGTTTCATACCTTTTTCTCTGCGATTGTAGCCCTCCCAGAAGAGTGGAATTAATGCCTTCAATTTCAGAAAAAACACTGGATGATCAGGTGTCAACAAACTTTTGGAATGACTAAATTATGTGCATGAATAGACAGGGCTAAAAATAATGGATTGCAGGATTCTGTGGAAGCTCTTCTTCAAAAGCTACCCAAAAATGAACAATAACAGCATTACACAGTAGGCTCGTTAAAACAGTTATGTTAAAATAAACGTGCCAACGTGTAGGAATTTTAATTCCTTGCCAACATCCTTCGTATGTGAGTGGCAGCGCCCTCCAAAACTGTGCGGTGAGCTCGCGCACACCTGCTGAGACTGGAAAAAACAGCTCCGTTGTGCAACTTTGACAAGCTTTTGGAGCAGGCAGAGCGTCAAGGTGTGAAATCCACGAGTTCAAATAACGCAGCGTTTGAGTGCTGTTTGACTCGCTGTCACTTACTGTAATTATGCGAGCGCAAATAGCTGCTAGACTCGTGCGAGGAGGTTTGCTGCAACTGCAAAACAGCATGATTTATTAGCGCGGCTCAGTGATCACAGGGAGGGATGAATAGGAACCTCCTTTGGTTTTAATTCGTAAACAGGGCCGTCCTTTTTACTCGCAGAAACTCGGCCCACTTCCTTTTCAGCAAAGGCATTTCTGACTCTGCATGCTGTTCGCTGTTAAAGAGCCCATATCAGAGAAAAACACATTTTATCTCACCTTTTTAAAATAAAACAAATGTGCTAACACTGTTGATGTTTCGCTTCCCAGGCCAGACAGCCCATATATGTAAACTAAGCTGCAAAAACAGTTTTGAATTCACTGTTTTTATGATGTTACAATACATTGACATATATTCACCCCAGCCTAATGCAGTTTAGCCCCACCCATTCACACTGAAGTTATAAGGAGTGTTTCAGTCTCTTTTTGAATGAGGCACAATACAGAACAGCCAATCAGAACAGAGCTCATTTACATTTATCAGTCTTAAATGCACAGGAACATACACAGTCATATGCAAAAGTTTGGGTGCCCTGGCTCAAATGATGTTTTGTTTTTTTCTTCCACTAAAACCCGGGCAGTCGTGGGCGGGAGGTTAGGGAACCAGCCTTGTGACTGGAAGGTCACCGGTTCGATCCCCTGAGCTGATTGAAGTACCCTTGAGCAAGGCACCTAACCCCTAACTGCTCCCCGGGCACTGTGGATGGGGCTGCCCACCGCTCCGGGCAAGTGTGCTCACAGCCCTCTAGAGTGTGTGTGCTCACCAGTGTGTATGTGGTGTTTCACTGCACAGATGGGTCAAATGTGGAGGTGAAATTGCCCCGTTGTGGGACTAATAAGGGCCACTTAATTTCATTCATTTAAATTAACACATCGCAATACTGATATATTAAAAAATGAGCCACTAACCAACCACTGAATGTTTTACTGTGCTCTGTGAGCCTCATGACCAATGGCAGATATTCCTGACGAATGTCACTGCGGGTGTTTGGATGACACTCCAACATAATGCAGGCTAATCTTGTTGATTGACCAGCCGATTTCACGTTACAAGCCAAATCACAGCCATTTTCGATGATGTGAAAACAAAAACACTGACATCAACAGATTCATTCATTTGCACATCATAGCAGTGGGTACTGCATCATCAGAAAACCAGGTCATAAAGTGCTAAACCTCCTTCATGCTGTAAATTAGACATCTCCGTCCCACACTGACCTTGCGAAAGCCGACAGGGCTGCCCGTTTTCTCCCACTTTTTTGGCATTGGTGTTTATGTGTGCTCAGAAGCAAAGCCAAACTGTCTTGGTAATTATTTTTGTCCCCATTTGAAGCAGAGATGATTATCATTGCCAAGGGAGCCCTTGACACCAGGGTAATCACCGCACTGAAACACGTCCAGCTCTCTGATGCGTCCCTGGCCAGTTCCAACAGAGACAGAGCAGGTTAGAATAAACATCTGTCACTGGGAGGGGTGCCATTATAAATGAAAAAAAATATGATCGAATAGCAGGATGGATTTGATGCTATAAACCAACTCTGGTTCTGGAGTCTACATATTAAAGGGCCCGTATTCTACGTTTTTTTCTACAATTTTCAATTCTACAATTTTATCTCTTTCTATTCAATTCTACATATCATGCTTAGTTTTTTGTACCAAAACAGTCAAAATTCATTTTTCATAACTATTGTCCAACCTCTCCTTAATCTTTAGAATTAAACAGGCTGTTTTTGTTACTGCGTCTTTAAGACTGAATTATGTAAATTAGCTCTGTTCTGATTGGCTGCCCTGTAGTATGCTTTCCAGAAACATGTCTTATAACTTCAGGTGAATGGGTGGAACTAAACTGATGTAGGCTGAGCAGGTAGAGATATGTAAATGCATGTTTGTGACATCTCAAAAGTGATTCATAATCAGCTATTTTTGCATCTTTAAAAATGTACAAATTTTTAGATGTAATAAATAAAACTAAAACCAGGCACAGCGAAAGAGTTTAGACATTGCCTTAAAAGAACAGTAAATTCAAAGGCTAAATTGAAGGGGAATTTCTCTGAAAATTAAAATTTTTGAATCATTAAATCATTGGGATTTAAAGAAAGTCACAAAGTTTAGAAAAGTTTGACATAAAATGGTTAATTTTAGACAAACTCAGTGTTTTTTACAGTAGTGATGTTAAAATAAGTTCAAATGTTAATCAATGGTTTATTTACAGTTCAAAAAACATCTTTAAAAAGGCAAATAATATTAAACAATGAGTTGTAATTATCAATTTATAGTTATTTCTTGTTACATAATAAATATGAATGCCTTGATCAGTGAGGTTTGATCACCAGTATGTACAGTAGTGTACATAATATTGATTATTTCTATGCATGATTTTGGTATATTATTAGTAAATTATGTAATAATCATAATCATAAGTGGATTAATACTACAGAAGCGAGGGCCGCTGCTTCTACAAGATTTCAGCTATGCAGGATTCCTTCATCTATTTTTATAATCAGTGTGTGAAACCACATAAGCAAGTCAATTATAATGGGTAGCAAAGGGGAATTCCACCCTAAATTTCTAGATTTCTGCAGAATTCAGTGGTTGAGGTCTAAGCAGAGTCATTCAGAGTGGTTTGATGTGAAATGGTTCAGATTTCTTTACAGTGGTGGTGATAGGAACCAGGGGTCGTCATGACTACAACACAAATATAGCCTTTTTATTTACTATCGGAAACCACCAGGGAACCTACACGTCTCCTGAGTTTTTATATGGAATGTTGATGATGGTAAAATAGTAAAAAATATGAAAGTTTTCTTTGGGGATTATTTTGCCCTCAGCATGTATCCCTCCACCGTGGATGGATTCAAAGACCAAAACCTATTCAAAACTGTCGTAAAACCGTGTCTCAGACATCATGCAGCATATTCATAACCATTTAATATAATAACTTTTTATGAGGGAGCTTTTAGAGGTGGACATCTGGTTCCTATTACCACCACTGTAAACAATTCTCTTCTCTAGTATGGCGTGTTTCACACCAAACCACTCTGAACAACTCATCTTAACCACCTAATTCTGCAGAAATTTGTAAAAATCATTCTTCCTTTATTTCAATTTCTTCCTCTGGGTTAAAATGACAGGGACAGCTATAGCTTGAACTGATGCAACTGCACACAGGTATAACTGAAGAGAACAGTAACAAATGTTCACATTTTCATCACCAGATGTGCAGGGATTTGGAATTATATAGGGAATTACACACTTTGCTCTCAAAGATGAGTCTTAACATCCATCGACTAACCTAGACGTCGACCTGTGCAGACGAAAAAGGGCTGACTTTTCTTCAAACGCTCCTCAGATCCAGACTACAGAGTGACTGTGATGTTCAGACCTGTTTCCCTGCTTGTTTGCCCTGAGAGGAGAGCACAGGAACATGTGCAAATCTGGAGGTGCGAGGCAACCAAATCAAATTAAAACATCAGCGCAACCCATGTATATTCATGAGGCTGCCAGCACAGTAAGTGTGGTACATTTCACCTAAAGGTGTAGATCCTTTCGCTACGCTTTCGACTACAAGCAACCGAGAGCGGATCGTGAGCTTATTACTCCATCTGCTCCTGTCCCAGCGGATCGCTCTGATTTATGAAAGCCCACCACTTTGTCCTGTTCCCTGTTCTTCAGCTCTTATCCCAAAAAACACCCTCAAATAAGAACAATGGACTGGCTGGGTGTTTCTTTAACCCTCTGAATGCATGGTGGTTTTGCTATGTATGGTATAGTCATGCTAAAGGGGAATGCCACCAGTGTTGTCGAATTTCTGCATATTTAAATGGTTAAAACATGAACGAAGTCATTCGGAGGGGTTTGGTGTGGAATGCTCTGTTCTGGAGAAACCTACAGGGTCAGAATTGTTAACAGTGGTGATGATTGGAATCAGATGTCTGAAGAATTTCATGCCTCCCTCACCAAAACTTTCTTATAGTGGCCATTTTTTGGATGTATCACTATTTTTACCATCATCAACATGACATTAAAAAACTTGTTAAGCGTTACTGGTGGTCTTGCACGGTAAATAAATTGGCTATATTTGTGTTGTAGTCATGGCAACCCCTGGTTTCTATCACCACCACTGTAAAGAAATCTGAATCTCTACAATCAATCATTTTTCTGTAAAATCAAATCCTTCTGTTTATAGTTTTTCCACCATCAAATGATATAAAAATTGTGAAAAATCAGTTTTAATATGAAAGAAGTGAGGGCCCGCTGCTTCTACAAGATTTCAGCTATGCGGGATTCCTTCATCCATTTTTATAGATATCAGTGTGAGAAACCACATAAGCAGTCTATTCAAGGGGTAGCAAAAGGGGAATTCCACCCAAATTTCAATATTTCTGCATACTTTAGTGGTTGAGATGTAAGCAAAGTCATTCAGAGTGGTTTGGTGTGAAATGGTTCAGATGTCTTTACAGTGGTGGTGATAGGAACCAGGGGTTGCCATGACTACAACACAAATATTGCAATTTTATTCACTATCCAAAACCACCAGTGAACCTACACGTGGCTTCTGAGTTTTTATATGGACTGTTGATGATGGTAAAATAGTGATAAATCTGAAAAGAATACGTTTTATTTGGGATTATTTTGCCACACAACATCCTGCATGCATCCCTTCACCATCAATGGATTTTAAAACATACATTTTTCATACCATTTCATATGATAACTTTCTGTGAGGGAGCTTTTAGAGGTAGATGTCTGGTTCCTATCACCACCACTGTGAACAATTCTGGCTAGAACATTTAACAGAACATTTCACACCAAACCTCTCTGAATGACTCTGTTTGCATCTTAACCATTTAATTATGCAGAAACTGTGAAAAACTCTGTGGAGTTCCCCTTTAACAACTCATAGCTCCAGTGCAAAACACCAACATTTTTGGATGAATTATCACTTTAAGGTCCAATCCGCTATTTTTTTTCCCTGAAAGCAGTAAGGTGCGAGCCACACAGAGAGGCATTCGTTCCTCAGAGTCGGGGAGAAATGTGAAATGGAGGATAAACAGAACGCTGGGAGGGAAATGAGGTCAGTAAATTCAGGCGGCAGGCGTTTTCAGTAGAGGAGCAGAGCAGCCCGGGACGATAATAAAGCGCGGCAGCAGCGGGACGGAAACTCCACTCCTTAAGGTGCCAGAGGTCCCGTCTCCAGAGAGGCCTGCAGCTGCTCCACATCTTCCGCCAGGCTCAGCGGTGAGGGGGTGGGGGGATGCAGGGTAGGCACAGTAGCTACACAACAAACACTGACGGTCTCTGGAAACTTCACCGCAATAGGTCAGGACTGACGAGGCGCGAGAAAGTCGCACGAGCGAGAAAATTTGCTGACCCGACGCTTTGCTTTTATTTATTTTTAGGCCGGCGCTGTGGTGCATGGCAAAGCCCAGATCACCTGATCGGTGTAGCACAAGAGCGACCGAGACAGGAGGAGATCCAAGAGCAGGTTTAATACTCTAATAGAAAAACTGTGTAACCCACTGAGATCAGGGCCACCAAATCAGAGCATCACACACAAAAATAACAACACAAATAAGACCAAGAACGACAGGAATGACTAGAAAACTAGATCTAAATACCCTGTGAAATGCAAGAACCCATTAGAATATATTATAATATGTTTTTCACTGCTTACATGTGTCTAATTCTGTCATTAGAACATAACTGGGAGCTAAATGGCTGTTATTACATCTGTGTTGCAGTTAATGATGACTATTAGATGTTATTTAAGTCATTGGTTTATTTTATAGTATTTGATTTCATTTTATAACCTTCAGCTATTTGACTATAAAAACTATAAAAAACAAATCTTAAAAGAAAAATAAGAAGTTATGTAAGTTTCAAATCATACACGCTCAGTCCATCCAATCCATATATAGCAACTCAGCTACAAAAACAGCCCGTTTTCAATTTACTGGTTTTATGATGTCACAAACACGAGCACATTTCGCCTATTCAGCCTGAACTCACGCTGAAGATAGAAGTCTATCAGCTGGGCCTGCTTTACGTATGAGGCATCATACAGGGCAGCCAGTCAGACCAGAGATCGTTTACATGTAGCAGTCTTAAAGGCACAGTAATAGAAAACAGTCTGTTTAATTATTAGGGATTAAAAAAGTGGAAAATGGTCACGTGAAAATGAATTATTTTTGGTACATAAATCTAAACAAATGTCAAGGAAAAAAAAGGATTTTATTAATAATCAATAAAGTAGGCGCTCATTTTTTGACAAAAAAGCACTTTTTTCAAACGTAAAGAAAGGAAGCTTGATGTATTTTTCTATTGTCTACACCAGGAGTCTGCAGCACGTGGCTCCGGAGCTGCATGCAGCTCTTTTACTGTCCTGTTGCGGCTCCACAGCAGAATTAGATTTTCAGGTAAAAATAAAATAATCCTCCTTTGCAGTAAAATAAAGCTCTGCTGATCGTTCAAACAGTTTTAAGTCTGCTAAGTCACTAACCTTTAACGCTTAATGTTGGCATGCAGACTGCTGGTCTCCATAGCAATGCAGACAACAATCTAACCTAGGTAGTAGCTAACTAAAAGGTAAAGAGAAAGATTCAAGATGAACATCGATAATTTATAGACAAATTGACTTGCATTTAAAAGCACTCCAGCTGGTTTCCTGATACGTTTAATCTGCAGTTTAAACCTGTCAAACACTAAAAATTTGCGAAGCTGAAGTTGGTTTCTCGTTCACCAGCTTCTTGTCAGAATTTTCTCACTCCACCTTAGAAGGAAGGTGGAACGGAAAAATTCCATCAAGAAGCTGACGAATGAGACGCGACTTCAGCCTCGTAAAAAGTTAAACACTGTGAGACATTTTATCAGAAACTATTCTTCTTTTGTGGAAAATTTTCCTGCTGGAGATGCGAGAAAAGCAGCAATAGCTGAGCTAAAGCTTAGATTTTTGATAAAGGACAAAATGGCTCTTCTTAACATTTGGGTTGCCAACCTCTGGTCTATACAAAACAACAACAAAAACAAAAAATATATGCTTGCTTGTTAAGCATACGTTTTAACACGGATATGCATGTGTACAACAGATGTAACAATGACTACATATTTAAATTAGACCGGTGTGCCGGTGTTCATATCTTTGACTATTCAGCTTACGCCTCATTCACATTGAAGCTATAAGGATTGTTTCAGCCTGGAATTTTGAATGAGTTACAACAGGGAAGCCAATCAGAATAGAGCTTACATACATGAGTATGACTTAGAAGAGAAAACAGCTCATTTAATTGCAAGGGATAAGAGAGATTGGAAAATAACCATGTAAAAATTAATTATGACTTTTTTTTTTGTACAATAAACCACACATGTTATAAGTAAACCTTATTCCTTATTCCTGTTTTCTCTTCTATGCTGTACTGATGTATTAGTTTGGGACAGTGATATATTAGTTTGATAGTTAACAAACAGGTGAGCATGAGCAGCACTCAAAAGTGGGGCGCCCTCTAGAAGCGTGGAGGGGAATTACCGGGTGTTAATGTGACAGTGAGACAGCGCTGTAGAACTTCAGGTCATGAGACTCCGGCTTGTTTCGCCGAGGACGCAGCGATGTTCTTTCTGCCAGAACAGCGGCGTCTTATTCAGAAATGGAGTCGGAGGAGTCATCCGTCTGGGAGGGGGCCGATAAACGGGGCAATTTCCAGCCCATATTTGCCGTGATAAACTGTGCCCCCGCAGTTCAATTTGAGTCTCCTGATTAGAGCGCAGCTGCCTAGCGACGGAGCGCCGAGGCACCTTGCGTTTCTGACAGGAGAGACCAGAGCCGTTTTTTCCTCCTCCGTTCTCGCAATTATGAGGAATGTGACTCAGTCGGAGGCACCAGGAGCCGAGCAACATCAAGTTTCATTCCACAGGTAATTAGATGGATTATCAACAGCACGGGAGCACAAATTAGCATTTTGCTTTTAAATCGCGACCGATTTAGGCCTCCTGTGAACCTTAATTTAATGATAGAGGCTCTACCCCCCTCTCCCTACACTGTTAAAGATAAAGCTGCTACAAAGGAGCGTTTTTTGGAAATGAGACAAAAAACAGCCGTTTATGTAAATGAGACTTTTGAAAGGCACATAACCTGAAGGTTCTGTACCGAGTGAATGTGAAAAAAAAAGAGTTTAGAAAAGCACAATAAAAATATATTTAAAAATAACAGGATAGTACACAGTTTACTCATTCCAGACTACACACACTTCATTGGAATTTTGGATTAAAGATCCCATATTATGTATATTTTTCCTTTATTTTTATTTATTCATTTATTTATTTATTGCCACACCTCTCCTAGAATTAAACAGGCGGGTTTTGGTCCTCTGCCCTTAAGACTGATATACGTAAATGAGCTCTCTTCTCATAGGCTGCCCTGTGCGCCTTCAAAAAGCAGTCTGGCCTTACAACATTAGTGTGAATGCACAGGGCTAAACTGCTATGGGCTGAATGGGTGGGGCTAAAATGCTATGATCTGAATGGGTGGGGTTAAAGTTCCATGGGCTGAATGAGTGGAGCTAAAGTGCTATGGGCTGAATGGGTGGGGCTAAAGTGCTATGGGCTGAAAGGGAGAGGCTAAACTGCTACTGGCTGAATGGGTGGGGCTAAACTGCTACTGGCTGAATGGGTGGGACTAAAGTGGTATGGGCTGAATGGGTGGGACTAAAGTGCTACTGGCTGAATAGGTGGGGCTAAACTGCTACTGGCTGAATGGGTGGGACTAGGTGCTATGGGCTGAATGGATGGGGCTAAAGTGCTACTGGCTGAATGGGTGGGGCTAAACTGCTACTGGCTGAATGGGTGGGGCCAAAGTGGTATGGGCTAAATGGGAGAGGCTAAACTGCTACTGGCTGAATGGGTGGGACTAAAGTGCTACTGGCTGAATGGGTGGGGCTAAAGTGCTGCTGGCTGAATGGGTGGGGCTAAAGTGGTATGGGCTGAATGGGTGGGACTAAAGTGCTACTGGCTGAATGGGTGGGGCTAAAGCGGTATGGGCTGAATGGGAGAGGGTAAACTGCTTTGAAGTGAATGGATGAGGCTAAACTGCTGTATGTTTAGTGGGCAGAGCTAAACTGTTGTGGGCTGAATGGGTGGGTATATGTAAATTAGTTTGTTGACTGTTAATAGTCATAGAATGGTTACACAGGCATTAATAAATGATATTTAAATTATTAACCATTTACTAAGTGACACAAATATTCATAATCACTATTTTGAATTGTAGAAACATAATCATTAATTGTAGTTTAATATAATTTACTTATTTGATAATCATATCTTAAAAAGTATGACATAACATTTACTTTGTTGTATGAAAACAATTCAAAATAATTATGTGTAAATACATAGTAATTGTCAGTGTCCTGTTTTGCTAATTTGTGATTCATTAATGTTTCCGTTATGCTTAATTAATCATTATTAAGTGGTTAATATATACATTTTTGCATATTAATTGCACCTTTAGAATGTTTTTATAGAGGTATGTTGTATTACTAATGACACTTAAATATAATGCATTTATGAAAAGCTTTTATAGTGCTTTAATTGGTTATACGTCACCAAGTAACTCAATTCAATTAACTATTGTTATAGGTAGTACAGTTTGAATTATTAACTGTTGATATATAAACTATAAGTAGTGTTAACTGTATATATATATATATATACACTAAATATCGAATTCAAATTTTGAGAGACACAATCTCTAAGCGTCCCTCCGCAGTGGCCCTGCTGTGATTTAAACTCATTGCTGGGCCTGCTGGTCCACGATGCTCGTCTGGATAACATCTCCTGACATTTACACGTGTGAGGAGCGGGGCACAGCTGGAGCCGTGTCATTTACATCTTCACTGCGGTCGTGTCGGAGTCTGGTCCGTGTCCGCGCTCCTCTGGGTGTGTGTCGAACGCCAGAGCCAAAGGAAGACGAAGTGTATCACCGTCTGGGCCTTTCATCTCACATCATCTCACACTAGCACTATCCAACGGGAGCTGCAGGAAGCCTATTAGCTAGAAGCTAGCTGTGTGCACCAGAGAGGGGCAAAAGTAAGACAAATTGGGGCTCGCAGTTCAAAGAGTTTGTGTGTGGGAGTGGATTTATGACAGCTAACTGCTAAAGTTTAGCAAGCTAGAGAAAGCCAATAACAAGGACATACAGGGTGACTGATGTGAAGCACCACATGGCAACAGGATCTGACCAGTGGTCATTCCACAACCTCTCTAGCTGAAATATTATTGCTCTAATCAAATTAATGTTGTCAAATTGCAACTGTGGCAACAGTGAAAGTATGTATGGATGTAATCATGGAAACTGGTGTAGCATAAAATGAAAATGGATGTAGTGTAACCATGGAAACTGGTACAGTATAATCATGGAAATGGGTGTAGCTTAACCATGTGAACGGATGTAGCATAACCATAGAAATGGATTTAGAGTAACTATGGAAACTGCAATATAAACATAGACATGGATGTAGCAAAACCATGGAAATGGATGTAGTGTGACCATAGAAATGGATGTAGTGTAACCATGGAAACTAGTGCGGTATAGTGATGGAAATGGGTGTAGCATTACCATAGAAATGGGTTTAGTGTAACTATGGAAACTAGTGCAGTATAATCATGGAAATGGGATTAGCATAACCATAGAAATAGATGTACTGTAACCATGGAAATGGGTGCAATATAATCATGGCAATAGGTGTAACATAACCATGGAATGGATATAGTGTAACCATGGAAATGGATATAGTGTAACCATGGAAATGGACATAGTATAACAATGGAAATGGATATAGTGTAACCATGGAAACTGGTGCACTATAATCATGGAAATAGGGTGTAGCATTACCATGGAAATAGATGTAGTGTAACCACGGAAACTAGTGAAGTATAATCATGGAAACGGGTGTAGCATAACCATGGACATGGATGTAGGGTAGCCTTGGAAATAAATGTAGCATAACCATGGAAACGCATGTAGTGTAACCGTGGAAATGGATGTAGTGTAACCATGGAAATGTGTGCAGTATAATCATGGCAATTGATGTAGCATAACCATGGAAATGGATGTAATGAAACCATGGAAACTAGTTCAGTGTAACCATGGAAATAGATGTAGTGTAACCATGGAAACTGGTGCAGTATAATCATGGAAACGGGTGTAGCACAACCATGGACATGGATGTAGGGTAACCATGGAAATAAATGTAGCATAACCATGGAAACACATGTAGTGTAACCATGGAAATGGATGTAGTGTAACCATGGAAACAGGTGCAGTATAATCATGGAAATTGTTGTAGCATAAGCATAGAAATGGGTGTAGCTCACTGATACACATGTCTGTAACGCTGTTCTACTTTAGATGGATTTCTATCACTCCATCAGTCCCTGTCATAATTCTGTGTTTATATGGATTTTGACCGCTGGACAGCAAAAGTAGACCTTATTTCTTTCTTCCAGGCAGCCTACGTGTCTATTAGATTGTGAGTTTGCAAGTTTGAAATATTAGAACATACACTGTTATCTAGAGCCATTATCAGGAATCGGTGATGGATCTCTTTTTTGTATTGCTCACACAAAAGTAATTATTCATCGTCTGCCTCATTATTGTGGCTATGCAGCGAGACATATTTGACTAGCAAATGGGCCAGTGTGGGTGTGAGCCCTAAATAATAAACAGAATGCCTAATTCAGCTTAATCATCCAACGGTTGTTATTGTTATCCCAGACTTTAATTAGTTGAGTCAAGAGAGGTGAATGGAAGCTGCTCTGAGTCATAAAGTCATGATGAAGACCTTGCTGGTTATTTCCTGAGAGAGGCGGGGATCAATTTTCAGGCCGATTTTTAGTCTGGTTGAAAAGTTCAAAGATCTCCGAAATGTCCAAAGATTAAAGATTAAAGGCACAGTAGAGCTTTAGTCAGAGCTAGGAACCCCAAATATAGGTCTGAACACAACCACTTTTGATTGGGAAGGGAATAAAACTCCATTTCTAATGATAGTGCCTACAACGTTAGTACAGTCAGATTTATTCATCAGTCAGTACCTTCTAACAACATCGCAAACATTTTCAGTTTGGATAACTAAAGCAGAGGCCAAGAATGCATGAGAAATGAAATTTGAATATGACCAGAGAAGTGTATAAACCCAAAATAAAGAAACATGAATAGTCTGTCCAACCGAATTTGGACTATTATTTCAACCAGTGTATGCCAAACAAGTGATGCAAATAAACAACACAAAAAGATGAAATATTTAGACCAGATTTTTTCCTCATTAAAATTTGGAGATTTAAAAAAAATTACAATACAAACATAAAAGAATGCCCTTATCTCCTCTCAGAACAGGCCAATGGTGACACTGGGTGGGCTATTTCTGTTTTAGAAAAGCGAAAGTAGTATGGAGAATCCCACCTGCTTTTGCGTGTAGCTCTAATGCTAAAACTCATAGATGGAGCTGCTTTTGGAGATGCAGCTCAGCAGATGATGAAGCAGAACAAAAAAATCCACTGAATTTTCAAAATGTCTGTGTTATTCAGTAGCTGAGAGGTTAACAATGGTAACAAGTGATTCAGGGAGAAGCTTATCAACTCGGATGTCTTTACAGTGGTGGTGATAGGAACCAGAGGTCACCATGACTACAACACAGATATAGACAATTTATTTACTATCCAAAACCCCCAGTGAACCTACACGAGTCTTCTGAGTTTTATATGGAATGTTGATGATGGTAAAAAAATTGTGGAAAACCTTAAAAAAAAAAAAGAATCAAAATTTTTATTTGAGCTCAATTTTGCCTCACTACACTCTACATGTATCCCCCATTAATTAAAAAAAAATACATTTTAAAACTATGTAAAACAATGTCTCAGACATCAGGCAGCATATTCATAATTTTTATCCATTTTATGTAATGTTTACATTTTAGAGGTGGACGTCTGGTTCCTATCACCACCACTGTAAACAATTCTGACTCTAGAACAGAGCATTTCACACCAAACCACTCCAAACGACTCTGTTTACATCTTAACTGTTATATAATTATACAAAAATTGAAAGAAATCAGTGGAATTTCCCTCAGCCAGAACTACATGATTCACTGCAGTAAGCAGAAGCGTTTCTCTAAAAAAAATAAAATAAAATAAATAAAAATCGGTGAGGGAGAGTGGGTGGAATCTTAAGTGGACCATCCCACCAGTTTCTGCTGACAAACAACAACAGGAAGTGATCCATTAGCATATCTGTTTTACAGCACTGCCCTGCAGAGAGAGAGAGAAAAAAATCTGCAACAGGGAATTAAAGAGGGACAAAAACAAAGAGAAAGAGAAGCAAACCTGCATCTGTGCTCTGTCACTCATTTACTTCCATTCAAAATAAAAATTATTTGCTTGATGAAAGCAGAAATGAAAACAAAGCAATTATGACAGCACAAGTTCAACCATCCATCAAACGGGAGATAATTTACCCAAGAGTTTCTCCGTTGAGGAAAGTAAATGAGCAAAATAGTTATTTGAATAGATTAATAACAATAAGAAGGCATTAGTAATAATAATCAAAATCACTAGAGATAAACAATAATAAAAAACGACAAAGCAAAAACTTCTGGCAGAGACTGGGGGTGGGGTGGGGGGCGGTGAAATTGATTAGGGATGAATTATCTTCTGTTTAATTCGATTCCCTGCTAACCTGGCATGCCTAATTTATCTGGATCGCACTCTGCAACACCTTGACCGGCCAAGCTGTTTGTCTGCACTGTCACTTGGGCTGCGTTAATTACTTGGCGTTGCGACAGGGCCTGTCCTGCTTAGAAGCGCCGCACAAAATGACCCAGCCACACAGTTCCACATGCAGCTGCTCTGCATAGATCAGCTATGCTCTGACAGAATAGCATTCTCAAGTACAAGGGAGTGGCATTGGTATCAGAAGTGGGAGGGAGGCAGGCAGTTATCCACACATACATAAAAACTTTGGTAATCTTAATTTAGCAAGCTCGCTAGCTAATGCTAAGTTAGCTAGATAAGATAGTTAGCTTACTAGCCCTAGATATTTACATTCTATGCTGGGCTGTTTTGAGGAACCAGTCAATGTAAATGACTAAAATGTACCATAGATTCATTTCCTCTATGCTGGAATAGATGTATTATCACACTCATACATCTCATACATACAACTCCTTTAACTTTTACTTGAAAACTCATTCCTTTTTATGAGAAATGGGCCAATTGAAATGGTTCTAATGGGTTCTTTGATGATTCTTTAGTAACAGCAGTGGTTGTTTATTAAATGATGACATCTCAAAGAACCATTTGACTCATACAGGATAAGAAATCTTTTGTATATGGTCATTAAAAAAAGTGCTTCTACAGGGCACCAAAGTTCCATTAATGTCATAGTCATAGAACTTGTTTTAAGTACTATATTGATCCCTTTTTTGTTAAGACTGTACCTTGAATACAGTATTGTTGAATAACCCCAAGCTTATTACATACAGAGGCTTATTATTCAGTAACTACAGGGACTTCAGTGCAAACTGGTTAAACTATTCTTATGTTATATAAGTGTATAACAACGCTGGGGCCACCAGCAGGCCTTGGCCATTTAAGGGGTTTAACATACACTCTTCAAAAAAAGACCCTCAAAGGGTTCTTTTAGTGATGCCATAGATGAACCATGTCCTAAAGAGCCACGTTTGGAAACCAATTCATAAGTGTGAGGAATCTTTTAAAGGTTTAAAGGTTCTGTACCAATTCAAGTGTCCTTACTAACAACCTTCAACCTTCAACCACATTTCAAACATCTCATTTACAAATAATGATTCTCCAAAGAACCATCCATTGCAAGGCTTTTAGAGTCCCAAAAGTGGTTCAGTTATGAGATATTAATTTTGTTAGGAAATACTCAGAAAAGCACAAATCCATCAAAATTGTACTTAAGCCCATATGAGTGAGTAAATGGAACTAGTCACCATCCACCTCTGCTCTCTGAGGCCGCGCAATTGACTTTCTTCGTTGAACCTCCTCCTCGGTGCGTTCTCCTCTCCGGCCTGATTGGAGGACAATAATTCACTGCCCAGGTAAAATTGGAACAATAACTCAGACCATTAGTGAATTAGTTTGTTTTGAAAATCGCCCATTGATCGCGGGCTCCGCTGATTGGGTTGAGGCCGGCGTGGGCATTTAATTATCCCGACAGCGAGAGTGCTGAGGCATGACTTCTGAAGGTCAGGGCGCAGGAGAGAGCGGCTGGGTCCTAAATAAGGCAGCGCAACAGAAAATCCAGTGCAAACCCAGTTAGGCCTCTCTCTCCCGCTCTCGACCGGTCTGCGATTGTAAGTGGCAGGCCATTAGCGTGGCTGTCCAGACCAGGCAGAGAGCGCAGATCATTTTCATAATTTGCGTGGCTTGCACGCTTGACAGGAAGGATTGAGCTCTAGCTTCAGCAGCACTGCCTTCAAACTACCTAAGAGCTCACAGCGCTTCTTCTATTGAATATATGGAAACATAAATATTAATACAGCTTCATTTTTATACCTTGGTAGGATGTGAGATCATATATATGTATTACATATATGTGTAATTAAGTATATATGTAATAATATATGATGACATATATATATAGACTATTCTAAACATAATCCTAAATAGGAAATGTTTAAAAACATTTTGTATCATCAGGACCATTTTTTTTCTGTATTTCTCTGCTTTCTCTACCAAGTTAGGCCGGTTTTTGTCCTGAAAATATACAAAAACAAACACAGCCCCCCACACAGTCGACCCTGCTGGTGCTCGGTTGATTGACACACGTCTAAAGCTGACACTGCTGCCACCGCCGAGCTGCACTTTCATTTGAGTCTTGGTGAAAGATGTGCTGGGAAGGATTAGGATTCTGACATGGACTTGTTCTCAGCAAGCAAATATCTAGGTCATTGTAATGCAAGGATTAGGAACCGCAGGGTCCAACATTCCACACTGTACTGCGTAGGATATATATACTGTATTTGAAATTTAAAACTGTAGAGATGAACTGCAGGATAAACTCAAAATGAGAATTCTGTAATCTGCTCAGATTAAACAAATCAAAAACAGCGTCATTCAACGACTTGCTTTTGAAACACAAGAACTAGAACCGACTAAAGATAAAACTATATATATATACTTACACACACACATACATAATATAATGTAATCTAGAGGTTCTCTCAGCTGTATTGTATTAATTATTCAACAGCATATGGTCTTTGTGTATGGAGGTTTGCCCTAGTCCCAAATATAGGCCTTTACTGTCTGTGCAGATATTGTGATCTTTATTATCATTAAGTTATATATTCAATTTTTACTATGCAAAAACTGATATGTAATTATGTAAACAGTTACAAAGATGGTTACATACATAATGAGTAATATTTACATTTGCTTTACTGTTTGAGGAAGGGAGGATACACTGCATAGCTATGTTTTATATATGGTACTATAGTAATTCTACATTCTTAAAAAAGATGGTTCTTCAATAAAGACATAGACATACATAGAACCATAAACATTCAAAAAATACTTGCATGCTTCAAGGGTTCTATGCATGGTGAAATGATCCTTCAGAGTGAGAATTTCTTGAATAAGTCTCTATTTAGAACCATTTTGAAAAGGGTTCTGTATAGCACCAAAAAGAGTTCTTCTATTGTTACGATGTCAAGCCTGTAACAATGGACGGACCCTTTTTGGTGCTCTATAGAACCATATACAACACATTCTCCATCACTCTGAAGAACCATTTCACCATGTCTGCATAGAACCATTGAAGAACCGTCTTTTTAAGAGTGTAGAGCACAGAGTACCCACATTATCACCAAAATATACATTAAGGCCAGTTTTAGAGATGTATGGCTGGTGTACTTTGTCCATTGCACACCTTCAAAAAAAATGAAATATCATGGCGCAGTGCCAAAAGTATGTGGACACCTGCTTGTCCAGCTTGTTAGTGAGGTCAGGCACTGATGTTGGATGGTCAGTTCTGGATCACAGATCATCCCAAAGGTATTGGATGGAGCTCAATCGCTCCAGAGAACACAGTCCCACTGCTCCTCAGCTCAATGCTGGGGGGCTTTAGACTCCTCCAGCCCATGCTTGGCATTGGTCATGGTGACTTTAGGCTCATGTGCAGCTCGTCCAGAGCATCCCATTCTACTGGCCGTTGTTTTTCTATGGAGATCGCGCAAGCTCATTAGAAAGGCTGTCTGGATATTTTTGGACACATAGTGTATTTCTGCCATCCTTACTGTGAATAAGGCTACAGGAACTGATTGGCTGAGGCCGTCCCTGCTGTTTCCTCCCCCTGGACCTCGCAGTCCGCTCAATAAATCGCCACAAAGCGAATGACACTCTTGAATCCATCCCCCGACTCCAGGGGACGGTGAATACAAATAGGGGACAAGCCTCTTTCTCTGTGAACTTAGAGGAACTGAACAAAGCACTAGCCCCACGAGGTGTATGAATGAAGCAGGGAAGAAGAAACCACACAGAGTGTATTTACAGGGTCGTACAAATCCCTCCTTGTAATTTCCCTCTGTAGTAAACCAACAGGGATTGATTGAACGGGAAGCGAGCTTGGCTCTCCCAGGCAAAAGAACGCTGATTGAGCCTCTCTTTGGGTCAGGGAGCCATCATTCTTGTGCTTCCTAGACTGGATGTGTAAAGAGATGTTCTCTCTTTGTGTTATTTCACAGCTGACCTGGAATAATCAGGTTTGTGAATTACACCCTTGTCCGAATTTCCTGTCTGCAGCATGAAAATAAGCAGCAGCAGTTTCACACATTTAACCCACATTATTCAAAAATGTGGAATCAATGGGCCTCATTGACCAACTATTCTTAAAGAGAAATTTCTTCTTAAAACCCACTTATGCAGGTTTTACGAAGATTCTGGCGTTCAGCAGTGTTTTATATATATTTAGGATTTGTTCTTCGGTAAGAACAGAATCTACACACACTCTGCTGTTTAAGAACATGAATCTGACATGAATCTGACATGGACTTAGAACCTTTCTCAAGAACACATTTAGGAAATAACCCAGGAAGATCTTGGTGAATGAGGCCCAACAAGATGTAAAAGCTAGTTTTGTTGCAGATGAATGTCTAAAATGATTCTAGTCTGTTAGCCCTGTGTAGGGATGCCAGATATGTCCATATTTTCGAATGCGCTTTATTTATATAGCATGTTGTCAAACATTTCACAAAGTGCTTCACAAATGACAGAAATAAATTAAAATTACAAATATAAATAATTTAAAGACAGAAAGAAATAAGAAAATAAATCATTTCAAATGTAATAAAATGGAAACATCTTAAAAGTGCAAGTACAAGCAATAACAACTATGAATAAACTGTTAATTAAAAGCTAGTCATTTTAGTGCACAACTTTGTTACTGTGTCTTTAAGACTGATATATGTAAATTAGCTTTATTCTGATTGGCTGCCCTGTATTGTGCCTTATTTAAAAAGCAGTCCAGGCTATAACATTACTTATAACCTCAGCATGAACGAAACCTCGTATCTCCATTATTGTTGTTTTTCAGTTTTTGACATAATTTGAAAATGCCTGTTGTCCTTTACGTTGTGTGTAAATTTCATGGTAAATGGACCAAAAGAAACGGCCAAAAATTGCTCCGAAAAAATTCTGGTTCCATTGACTTACATTGAAAGTAGGGTATGTTTTCTCCTTCTCCTGTAAAGTTACAATTTTGGAGATACAAGTTTTTGTTCAGACAGCAGCGCTATACGCTTTTTTACCTTTAATGTAAGTTCATGTAATTAGAATTTTTTCCGAATACATTTAGTACATTTCATGAAATTGGGGAACAATGAAAAGGACGGCTGCTGTACTCAAATGATGTAGAAAAAAAAATAGATACAGCTACAATATATGTAAATGTGTTGTTTTATGACATCACAGAACAGTTAATTGTAAAAAGGGCTGTTTTTGCTGATTATTGTCCATATATGGGGAAGTGAACTCCACTTTGTGGAGTGAACTGCATGTTTTAAAACTTGAATAATCTTTACAAACTGTCAAATGTCAGATCTTATTTAAAAAAAAATATATAATAAAAAATAATAAATAAAAATAAGAAGTAAGTTCAGTTTTCCATGATGTGGGCCCTTTAATCTACCGTGCTTTGTTTCAGTCATTTTGCTGAGACAGGCACTGTGTCATGGGGCGACGTGCCTGAAATCCCTCGCCAAATGAATCAACACTGAAAGCGCATATTCACGTCCTTCAGGGCGAAATTTGTCTGATTCACAAGCAGCATGTGTCTGACTCAACGGGAGACGAGCAGAACATGAAGGGCGACGGCGGGAAGCGAATGAGTGTTTATAGTGAAGTCTCTCGGCGTGTGGACGCGGCTCGTCATTGTCTTTCTCTCCTGCGCTTCGTAGAAACGACTTAATGCGTGCAGCACAGTAATTATTGCATAAATAGGCAAAACACTTGGTCTGGCTGTATTATTTCAAGGTTTGCTCCACTCACAGCGGCTTCATTGATACGCTGTTTGACCTTCGCCCTCGTGTCTTTGTGTAGCACATGCAATTTTCAGGATTATACAGCAGAAGGAGTGTTGCGTTATGAGATATGACAGCGCTGTACCTCTGAGACACGTAAGCAGGGACACACTCTTTATGCCTTATGACATAAAATAAATCACAGAGCAGTTCTGCTTCATATCTGTGCTGTAAACCATCTGCACACAGTCATTATTTCAGAGATAGAACATGAGAGGGAGTGCGTTATCGCAAATGGCATCACGGCTGTGATTCGGTCGCAGGCATGAGCTGAAGGCGTGTACAGGAGTTCATGATGTTATTCACCAAAACATAGTGTCTATTGCTTTTATACAACAGTGCTGACATGTAGGAGAAGCAAAGAAGCCCTGACTATTGGATCTAAGATGCTTTAAAGGGGAATTCCACCATTTCTTTCCTAAAAGTCTGCATAATTCAATGGTTGAAATATGAACTATTTCATTCAAAGTGGTTTGATGCAAAATGGTTCATTTGTATAGAAGCTGTAGAGGCTCTGATTTCTTTACAGTGGTGGTAAAAGGGACCAGGGGTCCTGATGTCTACAACACCTTTTTGGTTGGTGATGGTAAAATAGTGGTAAATCTGAAAAAAAAACTGAAGAAAATCAGATTTTGTCAGTATTCTGATTAACACATTTATATGCACTTGAGTAATCAGATAATGGGGAAAACTCTGGGTCTACATGAGTCAGGCAGTAATCAGATTTCTGCTTTTCAACCAGCCAATAAACTCACAGAAGAAGAAGAAGTGAAACTTCATGACGCAGCTTTTTTTAAAAAAACATTGCACCACTTTACCTGAAAATACGAACATACGTCATCTAGAAGATGACGGATTTTTAAATCCTTAATTTTGTCAAACATGTAATTTGTTTCAGCGCTGTTCCAAAAGTGTTGTGATGCATCTTGTGGTGACGCTGCTCGCTTATTTCCAGTACCGCAGTCTGTTTTGCACATGCACAGACTGAGAAATCTGAAAGAAATCAGAGTAAGAGTTTACATGCACTTAGAAATCTGATTACAGAGCTAAAACCCAGCTCTTTTTATCGGATTTCTGAGTATGGTGTTTACATGATCATTTTAATAATCGGATATATAAATGCACTCAATGTCACCAGGCAGTGTATTCATAACCATTTCAGGTAATAACTTTCTGTGATGTAGCTTTTAGAGGTCTTCAACTCTTCAGACATCTGGTTCCTATCGCTGTCGCTGTGAACAATTCTTGCTTACTAAGTTTAAGCATTTCGCATCAAAGTACTCTGATTGACTTTGTTTACATCTTAACCATATAATTATGCAGTATTTTTGAGAAATCGGTGGAGTTCTCCTTTAACATTGGCCAATTCTTCCAGCTAAAAAAGTAGTGCAGCATAGCTGGGTTTTATTTTGGACATTTGTTGGGTATTTGACTTTCTCTCTTCGTGTCAATGGACAGAAAATAAATAGTAAAAAATAGAAATGGACAATCATGTGCAAAAGTTTGAGCACCCCTAATCAAATGACGCTTAACACGGCCTCTACAGGGAACAAACTTCAAATATGGCATTTTCTGCTCATTTTAGTGTGCAATTTCTATAGTTACACACAAACACACACACACACACACACACACACATGCACACACACACATATATAATAATAATATGAAATGTGCCGAGCCAATATGTTCAATTCAGCAAATAAATGGTAATTATCTATTAAAATCAACAAAACATGAAATGTGATGGGAGCGCCCAAACTTTCTCATTCTCCTATATACTATTACTGTTTTAAGTCCACATGTGCACTTAAGAGGTTAAAATCAGCGTGTGCTGCGGGTAGCATTTCGATTCTTTGTTCAGTTTTTTTTTTATTTGTTCATTTATTCTACATTTATATGAGGATCTTTCTGTGGACTAATCTGAGATATATTATTCCCCAGCAGTCCTGAAAGAAAATCTCCCCCTACTCTGTGTCCTCTAGCACATAAATATTCTTATAGACTCTTGGGTAAATACACCACATACATCATACAGAAGTATCCCATTACCTATGCAGCTCCGCCATTTCAACCAGAAGCTTTAGCCGCCTCTATAATACTATTTCACTGTGCTACACAGTCCACTGGTGTTGGTGCTGCTTAGTGAGCTCAATAGTCCACATTCACATACATACAGTCCAACTCTGGGTGAAGGAATGGACCTGCGGTGGTCGCTTTTCAGTGATGGTGCTTGGATGCCTGTAAAAATGCACTGATGTATTATGATGCATTGTTCTCAAGTTGGTGATTCAACTGCATATATATATATATATATATATATATATATATATATATATATATATATAAACAATGCTGACTGACCAAAATAATTCAAATGAATCAAGACACTGAATCGTTTCCTAAAGACTCATAATAGAATTGAGGGTGCACTGAATCACTTTGCGCTGAATCATTTTTCAAGGAACCATGATCAAAACAAACTTTGGAGAATTTTCAAATTCCATGTTGCATTGAATCATTTTCTGATTTAATCTTAACTGAATCAAGTCATGGTGAAATTTATGATTTCATAATACACTGAATCATTTCCTAAAGATTCATAATTTATTTGAATCATGGTAAAGTTTGTAATTTCGTTACCCATTGAATAATTTCCTAAAGAACCAAAATGATGGAAATGTGTGCTTTCAGTTTATGTGTTTAAAGAATTGCAGTTGGACTGAATTATAGTAAATTCGATTTCTTGATACACTGAATCGTCTCCACATGAGTCATAATTGAAAGGAATCACGGTGAAGTTAATAGATGATGCATTGAATCATTTCTCATAGAATCATGATTTCGTTGTGAAATTTGAGCTTATTGTGCGTTGTTTTATTTCCTGAATAATACCAAATATTTAATTCCATGCCTAGAATTACATTTAAAATAATCATGTGGAATTTGAGGTTTCAAGATGTCCCGAATCATTTCCTATAGAGTCCTAGTCAAATCAAAATGCTGTGAAATGTGAGTTTATATGTTGCACTGAATGATTTCCTAAAGAACTGTAATCAAACTGAATCATGGTGAAATGTGAGATTTCATTTTGTGCACTGAATCGATTTGCAAAGAATCATAAACTGAATTGTGATGAAATTTGTTAATAATTTCCTAAAGAATCCCAATCAAATTGAATTGTGGTTGAATTTGCAATTTCATTATGTCCTGAATCGTTTCCTAAAGAATCATAATTGGATTGAATGTTTAATTTTCAATTTCATGATGCACTGAATCATTTCCTAAAGAATCAAATGATGGCGAGGTCAGAGATTTCCCCCTGTAGAGCAGACTGAACTGAAAGTGCGGTGTGTGAATGCTACAGTGACGCCCCTCAGGCAAAGCAATCAAACCTGAATAGCTCCAATAAAGACATGCAGTTGGTGCGAGTACGTTGTTACTGGCTGGAGGTTCCTCTGGGGGATTAGAATGATGTCATTTGGAGATGGCTGTGGTGATGAGTTTGTGTGTGTGTGTGTGTGTGTGTGTGTGTGTGTGTGTGTGTGTAGCAGCTTGAGGAACCACGCTTGAGAGCTATCTCATTAGCATTGGAGGTTGAAAGGCCGCAGGTTGGCACAGGGTTACCTAACAGACTCGCTGTCCTTGTAAACCACATCATGCTGTATGTGTGACGTTCTATGAGTTTTAAAATGAGTAGAATTACCTAAAGGGAGTATGATGAATAGGACCAAGTAATGCAACAAACATTACCAAAAGTTGGTTACTCAGACACATAGATGCCGGAGAAAGCACATTAAAGGGCCCATGTCCTACATTTTTCCCCTCTGAGGTCCACTCATGATGTTTGTGTGGTTTTATTAATCAAAAATACAAAGTATTTCATGTTTATGTCCATTTTCAACCTCTCGTTTTGCCTTAGAAATACAGCCTGTTTTTGTCACGATGCATTCAGAGCTTACATCATTGAAAACTTTCCTAAATTCCTAAACTAACCTTGGTTTGAATTCACAGTTTTTGTGATGTCACAAAAACTAAATGCATTCACATATATCCACTTATTTGGCCTCAGGTCAGTGTAGCCCCACCCATCCACACTGAAGTTATGTGGAGTGTTTCAGTCTGGACTGCTTTTAAAATGAGGCACAATCAGAACAGCTCATTTACATATCAGTCTTAAAGGTACAGTATCAAAAAAACAACCAGTTTAATTGTAAAGGATAGAGAGAGCTTATGAGAACATTATAAGAGGTGAATTTCTCTCTACGATGACCATTTTAAATAGGAGCTGTTGGAAGAAAGAGAGGATGTTGAACATGATATTGCTGACTTTTGTTATTCTGCCCCACCTGCTGGTGCAGAGTGTTGTAATGAAAAGTCAGAGGAGGTTTTAGAGGCGGGGCTAAAGTAATTAACAAGAATTTGTGTTTTAAATGATGTGATGAATTATGCTTAACCCCATAAAATCCCTTAAGGCTTATTATTCAGTAACCACAGGGACTTCAATGCAAACTGGCTGAGCTATTCTTAGATAATTGAAGTGTGTAATAAAACTTTGGGCCTGCCGGTGGGCCTTGGCCATTTAATGTTAGTATGACTAATATGATCACTAACAAAGTAAAAAGGGAAATTTTGGAAATTTCAATATATGTAAATGAGCTCTGTTACGATGGGCTGCTCAATCTCATGCCTCATTGATAAACTTAGGCATGAAACACTCCTTATAACTTCAGCATGAATAGGTGGGGCTAAACTATGCTAGGCTGAATAGGCAGATATATGTTCATGCATCTCCATTTTTGTTGATTTTTGTTTTTCGACCAGCTGTGTGTGTGAACTTCAAGATGAATGGACCAATAGAAATGCTCTAAGAGCACTTGGAATAAAATCTCTTTACATTAACTTACATTGAAAGTTGATAGGGTTTTTGCCTTTTTCTGTAAAGTTACTATATTTGAGATACTTGTTTTCCTTTGGGCAGCAATAATATGCAAATGTGTAAAATCACAAAAATAGTGAGGTCAAAATCTTAGATTCCATATGTGGATTATATAGATTAGACAGTTAATGGTACATTTTATAACGGTAATAATAATAACATCATTAATAATAACTCACCTGTGTTTGTATATCTCATGACAAATGGACCAATAGAAATGCTCTTAAAGCGCTTGGAATAAAATATAACAGAGCTCATTTACATATATTAAAATTTCCAAGGTTTCCCTTTTTACTTAGTTAGTGATCATATTGGTCATACTAACCTCTTAAATGGCCAAGGCCAAACATTTTATTACACACTTCTATTACCTAAAAATAGCTTAGCCTGTTTGCATTGAAGTCCCTGTAGTTACTGAATAATAAGCCTTAGTATGTTGAAATATTAGAGTTGAAATCTTATATTCCATATGTGGACTATATGGATTAGACAGTTAATTGTACATTTTATAACTGTAATATTGTTTTCACTGCATCAAATTCCTTCATTTCGAAGTAGCGATTCAGATTTCAGTGATACGGGCCCCTGAAGCGAAATGCATGGAGCCTGTCTCCTCTCCATGTTTCTCCCTTTCAATTAAATGATGCATTGTTACGTTCTGACAGCCAACCTCAAATTAGTCTAAACTAATTATCTTAAAGGGCCCCTCATTAGGTTCCTTTACCGCAGATTTGTCATCGCCGTCGCGGCGCAGACGCCTGCAGTGAGCCTGGCTGTCTGGCCTAGGAATCTTTATTCATTAACCCGTCATAGACAAGCTAACAAGACGGGAGCGCTTGTTATTTCATTGTCTGCGCAGGTCGCATTTACCTAAATTACACATTGCTGCAAGATGTACACGCTAAAATGTCTTTTGCGAGGGTGTACGGGATTATATTGTGAAAGGCCAACATGGAAATCAGTCATTTTTTGGTACTCATGATAATGCAAGGGTTTTCCCCCCAAAGACATCATTATTTATGAGCTGGCGTTTTTATTATGCAAGTAAATGTATAATTTATAACGCTCTGCATCATTATGTATTATTCATAATGTTTGCTTTTTTCTAAAGGCTGCTCAGGTTGCTCTCAAGCGTCTAAATATATACGACCACTGCTTACAGTGACTGGAATAACACTGGAAAAAAGGAGAAACATGTTGGGAAGAATGTAGGGTTACATTTTATTTGAAAGCTATCTGCATAGGGATATTATAACACGTGCATTAACATTGAATAGCATATTTAAAAAGCAATGCTTGAGTGTTTATGAATGGCTTACATCAACATTCACAAGATGATGTTCATCAAGATGTTTTATGAAGCAAATGACGTTGTGTTGACCTAAGAGCTCTTACAATTGAGTGAGTAGTAGTAGAGTGAGTAGCAGAGGTGTTACCCACTACGCTATACCAACCAAACTGGACTGCTTTGTTTTAAAGAAAACATATTGACATGTATGGTCTTTTGATGGTCCCCTGCCTTTGTGCTAGAACCACCAAACTTTGCAGGGTCGCAGAGCCTAAAATGTAGATTTTTGCTTGTGCTTTTTGGATCTGCACAGCATTTGCTCAAACAGATTTTTTTTTTTCCCATAGGAATGAATGGGGGACTGTTCAACATACTGAAACTGAACAATTGCTCTTATACTCCTCTTATACCTCTATCTCTTCTTCCACCACAGTTAGTATACAATGTATAGCCGAAAGTTTTTAGATAACCCTTAGCAACCACATGGGATACCATAGAAACACCTTAGCAACCACCTGGGATATCATAGAAACACCTTAGCAACCACCTGGGATAAGAACAATGGACCAGCAACACATTAGAAACCATGTGGCATACAACAGCAACAGCCTAGCATGTTAAAGTCTTGTGTTTTTGACTCTTCTAAACAGGTTCATCACTGTGCATTATGCTTTATTCATTATGAGCCATTTTAGCACATATTTGGAGGTTTGTTATGGGAAAATCTCCAATAATTGCATTATTAGGTTTAATTAGTAATTAAGCATGAATCAATCACCTAACTTCACACAACATCTTCTGACTTACCGAGTTTATTACTTTGGATATACAGTTCAATAACTTCAAGATATGTTCCATAATTTAAGGTTTTAGTCATCAATTAAAGGCTAAAAAGTGGTTAACAAGTTTTCAGTAAGAACACATGAGCTCAGGATATTTACATTAATATTGCATTTGTGATGCAAAATGATTTATTGAGATTTCGTTTAGCATTTTTAGACTCTAAAATAGTCACTTGGTGCTACCTAGAACCCTTAGGAATATACTGTTGCTCATTGTACATTAATAAGATGTGAATATAAGTAATTCATTCATACTATTTAATTTACAAGGTCTAAAGTGTTTGTACTTATTAATTAATAATGTAATTAACTAATAATGTAATTAATTGTGATTTTCACTAATGCAGGTCATTTAAACCCCAAATTTGATGTCAAAAAGATTTTAACTAATCCCCAACATGTGTTCTTTAAAATATAGTCCTACCAATTCGACAAATTTCTATCACTTAGGTTTAAAGAGTCCTCACACACCGATCAGGCATAACATTATGACCACCTCCTTGTTTCTATGCTCATTGTCCATTTTATCTGTTCCACTTACTATACACTTACCAGCACAACACACACTAACACACCACCATGTCAGTGTTACTGCAGTGCTGAGAATGATCCACCACCCAAATAGTACCTGCTCTGTGAGGGTCCATGGGGGTTCTGACCACTGAAGAACAGGATAAAAGAGGGCTAACAAAGTATACAGAGAAACAGATGGACTACAGTCTGTAACTGTAGAACTACAAAGTGCACCTATACAGTAAGTGGAGCTGATAAAATGGACAATGAGTGTAGAAGCAAGGAGGTGGTCATAATGTCATGCCTGATCGGTGTACATATGTCATACAGAGCCTTATGTTAGTAGCCTTCAAGTGAAGTGTTACTGAATCTAATGCCTATTTAATGAAGGTTCTTAATGTGTCCCACAGCGTAATGATGTAAGGCTCTTCTTGGTATTTCACAAAGGAATTTTTATGTCTTCCGCACTTGCAATCCTGAGTGGGTCTTTGTAATCAAAGAACATTTCCCAGAATAACATAAAAAACCCATGTGCTTTTGTTTTTACAGCCGCTTTTATTGTCTGTAATGTCCTGTAGTGCATTGTCTCGCATTGTGTAATGCTGTATGAAAAGGAGAGATTTCTACGTACAATAGAACTAATGGAACAGTACAGGGTTGGGGCTTCCATAGCTGGAGGGAAAAGTTGTTAAGCTTAATTACAGCTGAAAATGGCTTCCTTATCAGAGAGCATAGACACGACTCCGCTGGCTAAGAGATAATAAAGAGTGGTAGTGACATATGTTAGGCTGGGTACATTTAGCTCGCTTTAATAGAGAGAAAGGCCCGGCCTTGTCAAGTCTTGTTTCCGCCACCTCGTGCCAAAACACTGTCTCAGCATCAAAAAAAGAAAGATGGCACACTTAGCAATGGGAGCTTGTGATATCAGTGCTGAATTCTTTATCGCATTCATTTGTGCTTCAGCATTGCAGCGCAAACACAGTGCTGGGCTTTCTAAGCATTAAAAGCACTACAATTGTCTTAGTGGCCGCTTCATTGAAGAGCTCCACCTTGCTAATGTACAGTTGTAGTGTTTTTCCACTAGGCAGTAGAGTAAGTTGCTGTTATAAACCATTGATCATGCATTTTATCATCTTTTCCACCATATAATACTTGAGTACTTGAGTTTAATTACTCTTCTTAACTCTCACAAACTAGCCGGAATCACTGTCTGTGACTCTCACTGCAAAACCACATAGAGTAAAAGGTAAACCAGAAGCTTTTTCATTGTTTACTATCAGCATTAGTGATGCATGAAAATCTATATGACCACCATCCAACCTCCAGACAACCCCACTTACTTTTTCAGTGGTGGGATTGGAAGTGGACACAGGGTATGGCTAGTTCTGGGTCCGGAAAGCTAACCATGCCATGCTATACTGCAGAGTTTGTATTCTATAACCTCTTGCCCTTCATCAGTGGCCAGTGTCTGAACACAGAGGCGCTCTTGGCTGGATATTTTTAGGTGATGGACCACCTCAACCTAGTCTTGCAAGGCCAAATTTGATCTTATAACAAGAATACACATCTGCGGGCTACTTGTTATTTTTAGTGCTAGATTGCGAGGGTAGACCCCCTTAAAAAACCCACCCCCAAATTCCTCTTGCCAATATTCTTTTAATGTCCAGAGGTCAGTGGAAAGCAGAAGCAAGCTAACAAAATGATATCAGCTTACAGATTCTTCACACTCAAAAAAAAACATCCACATGCCAGTTTTTGAGGTCTGCCTTCATTAGATGTTTAGAACTGTTGGTTTAGAACTGAGTTTGTTCCCACCCTAAAAAATCTACGTTCCAACCTACATTCATTGTCCTCAGAAGTTCTCGCTATGAGATCACGTCTGGCCTTGCATGTCTACTCTCTATCTAGCACTGTCATGTCAGAGTCACTGCTGTGTTCAGAACGGACCACAACCCAAATGGACAACAGCAGCCCTGTGGTCAGACCGATGATGAATGAGGTAGAGGAGGACTGACAAACTGTGCAGCAACACATTGGCTACAGTCTGTGATTGTACACTGAAATAGTAGAGCAGTAAGATAGTTGGAGCTTCTAAAATGGCCAGTGAAAGTACAGGGTAGGTGTTTCTAATAAAATGGCCAGTAAGTGGAAGAACAACGTAGGTGTTTCTAATAAAGTGGCCAGTAAGTATAGTACAAGGTAGCTGTTTCTAATAAAGTGGCCAGTGAATGAAATTGCAAATAGTCCTTTCTAATAAAGTGGTCAGTAAGGGGAAGCACAAGGTAGGTGTTTCTAATAAAGTGGTCAGTAAGTGGAAGTACAAGGTGGGTGTTTCTAATAAAGTGGCCAGTGAGTGGAAGTACAAGGCTGGTGTTTCTAGTAAAGTGGCCAGTGAGTGGAAGTACAAGGTGGGTGTTTCTAATAAAGTGGCCAGTAAGTGGAAGTACAAGGCCGGTGTTTCTAGTAAAGTGGCCAGTGAGTGGAAGTACAAGGTGGGTGTTTCTAATAAAGTGGCCAGTGAGTGGAAGTACAAGGTGTTCGAAAAAGTGGGGCAAGGTGGTGTTTCTAATAAAGTGGCCAGTAAGTGGAAGTACAAGGTGGGTGTTTCCGATAAAATGACCAGTGAGTGGAAGTGCAAGGTGGGTGTTTCTAATAAAGTGGCCAGTAAGTGGAAGTACAAGGTGGGTGTTTCTAATAAAGTGGCCAGTAAGTGGAAGTACAAGGCCGGTGTTTCTAGTAAAGTGGCCAGTGAGTGGAAGTACAAGGTGGGTGTTTCTAATAAAGTGGCCAGTGAGTGGAAGTACAAGGTGGGTGTTTCTAATAAAGTGGCCAGTAAGTGGAAGTACAAGGCCGGTGTTTCTAGTAAAGTGGCCAGTGAGTGGAAGTACAAGGTGGGTGTTTCTAATAAAGTGGCCAGTCAGTGGAATTACAAGGTGGGTGTTTCTAATAAAGTGGCCAGTAAGTGGAAGTACAGCTTTCCTAGCCCTCGACTCTACAATACTAAGGAATACTCAAACAGAATCTGTAGCTGCTCTAAATCATCTAAAACCACAGGGATCACAGAGATGTTTGAATGTCTGCTCCTTCTACTGTTCCAGAAGCTTTATCCAAGCCTTCTGCTGCATAGGCCTGCATTTATTATTGCACATCTCAATTCATATGTGGTATCCACGCACAGCGGCTAATTGCGCAAGTGAATCTAATGCGATAAATTCATGTGCCGATACACGCTCTGTGTTAATTAGGTTCCAGGAGACGGCTCCCCGAACTCCTCCACAAACTCCATGTCACAACATGTCATAAAGCAGCCTCTTAACCTTGTCTGAACTTATCATGCCACCAATTAGTCTGAATAAAGTGAAGGCCGCACATCCCCCCTTGTAATCCGTTCTCGTCTGTGAAAAGGGCAGCGGGCCTTGTTAGTATGGAGCGCTGCGAGCTGAGCCGGGCAACAGCCTGCAACCCAGAGCACGTCATAGTGGCTGTATTTGTTTCATTATGCTCTCTTTTGGTGCTTAATTTGTGAAAGGGCAGAAAGAGAGAAGTAACAACCTGTAATATATGTAAAAAAGCCTTTTTGACCATATGGCCTCATTAGATTATGTCCATAGAATAAACGGGACCTCCATTGTGTTGTTATAAAGATTTAATCATTGCAAGTTGTTATTATTGTTCTACTATTATTCAAATATTGTTCTAACATTGCTTGATTGATGACAAAGTTACATCATGAAATACTTTTACATTCATTACATATATTATTGACATGTATGATGTTCATGATATTTGCAAAGTTTTATGTCATAAAAACAGTTGTAATACATTTTTATGACCTACAGCTAAACTGCTGTAGACTATAGACTGAATAGATGGAAAAAGGTACAGTCGAGTGCAAAAGTTTTAGCACCCCTAGTCAAATTGTTTTTTTTTGTTTTTTTTAAGTTAAAATATGGAGAATCCTTATATTTTAAATAAAATATCTAATATAAAATTTAAAAAATGTGCTTAAACTTTTGCACAGGCCTCTCTTTATGTTTTGTTTTATTTTCCAATATGTTAAATTCAGCATACAAACAGTAATAGTGCATTAAAGTTCACACTTTGCTCTGTGTAGAGGATGTTTTCACTTATTTTCAGTTGGACCATGGGCCCCAAAAATTTTGTATGCAACTGTAAATGCTTTGGTTTTTGTGACAAAAACAATGATCTCAAAACAGGCTACTTACTCTCCATGTATGGACTGTATGATGGTATGTTTTGAAACTTTTTACGTACTACGTCACACTTTTCTATCCAAAAAGTGAGGAAATGTAAATTTCCTGCCTTACAGGCTCTTGAATCTAAAAATACACCATGCTTTTGTTTTCGCCGACAATAACTTTGACTTCTAACATTTTATTGCCTTTTGGCTCGACTAATATTCCTCTCTCTGTTTCCCCTTCCCTCTCTTTCTCGTTCTCTCTCTCTCTCTTTCCTCCAGGTCTCCATAGAATGGAGCGAGAATGAACAGAGAGCGGCTGAAGGAAAAGCATGAACTGGAGGGTCATTGAGGTCACTTGCTTCCTGTTTATATGGGACCATATAACAGTTCAGTCTTCCCGCCAAGACCCCTCGGCCAACGAGCAGCATGTCACCAAGCAGTTTGATTGGCTCATCTCCGACCGCGGCCCTTTCCACCACTCGAAGGGCTACCTCTCCTTCGTGGAAAGATTCCGCCAAGGATTTACGACCCGATATAAAATTTATAGGTGAGTGCGGCTTTGGCATTTTTAAAGGTGCTGTTTGTAGTAGTGAGAGGATCCTGATCGTTTTCTGTCCCCTCTTTTTCTACCTTCTCCTACCTTCGCCTATCAGGGTTTCCTATGAATCTGAAGTTGAGAAATGTTCATACACTGTAAAAATAATATCGCTGCTGTCGAAGAAAACCTCCAAAATGATAATTTAATAGGAAAAGGAAAAACCTGCTTTACTTTTAATGTAAGTCAATGGAACCAGACCTGTTTCCAAGTCATTTTGGTCCATTCTTTATGGAATTTACACACAGTGTAAAGGCCAACAGGCAGTTTAAAATTATGTGAAAAACTGAAAAAACGACAAAAAACGAGACACAAGGTTTTCTTCAAACAGCGGCGATATGTTGTTTTAATAAAAGTAAATAACTTGCCTGCCTTCACATTTTCAGTGAACATGAAACACTGAAGAGCCCATATCTTAGGTTTTTTTTAATACTCTTTAATTCTCAATACTACCATGAAAAACATTACTATTTACATTACATAATAAACTAGATTGGCTAAAGCCAATATAATCCTTCATTTTCTTCTCATAATTATTCTACATTCAAAAAAATTGCAATGCTACTTCTCCTAAAGCTAAAGATAGAACCACTGAACTTTGCAGGATTGTAGAGCCAACACCCAAATACATTTTTTAACCAATTGAACATATGGTTTTCATCTCAAATGATCTTATACTATCCCACATGCATATTAGATACAAATTCACTTACTTATTAGCACACATATAGACACACATTAACAACTGCTATTGATACCATAACAACACTTAGGAGCCACTTGGAATAGCACAGCAATAATGTAGCAACAACTTAGCAAAACTGACTGGGGTGACATAGCAATGACCTTGCAACCAACTGGGATAGAACTGTCTAGCAACAGTTTAGCAACCACCAAGGATACCATAGTGGTGGTCTACCAATGCCTTAGCAACTACCTGGGATACCACAGCAACCCCATAGCAACACCTTAATAACCACCAGAAATACCTTATCTATGGCTTAGTAATACCTTAGCAACCACCAGGAATACTATATTCACAGCTTAGTAACACCTTAGCAACCACCAGGAATACTATATCCACAGCCTAGTAACACCTAAGCATTCACCTGGAATATTATATCCAAAGCTTAGTAATACCTCAGCAACCACCTGGAATACTACATTCACAGCTTAGTAACATTTTAGCAACCATCTGGAATACTATATCCACAGCCTAGTAACACCTAAGCAATCACCTGGAGTACTATATCCACAGCTTAGTAATACCTTAGCAACCACCTGGGATACTACATCCACAGCCTAGTAACACCTAAGCAACCAGCTAGAATAGTATATCCACAGCTTAGTGCACCTTAGCAACCACTGGAATACTAAATCCACAGCCTAGTAGCACCAAAGCAACCACCTGGAATAGCATATCTACAGCTAAGTGCCACCTTAGCAACCACCTGGAATACTAAATCCACAGCCTAGTAACACCAAAGCAACCACCTGCAATAGTATATCCACAGCTTAGTGCCACCTTAGCAACCACCTGGAATACAAAATCCACAGCCTAGTAACACCAAAGCAACCACTTCGGATAGCAAAGCAACACCCACCAACAGCTTATTAACCAACAGGAATAACACAGCATGTGCCTAACAACACCTAAGAAACCACCTGGGATAGAATAGCAACAGCATGGCAACACCTTAGCAACCATCTGGAACAGCACAGCGATGCCCTAGCAACAAATTATAAACCACCTGGGATAGCATGAAAACAACCTAGCAACACCTTAGCAACCCCTTAGGATGCCATTGGATTGGCTAAATTCACAGATATATGTATTTGTTATGTGACATCATAAAAACAATCTGTTTTTGACACTTAGCTTCCGTAAATGGACAGTATAGACTAGTACATTTTGTTCATGTTTCCAAGATATGAAGCTAACAGTAATCCGTGTTTATGTTAAGTTTGATAATATAAAAAAAATTGGAAGGCAAACAGGTTATTTACGCTTTTTATATATTTTACAGTGTAAAAGCTGGGCACCAAAAAAGCTTCCAGCAGCCTCAACTCCGAGTCGTTTATCAGCGTAAAGAACTGCAGCGAGCTCCACAGTGTTAGGACCTTATTTTTCCTCCTCATTTAAGAAAGAGCACTGCTTCCACTCTTATCAGCCTCTCACTCCTTTTACACCTCCTTTGTACATCCTTTCTACAAAATAATAAGTGGCGCCGCTGCAAGTCCCGGACAATATATTGCTGTTGTGGCTTCCCAGCACAAAAGTGGATGTGATTCTATCTCAGGTTCCCTCAGTTTCAGTGCTTTCCTGAACAAATTCTAGTTTTTCTGCACACGTGGCTGTTTTGTACAGCAAGAAATATGGTGATCAGCATTTATTGGAAAGCAGCTCAAGAACTGAGCGCGAGGAACCGGATTGAGGAGTGGCCTGACTAAGCTGAAATCAAAGGCAGATTTGCACTGTAAAAATAGCTTAGAGTGTGAATACTCAAAGGCGTATTATGTGCATTGATTATTAGATGTTGGCCATTAGCTTTAATGAAACGCTCTTGTAATGAAACACTCCTAATGAAGCATTATTGTTGGTGGATTAGCACGTCCGCTAGTCTGTATTCTCTCATATAGGCTAGGGTTTGCCAGTTTGTCAGATTTTTTTCCCCCATGAAAGAGGCAACTCAACCCGCTTCTAGGATCCTGACCCATGATTTGTACAGTGCTGTGCAAAAAATCCACTCTTTTATTTGATTTCAAGTCCATTAAGTACAAGTTATTATTTAATTTCTTTCAGCCTCCATTCTTTTCAGGAGACTCGCTTTCAGATTCTTGAAGACATCTGCAGGAATATTTTTTCCACCACTCCAAAGTTCAGTCGTAGAAGTTGGTTGCACTGCTTCTCACAATACAAGTAGTCCCGATCACATGAAATAGTGCTGACCTCAGACCTCTGTGGTGGTCAGTCAGGTGTTCTGAGAGCACCAGCAGCTTCTTTGATTTCCTCTTGAAATCTGAAGTAAGAGTGGAGCTTGATTTTCTTTCTCTCTAAGACAAAAGCTTTAAGTGCTGTTTATCCGATGGGGACACTTTTGGTGGTCTACCAGGCGTTGCAGGTGGTTGTTAGGAGGTTGTTAATCATTTTTTGGACTCCGGTTTGTAAGATCTCCATTTCTCAGAGTTTTGGCTTCCATTCTTTTCAGGAGACTCACTTTCAGATTCTTGAAGAAATCTGCAGGGATATTTTTTACATTTTTCAAAAGTTTAGTCTTAGAAGTTGGTTACACTTTCTGCTTCTCACAATACAAGTAATCCCAAACACATTCAACGAAGCTGAGCTCTGACCTCTGGGGTGGTCACTCAGTTGTTCTGAGAACACCAGCAGCTTCTTTGTTTGATATCCTCTTGGAATCTGAAGCAAGAGTGGAGCTTAATATTCTTTCTATCGAAGACAAAAGCTGTAAGTGCTGTTTGTCTAACAGGGACAGTTTTGGCGTCTGTCAGGTCTTCCAGGTGGTTGTTAGGGGGCAAATTTTCTCTGTAGCTTTTGATGATTTTTGGACTCCAGTTTTTAAGAACAAGTTTTTCTTTTCCCAGAGTTTCAGCTTCTATTCTTTTCAGGAGAGTCACTTTCAGATTCTTGCAAAATCTACGGGGATATTAAAGTTCAGTCTTTGAAGTTGGTTACTCTTTCTGCTTCTTACAATACAAGTAGTCCCAAACACATTCCCAAAGACAAAAGCTGTAAGTGCTGTTTATCCTATGGTGACACTTTTTGTGGTCTACCAGGTGTGTCAGGTGGTTGTTAGGAGTCCCATATTCTCTGGAGCTTTTAATCATGTTGGGCAGCTTTGGAAACTCCTGTTTTTTTTCACTTAGTGTCGTTTGATCCCTCCTACATGCAAATGGAAAAGAGAGAAAAGTCACTACTTCACTGCAGCAATAATACATTTACTTTAGTTTGGAGTTGGGACACTTTACCTACCTCTGGACAGCGTCCATGCTTTCCAATCCACATTACAGACCTCTATTGTCCCCCTATTGAACAAAAGCTGGTGCCTATCTTTTGTGAAGCATATCGCTACACTTGGCAAGTTGCAACTTCAAAACAAGCCCTTAAGTTAATGGGATAAAAAAGCAGTGTAGAGGAAAAGCTGGAGACTAAAAGCAGCCCGCATTGCTGGCTTTGTTTCCGAGCATCTGCAGTGCATTAAAGGATAAAAATCGTGACTGGGCATCTGACTGGCAGAGCGGTTTTAATCTGTGAACCGAGAAGGCGTGTTCTACCTTGCGTGCAGGATTAGCTGATGGCAGGTGTGGCGGGTAATGTGTGTAATGTGTCACCCTGTCCATAACGTTTCTTTGTTTGCAATTAAGAAGAGTAGAAGTTAAAGAAGTCAATGCTAATTGTGGCTGTAGGCATTGTTCTCTGTCTAGAATGCTGATTGCAGAGAGCTTTGGTGAAAAGTCATTCTTTGACTTTACTTGGTTCAAATTCAATTTGTATACATTTGAATACCTTGATTTTAATTAAAATCCCTACCGAAACTCATCTGGAATTGTGATTTGCCACACAATGTTTGCTCAAGGCTCATTGTGTATTACAGTGACCACAATTGTCCATTGGTAGGGCTGCACATTATTACTTGTGCTTTTTAATAACAATGTAGTTACACATTAACAATGAATGCAACAACAATGTAACTACTGGTGATGTATTTCCTGTGACAGGTGAATTTCAGTAGTGCAGCTATAAATATACATATGTTGAAAAAGTTATAACAGCATATGTTCTCTTATGTAATTACACATGTGTAATAGGTTGAGGGTAATTACATCATTTTTGTAATTATACAACATATTTTAACATGGTAATGTGATCAAATATCAAACTTAGCCATGATCTACAACTTCACAGTGCCTACATAAAGATAAAGACATCTGTTTTTGCTATAATTTCCATCACATTACAGAATGGTTTAAAGCCAACGTTACCATATCAAACACAAGTGCACTACTACAGCTAGATAAACGATAGGAAAGTTGGCATTCCCTGTGCAGGTGCAGAGTAAGTACTCTTATTACTATTGTTTTGGGTATTTACACACCAGTTACAATCAGAAAAGTCTTATTGGAAAAACAGTAATTCATCCTGTTATACATGTGTAATTACATAAGAGAAAATATGCTGTTACAATGATTAAGATGCACTTGTGTAATTATTTGAGTGAAAACTGATGTTCTTGCATGTGTATTAATATAAGCTGTGCTACTGTAGTCCATCTGTAACAGTAAACACATCACCAGTAGTTACAATGTTGTTGCTAATGTGTTGTTAATTTGTAACTACACAGTTATTAGAAATGCTTAACTAATATTATGCAGCTTTACCGTAAAGGATTGTAGCAATGGATAGTTGTGGTCACTATAAAATAACATGTAAGATATTGCTTGAATGTGCTGATTTTTAATGCTGTGACTCTTTTGGGCTCAGACACAATGACTGTAATCACCATGAAATCTGAGCCTTCTGAATAGTTATGATCCAACAGAGCAAATAAGCATTCATCACATAAATATTCACAACTACAGCTCACAGCGTCCAGCACAAAAGGCTCGAAATATATGTTTGCAACCAGAGAGGCAGAAACTGTGTGCAGGAAAAAAGAAATGAGTGAAAAAAAGAAAAGCAAATAAAAGCAGATGTAGAGAAATATTATTACATTAGAAACACTGCAGAGCCAAAGACTGATCCCAATAGAAATTGAGAAAGGAACTGATAAAAAAATGATATATATGTATTGTAAATAGCTCTGTTATTATTACTGTTATCACAATAATAATTCCTTATTAGAATATAGTTCTGTAGTTGTAGCATTATTATAAAATTCTGCACTTTAAGTCAAATTTCAAATTTTATCTGTAACATTTTTAATAACAGGCCATTATAAACAACAACCTAATCTAATAGTTTTATAATGATATTGATTATCATATAATTGTTAGTTATGCATTAATAGATGCTACCATTTGAATTATTAGCCAATCACATTGTTATATATCAACAATTAAAGTGCTGATTATGAATGAATTAATTAATTCTTAATTTTGCGTAAATGTTTTAAATTTATTGGACTCAATAAGTAATATAAAGTATCACTGATGGTCCAATAAATGATTATTTATGTTTAAAAAAAACACTTAATAATGACTAAATGGAGAAAAGTTCAACATCATTAAGTGCCAATGATCAAACAATGTATAACAATAGCAAAATAATGAATATCATTTAAACAAGGATGTAGACAATTGGCACATTTTCATTTTCAAGTTAATGCTTAATATTTCATAAGTTATGGCTTAATATTTCAAGTAATGATTTATGAATTGTGAAGATAAACCTTTAATAACAAGCATCAATGAGTGATTAGATTCCTCTGATTCAAAATACTGAATAAAAATGCTTATTCATATTAATATGTAACTGTATTAATCTAATGGTCACATTCTTCTTGTATTTCTAGCTTTTGTATGATTATTATTTGTCATAAACAAACTATTAGCTAAGAATCAGGTTTCTATTATGGCTTGTTATTATAAGGTGTTTCAACAAACAATGTTTGAAAGAAGGAAAAAAGTCCTGGACAATATGAGGTATATATGTAAAAATGCCCAGAAATATATTTATAAAAATGTTACATATATAATCTATACAAGATCCTTCCACTTACCACGATATTACTTTTTTTGTGATGAATTTACATTTTCTGAAAAATAAATGTGAAAACCTTTGAGCTCGTGACAAACCATGAGCTACATGTTCATTTTATCGCACCTTTTCAAAATCCGACTTCTAAAAAGAACCAGCAGCTGTGAAGCCAATGGAGCTCAGAGTTAGCAGACACTCCTGTCACCTTCCGCAGCAGATCGCACAAAACTATTCAGCGCTCTGAGGGTCTCAGAATAGTGAAGGCTGCTGATCTGGCGGTGCACGTTTAGGTTTCTTATGTGCTACAGTAACTTTAACCTCCTCAGTGCAGGAACACAGTTACACAGTCAAATACAAATTCACACAGTTTCCACCCACCTTGCCCCAAATGTGGCCAAGCAGCCAAGTTTGCTTCTTTACTTTTACACTGGAGCTACAAAGCTGATGTAGCTAACAAGTAATGGAAGCTAACATCCATGCATGTGGGATGTAGGGGTGCTGAGGAGGCCACAGCATCCCCCAGAATTGTCCTAACATCATGACATCAGTCATGACAAATTAATAGCAATTGAAACAAGACATTGTTATTTATACCTGATGTAATCTGACATCTGCCATGACACAGCAGGTTCAAGTAAAGTGTTATTGTCACTCTTAGTTACATGCTAGACTGTGAATTCTTACTGCTTACTTTAGCGCTCAGTCTTAAAAACAAAGGTCCATGAATGGCTAGAATCATTTAACCTTTAACATAATGAAGAGATTCTTTAAAAGGTTCTTTACAAGGTGTTTTAAAGAACTGTCCATTGAAAGGTACCTTAGGGAACCTTCTGTCCCTGTAAAGAGCTCTTTTTAGCGTTTTAAGAGTGAAGGTTTGATGAGTGGGTAACTCTTTAGCAAGAGTTTTGAACCCAATCCCACGTGCAGGTGACTTCTGAAAGCTTTTATTTTTTACATAGTAAAAGCATTTTTTGTACATGTTCGTTCTGTGATGTACTTCACTCACAGTTCAGCAGAAACTACATTGTGAATGCTCCCACATTTCCCTCAGAAGGTGAAGCGGCATTAGGAAAAACAGAATCTCACAGCTGGAGCTGAATAACACTTTACTTCACCAGTAATTAAGATGGCATTTTAACTTATCACTCACGTGCGCTTTTCAACACATATGACATCTCTTCCATGAATGTATCACTCCATATTTATTTATTTTTCACTGACACCAGGTGTGTGGAATGAGTACACTCTTCAGGGTGTGATCCCAGCTTTATTTATGTATATTATTAGATTAAAATGAAGAAAAGAAACAGTCTACATGACTGTGTAAATCATATTATGTCATGTTCATTTTTTTAACACTGTAAATTTAGATCTGAGTTCAACCAACATTAATAGCTTTTGATGTATGTATACTTTTAAAGTTAAATTCAGAGCTGAACGATATGTTCTAAATAGAATATTGTGATATTCCAAGAAATTTTCATGATATCCGATATGTCACAGTATTTAGTTTTTCAGGCAACTGATCAGGTGGAACAGAGAGAAAAGAACCAGCAGTAAAAAAATCTATAAAAACTTTGAAAACACAGATTTTTCTTCAATATTTGACACTAAATCAAGTTAAATGGGACTAATTTTGTTCTCTATTTAATTCAGTCAGTGTTCTACAAGTACTGACAATAGACAATATACACTATATATTCAGAAAAGCATATTGTATTGTATCGTGATGAAATTTATTACAATAACAATATATACTATCGGATGAAAACCTTATATCTCCATTTTTGATGTAGGTTTTTTCCGTCTCCTGTAAAGTTACCATTTTGGACATATGAGGTTTTCATCTGACAGCAGCGATATATATATATATATATATATATATATATATATATATATATATATATATAAAACACTGCCCGGCCCTAGTTACATTACACCTAGTAACACTGTAACACTACACCCATGCCAATAGTTCAATAGTTGCACTACACTTATTTCCATGATTACACTGCAGCCTTTTAGATGGTTACGCTACACCTAGTTCCATTGTAAAACTACACCCCATGTCCATAGGTGTGCTAGACCAATTCCCATTGTTGTGTATCACCAATCTCCATGGTTACACTACACACATTTCCCTTGTTATGCTACACCGATTTCTACTGTTTGGCTGAGCTTATTTCTATGCTTACACTACATGTACTTCCATTACTATGCTACACCCTTTTTCACTGTTATGTCACACCCAGTTCCATGGTTACACTACTCACCTAAAGAGTTCTAAGATGTGCACTGTTACAGACTGAATGATGTTATGGTGAAGATGAGGAGATGAAAAAAATGTGTTTGAAATATTCAAAACTATAAAGATGTATATGTAAGTTATATGTTGAGAGGATAATCAATCAGTTCTGTCAGTACAAACTTCAATAACATTACACTGAAGGTGTAGAAAAATATAGTGTGGTTGCAGATTTTTCTGAGAAACTGAAAGAGAGTCTCCTGAAAAGAATGAAAGCCAAAAATATGATCATTTTTAGTTGTTGAGGCTTCTTTGTAATTCTGTTTTAAATAACTAATCATATATTACAAAACATAACAATAGATACATATATTAATGTGCTTTTTTCTGATGCTGGAAATGAATAACTTGTTCTTAATGGCTTTTTTGACTGGAAGTGAAATCAATGAAGGGTGGCCCGCGACTTGTGCGTGGCACTATATTCAGAACACAGTAATGAAGTATCTACATTCAGTCCACATTACATTGTGAAAGGACACGCAGCCACGGTTCCAACTAGTGGCCACGGGAGACCAAGAGAAATAGGCTAAAAGCTTTTCTTTTCCAAGCAAATGCCAGCATTCCTGGCTCATCAGCTGGCAGAGTATCTGTGCGCGTGCTTCATCTGCTTTTAATAGAGGTGCCAGTAACAAAGTGCCCACCCGCCCGGCTGTCCCATTTACAGTTATTGTCAAGAAATGTGGCATGTCACAATTTCCCATTGCTGACGCCCGGGTGGCATCCATCAACTTTAATGTGTCTTGCTGCGGCGAAGCGCTGGATGAGCGTGCACGCGTGTGCGAGCTTTTTGTGAGGTTAGACGTGATTTGTCAGAACAGAATTCAAAATATTAGTCTTATATTCCCCTGTCTCTTTGCTTAGCAAAGCTCCGCGTGTTTGACTGACAAGCTCCAGCAAATAGAGAACTAGCACGAGCACTTCTTCCTCCTGCTTTCAGCACACAGAAGAAGCCCTTTGATTTCCCCGAGCCGAGAATGGCGTGATAGACTTCATCTGAGTTTTCTGTGTTTGATTTGCCGAGGGAAAGATTTAGACGCGCCTTTCTCTTCTCCCCCCTTTTCCCCGCCACCTTTTCCCTTTGCTGTCTTTACGTCTTTCCTCTACCCTCTCTCCTTTCCTGCCCTTTTTTGTTTTTACCCCGTCAATTCCTTTCTTTTATCTCCATCTTTCTTCTAGGCTTCCACTCTGTCCTGTAGTTTTGGTTTGCGAGTCTGTTTTCTCTCTCTGTGAACTCCCCTCATGCTCTTCGCGGACTCGCAGGCAGCCATGAGGCCCGCCGGGGCTTGTTTGTCACATATCAATGGTGTGTTTTTTTTTTTAATGTTTTTAGCTCAGTGTGGCACTTGAGGGACAGCTTTAGACTGAGCCGCCTCAACACAAGCAGTGCCAGATCTCAGTGCCTGTACATATACGCTGTTAAAAGTTTGGGGACGCTTTGGCGCCGTATGAAATTTGAAGATGTTCAGTTACTTTGAATTTAACTGAGAATGAGGGAACATTTTCTTAAGCTCTTAATGCTTCAGTTAAGAGCTTCACTCTCATAACTGTAGAACTTAATATGTTTAATTGCAGTTACTAAATAATCAGAACTGGGTAGCGCTGTTGCCTCACAGCAAGAAAGGCCTGGGTTCGATTCCCCGGCCGGGCGACCAGCGTCCTTTCTGTGTGGAGTTTGTATGTTCTCCCTGTGTCTGCATGGGTTTCCTCCAGGTACTCCGATTTCCACAGTCCAAAGACATGCAGTCAGGCCAAGTGGACACGCTAAATTGCCTCTAGGTGTGAATGTGTATGTCTGTGTGTCTGCCTTGTGATGGACCTGCGGTCTGTCCAGGGTGTTTTCTGTCTTCCGCCCGATGACCACTGGGATATAGGAGGATACACATCATAGATATTGTGCATCTGTGTATTGTATAGTAGTTGTTGCATAATTTATGGTAGATACTGAACAATTTGTAGTAGATTTTGAATAATGCATTGTTTATTACAGCTTTATAGTGAGGAGAGCTTTCCACTGTTTTCTATTCCTAACAACTACCTGGAATTTGGTTAGAATATGGGTCTTATTCACACTCAGTAACATATTTCAAACTTCCAGAAAACCTAAAAATGTTTTTTTCCTCACAAAATTAGTCATTTCTAATGAAAATATGATTGGATGATTCCTTATTTTGGTTCCTAATTATGTTTGTAATTAAACATGGCCTTCAGTCCAGCGCCCGAAGACCCAACCAGTGGGAATCTATCTAGTACCACAGAGAAAATATCCTGTTTGGACTATTTTCTTTTGGGTGTTTTAAGATTTGGAACTCTTTTCTTCCCAATTTAATGAAAGCACAGTTATAATACCTGATTATTATATTAAATAGGAATGTACTAAAAATTACAGACATGCCTACGACTTCTCTGAAGGCCTAGAAGGCCCCACTTAAAAGCTCCCCACTTAAAGTGAATAACTGAATAATAAGCCTACGGTTCAAGGGACACTGCTGTTTGCTAATGCGGCGTTTTAAATTTTAATTTAGGCTGGTGAAAGTGAGGTGCTGTGAGGGACGTTGGCGTTTGTCGAGGACGTGGCTTCTGGCACTGTTACACAGGGCCGACTGTGTCTCGCTGTCTTCATCCTGTCTCCTCCGACAGAAGGAAGAATCAAATTCAGCCATCAATGCAGGGTATCGCCTTGCTTGTGACAAGACAATTAAATCGTGCATCAATACAGAGCGGAATGCGCTGCACTTCTCATTAAAAATTTAATCAGAAAATCTGCAATCACATCTGTCTGACATCTGCACCGCTGTCAGAGGAGCGGAGGAGCCTCATCCATCAAACGTCCGTAATCAGAACTAAAGTTTCGGGTTTTCGGTTCATACGTGAGATGAGGTTCTTGTTGGTTTTTCACTCTTTCATGCTGATCCAGGACCAGGTTCTCTGATCTGAATCCAAACTTTTCTCTTTTGTTTTAATTCAACTTTACTGTTGTTTCTCCAGAACAGTGGAATGGAAGGTTTTCTCACTGATACCTGATAAAGACAAGCTTTAGGATGGAGAAATAAAGTTTAGTTAAAAATAAAAATTCAAATTACGAATGCCAAGTAACCTAAAAGTACAAGCTGTTTTATTGCAGCACATAAAGTTTTGACCAAATTACACTTGTACAGTAGTAGGAAAAAGTTCGGGCACCCCTGGTCAGTTTCCTTGTTTTGTTGATTTGTGAAACAAACATCTGCACATTTTAATACACAACTACTGTACTAATGATTATAAATATATTTATACTACCTTTAAAATATATATATATATATATATATATATATATCTACGTGGACATTTTTTTTTCACACCTCCAAAGTTAAGTCTTAGAAGCTGGTTGATCATTTTCTGAAATCAAACACATTCAGTGATGCTGAGGTCTGGACTCTGTGGTGGTCAGTCCATTGTTTAGCTTCTTTGTTTGATGTGTCCGTCTCCTTTTCTCAGTGAGGTTCTTCTTGATCAGCTACACATCCTTTCAGACCCATAGCGCTGAGTCGTCTTCTCACAGTGGAAGGATGGACAGAAACACCTGTGGATGTTTTCAGATCTGAAGCAGCTTGATTTTCTCCTCTCTCTCAAAGATGAAAGCTTTAAGTGCTGTTTATCTGATGGGGGCAGTTTTGGTGGTCTGTCACATCATGCACGGTTTTTAGGAGTCTCATTTTCTCTGTAGCTTTTAAACTTTATTTGAACTCCAGTTTTGGAAAATAATTTTCCCTTGACTCTCCCTTTTCCTTGCTTGTATGAATTAATTATATCTAATCTCCTCAGAAATATTTTCTGAAAAATGAACAACATATACTAAAAGATAATTTTGTTTTAAAATTATTATAATGTATATATTTAGAAAGATAGTGAGAGAGAGAGAGCGAGTGAGAGAGAGAGAGAGCGAGTGAGAGAGAGAGAGAGATAAAAAAAACAAGACATTAATATCACTGACCTTTAAAAACAAGTAAACCCCTCCCCCTTCAAAAAAAGAAAAACAAGAGCTGAGCCCATATATTAGTAAACATGCATAGCAAACACATGAGATGCTTAGTAACAGGCAGGAAGTGCATCACAGTGGGAGCGTCCCTGGAGTTCGGTTGTCTTGGCGATGTAGGGCGTGCTGCGTGTGGAATCAGATTTAGCTCGAAGCGAAGGCCTCCCTGGGCGCCTCTTTACAGAGGGAGATTAAACGGCAGCCTAGCAGTGGACAATGCCAGCCTGATCAGCAACAAGCAAATCTCCCTCGTCTGTAATAACTTGGGCCCAAAGCCGCAGGACCGGGGGGCCAACAGCGGCGATTTGAGATTCTGCCTGACCAGCGGCGAGCTTTCGGAAAAGGTCACGATCACTTTGAGAGAGATGCAGAGGCTCTAGCTACAATCACCTCCCTAAAGGTGTGTTTGTGGGGAATAATTAACCGGCTTTGGCTCCGTAATCTGTTTCGACATACCTCTGCTCAGCACACGCTGCTCTGAAACTTGGAAAAAGTACTCGGGCATCGCTAGTGCTTCTGAGATACGCTGTTACAGTACAACAACACATAGGCTAGTGTTTGTTGCTACCTAGCAAAAAAACGTTCTTGATGTTTTTGCTTGCCAAAGTGCAAAATCTGGCTAATGTGAAAGTGACATTACTGGTTATTTCAGTATAAAGAGGTAACGCTTTACTAGATTGCCTCTGCATAATATTGACATAACCATGCCATAAATATGTCATGGCAGATGTCATATGCTGCCATATATTCAACTAAATATCTACTAAACTGACCATATTGTCTTTAACTCTAAACCTGCTCTAATCCTAACAATTTGAGCATCTGTAGATTATCTATAGGGGGCTATAGTGGACTATGCAAATAAACTGAGACCAATTTTTCTTATTATTATTTTTCTGCCAGATTTTTGTCCACCAACTCAACACTGTTCCAACCCCAGAATGTTTTGTTTTGATTGGAATGGTGTGTTTGTATACAGCTTTTTAATAGAATGTGTAGTTGTCGTACAATCATCAATCAAATTATAAAATTTTATACCATAGGAATGAATTTGTGCACCTAATTTATGTCATGTTAAAACCAGTCCATTAGCAACATCCTGTTAACCATGTGGGGAACCATAGCAACCACCTAGCAACACCCTAGAAACCACCTGGGATATCATAGCAACTAGCTAGTAACACCCTAGAAACCACCTGGCATAACATAGCAACTAGCTAGCAACACCTTAGAAACCACCTGGGATACTACAGAAACTACCTAGCAACACCCTAGTAACCACCTGGGATACTATAGCAACTAGCTAGAAACACCCTAGAAACCACCTGGGATAACATAGCAACTAGCTAGCAACACCTTAGAAACCACCTGTGATGCCTTAGCAACTACCTAGCAACACCCTAGTAACCACCTAACAACACCTAACCAACCAGCTGGGATACCATCGCAAACACTTAGCAACACCTTTGCAACCACCCAGAATACCATATTAATCATTCTGCAGCAACATAGCAACTGCCTAGCAACTGCTTTAGCTGCTCAATCACTGCATTTTCTTCAAGTAATTCACTTTTTGAGTTTTATTCTAGAAATCAAGTGCAATGGTGACAGATTAAGTGTGGTGTTTCAGCAATCAGTTGTTTATACCAGTTGTTCTTAAGCGGACGTTGCATGATCTGTATTAATATTGTTTACTGATTGAAAATGTTTAATGTTTCTTTTTAATTATCAAGTCATTTTCTGATTTTTCATGACATGACAAGACAAGTGTAATCACCTGACCACTAATTAATACTGGCTCAAGGACCAACAGGGGTGCTTCCAGTTATTGATGAAGTTCTAGTTAGATGTCATGACATCAAATATAATGACATCTGTCATGACAATTAACAGCAACAAAAACATGCCACTGTGATATTGAGCAAAATGACAGTATTTGACATCTGCCATTACATATTAATGATATGGGTATGTCTATGCCATGCAGCAGGGTTCAAGTGAAGTGTTACCATGGATGTTTACTGTGACAGTGAAGCAGGCCAGGAAGCAGGATGCTTCTGTGAGTTGGTAGGTTCAACAATGTCCAGGCTGACAACAGAACTGACAGAATCAACGGCTGACAATCCATGAAATAAACTGTGCAAAAGAATCAAAACTGATCAGGAAACAAACGAGGCAAAAGTAAGGAAACAGAGTAAAATGATAAGTAAATGATTCAATTCAAAGTTGTAAGCAAGGGATTTGGAGACGTCTCTGGTGGAAATTTGTCGAAGCGTGGGCTGTGCTTCAGACTCCTTTCCCGAAGTGGATGGATGTGTGAACATGGTGAAAGACTAAAAAGAACTCATTCAAAATGTGGTGAAGGAGTGAATTGTCTACTATTGTCATCATATCTTCATCAGTTTCATGTTGATTTTACATTTGAGACCTAGACATCGAGCCAGACCTTCTTTTTGAGCCTGTGCATGTGATGATAATAAGCAAAGACAGATGACATGGTCTCAAAAACTCTGGCCAAATCTGACCCAGTGCACTTTAAATGACTATTTCCTATATATAAATATATATATAGGAAATGTATGGACAATGTATATGTATGGACAATGAATACATTGTAACATACAGTGAACAATATATAACATACTGTATGTATTACTTTGTATGTTATGTAGCTCCTACATGTTTACTATTTACAATACATGCTACAATATGGTGACATGACATGAATGACAAGGGGGAAGAGCCAGAATGACACGAAGATGAGCTCAGGGGTGAGTATTAAAGATCAAATAAATGTTTCCTCAATTCCTCTCTCTTACGTTCTCCAGCCCGTGACCCAGAAACCGATTGAAATACATGATCTTTGAGGACGTATTATTTTTTAAAGTGCGCTTTGAGGACACCGGAGTGGAGATACGTACTTGCATCCTAAACAGAAGACATTTTTTACCATACCACGTGGCATAGGCCTGTGTCCCAATTTCTCCACCTCCACACTGTTGTTATTGGATGATTTTAACAAGATGATACTGCGAAAGGTTCATAGAAGTTAATTAAATTGTTGATGTGAATTTCAGTTATGAATGCTGATGTGAAAGGTCAGCTGATAATAGGACACAAGTGTTTAGTATGGGCAGCTTTTTTAAGCCCAAAGTAGTACTTTATTTTAAATACCATATTTGGCTGATCGGATCAGACAGAACCAGACGGTTTTGGTCAACTCACTTGATCTTCGGCAGTGCTAGCAGTTCTGGGCCAAATTCTGGGTCAAGACGTCAAGTTTATTAACTCATGTAGAAGACAGGGCAGCATTTGTGGCAACCTAGCAAAGGCAAAGGTGCTTTTTTTTGCCAAGCTAATCAAAAATGCATTTGGCTAAACTGCAAAAATGACCAAACTGTTCATTTCTGAATCAATAATTAACCATTTTTGTAATTGGAAAACTAACAGTTCAACCACAACGTCTCTGGCTTATCATATCAGACAGTTACTGACAATTAGCAAATCTAAAATTGTATTTTTATGGAATTACTATTTGACCTTTTACTCATTTTTTCTTGAGAACAGATTGTTAAAACAGCAACTGTACCTCTATATCATCACATCGTTTAATGTCTATGTTTCTATGGTTGTAGAAGTTGTTCTTTATGTTTCTTTTGACTTGAAAGTGGGAATTTGGAGCTGGGAATTACACCAAGCATAACTTTTTGCTATCCAGGTGTTCAAGTAAAGTAGAAAAACATGAAGCAAGTGTTGTTAGAAACAAGCGAGCCAGCTAATGTGATATGAGTGTCAACTTTTTCATTCATGATGCATTTACAATTTCAGTTCACGTTTCATAAGCAATCTGTTAAGGTCACATTAGCACAGCAGGAATCAAAAGGGATCAAAGCAAAGCAATATGAAGGCAGTAAAGACTAGGGAGCCATATGAACCAGCATCTCTAAGGATGGTATAATCATGGTTTTCAGTATTATTGTGGTTTTGTTAAAATATGCTGGAACTTAAAACCACTGAAATTATTCTAACTAAGCTATCATAATGCTAGATACCAGGACTCTACATGAAATTTTTGAGCAGGTGGCACTGGTGCTATAAAATCATAAAAAAAACTACCTCCACCATGTTTTTTTTTCTCAAACTAGCAAGCTACTGATCACATTGACCCATTCTGGGTCTTATAAATTTAACCAACTACTGAGTATGGATTTTAATTGGTACTTTACTATTAATTTATTGTTATCAGATTAAATTGCAGTCATCTGCTAGACCATGCAAACTTTTCCAGCTGAGGTGGCGTTTTTGTTTGATTTTTCCTGGTCAGAGTTTGGAAATTCAAAGTTTGAACTTTAGTTAAATAGGGACTTAGTCCTAGTCTTGAAGATCCATTTTTTGTTTTATTTTACTGGCTCTAATCACAACCCAGTTGTCAGTGGAGACATTCCAGGGAGATACATAATCCCTTTTGTAAAACTGACATCCTCATTTTCATCCCATGTGGATTATTGTATTTTAATTCCATCCAGAGTTGAAGTTTATGACAGAAATTTTGAATAAATATTCCCTTAATCAGTAATCAAATAGATGTTGTAATCAATAACCAAATAGGTAGTACTGGCTAACAGAGAATGTTAATTCTCTCACAAAGGGTCGGCCTTAGTCTGTCTGCATAGGAGATTCTAGACACTAGAAAGCTTCTGGGTTCACAGAGAGGCCTGTGTGTACCTACTGACCCAGTGAAGAGAGGGGCAAGTTGACCTTGAAAGGTAGAGCAGGCTGGTAAAAACCTGTTGAAGCCAGTTTTGAGGAGTGAGCTCATCATGCGATGGCCAAATTGATGGACGAAGAGATGCACCAATTAGAGAATGAGCTAATTTTAAAATTTGAGAAGTGAGGCGGGGGGAGATCACATTACCCCAGATAAATGGTATATAAACTGTTGTTTGGAACACTGTATTTGCGCAGTTGGGGTCTCTCGAGACCCTGTGCCACCTGATGCTGAAATAAAGAAGAAGCCTTTTTCTCCCTTCCACAAGAACTCAGCAGCTGAAGTCTTTTAACTTATTATTTTTATTTATTTTTTTTTAGTTGAATACCCTTTCTGTTTTTGTTTATTTTATTTTTGTTTATTTTTTGTAAGTGATTAAGACAATAATTAGAACAAAACCACAGCACAGAATAGTTTAGATTTTAAAAACCATCGTATGTTGGGGCTTTGGGCAAGGAGGCAAAAGCTCTTGGTCCCGACATTTACACAGCACGTAGCCTTGGATATATATGGCATATTCCTCCTTCCATTCAGTTGTTTGAACCCACCAACCCAATTCAGCTGATCAGCTCATTATCAAGCCCTTCATTAACCGATCATTAGTATTAGAGCTGGGAAGTGGCAAGCCCTGCAATGTGACAGGGAACCGCAGGGTATGGCAATTACAAGCCCAATTTCAGAAATGTTAATAATGTATAAAGTTCTTTTTTAGTCACTCCTGCTGGGTCAAAAGTTTAATTTATTGATTGTAGGCGGCTGGCCAACAGAGTTACTGAATGTGTCAGTGTCTGAACAACTCCAGAAATGATTTAAGACATTGGAGTCTAACTCATAAAATATGAAAGAGAAATAAATTACCTTTCATTGGTAGTACACTTACCAGACAGCAAAACAAACAAACACGGAGTTTAATAATTAACAAGAAAAGGTCTTCTTTAGGTAGGCATTATAGGAACGAGGCACAAGGCACAACATGCATATGCTGGCGAAAGGTTTATTAAAAATACATGGGTGGAATAAGGTATTTAGCCTCAGTGCTACATGCCTTGCCCAGAATACTGCCACATTCCAGGCAATATGTAGCTGCTGTAATCCGTATTCCTTTACAATTGCATTTCCAAGAAGCAATCAGGCTAGGGGAAGCGGGTGACGGCCTTAAAAGAGCAGAAGTGTCCAAATCTCACATGCAATCACTTTCATATGTGAGCAATTCACATGTCATAAGCAATCTGGTAAATCCAAGAAGCTCATAAACCACGTCATGTAAGCATAACAGGAATCAAAAGGAATCAAAGCAAAGCGGTATGAAAGCAGTAAAGAATCGGGAGCCATATGAATCAGCACTATCTCTACGGATGGGGTAATCATGGTTTTCGGTATTATCGTGGTTTTGTTAAAGTATGCTGAGACTTAAAAACACTGAAATTATTATAACTAAGCCTTCATAATGCAAGATACCAGGACTCTACGTTAACATTTTGAGCAGGTGGCACCGGTGCTGTAAAATCATTAAGAAACTCCCTCCACCATGTTTTTTCACAAACTAGCAAGCTACTAATTGTTCCAGCTATGCTAGACTTTTTTATGGAAACTCTCTCTCATTTCTTCTTTACACCAAGAAAACAAACTCCACATGAACTTTTTGAGGTGGCACTTTCGCAGATGGTACCTGAAAATCATAAAGAAACTCCCTCCGCCATGTTTTTCACAAACAAGCAAGCTAACCCATCACATTGCCTATTGTGCCTGTGTTGTTCTGATGCATGCTTTGCAGGGAGCCTGTAACTTTTCCAAACAATGCAAATCATGCACAGATATTGGAATTAAATCTGAAGCGATATAATTATCATTGGGTCTTCAGGGCTGTACAGCATCACCTGTGCTGGGAGAAATTAGTCTTGTACAAATGCAAAGAAAGACATTGCTTACATGAAATATTATGCATGAGCTATTGAACTACATGATGAGTCTAGTATTGCACAACTGCTGAAACCATCTCCTCAGGCGTAGGCATGCAAGCTGTGGCATAGATTAGGTTCTAGTCTTTATGGTAGTTGTAGTCCATCAGGTAATTTCAAAATTATAGAACGAGTGCATGTTTGTAAGCAAAGGGCCTTCAGTTATTTAATCTGGGGCAATCATTTCATTGTAAGAATGGATTTAGGATTTTAACATTGGCCTTTTAAAACAAAAGTTTTTTTCCAAAGATACCTCTGGATTTGGAAGCTGAGTGACCCTTTGCTGTTTTCAGCTGATATTTCCTTTTTGGAATGAACTGAGTTGACGAAAAATCATATACTAAATAACATTGCGTCCTGCTTTTTCATGATAAAATACTTTGCTTCACATTTTGAAATTAGTGGAACCTTACATGCATTAATGAGCTCCTGCTGGTGTAGGTTTCCTCTCTCTGTGATGCTTGAATAGCATCCCTTTGTAAGGGACCCAAAATATCGTTATATCCTTATAATTTCACCAAATTCAAACCTTTCATACTCTCCTTCTGTTTTTATTTCACAGAAAATTGTTGCACATACTGGGATTAAGTATTATATTAAATGTTTTATCTCAGCTCTACAATATTTTAATTTGTGCTACAGCATTTACAACTTTTATAGCACTAGTGCTGCCTGCTCAAATGTTTGCATACATTCCTGGTATCCTCATAACATAGTGTTTCATCAAAACTGGTCATTATCACATCCCTAAACAACCTTTCACACACTGTAATCCCACATTTTGTTTTAACTCAAATAAATGAAGTCAGTTGTACATAAAACTCAACAATGTTAAGTTAAGGGAACGTTTTTGATGATTTTGTACCCCCAAATGACATTTTTGAGTTGAATTAACTTTTGGCTATTTAGTCTGTTGCTATGGCAACTTTGAAACCCCACATTCAAAAAATGATGACATTTCTGTTGGTTTTAATTGTTTCTTTCCCATTAAAGTCGCTGAACAAATGTGTGAAACCGAGTGAAGCTAAGTAAGCTGTGAAATACACTTACATGTTTGTTTTGTTTGATTTTATTAGATAAAACATATATTTCTTTCCCATTGGCTCCTGGCTCCGTCTATTTGCATACTGAGTGTTTCTTTCCCTTTGTTTTACTCACCATCGGTGTGCTTTCATTCCACCCAGGCTGCTTTACTCAGCTGCCTGACATTGTGTTCTTGGCTAAGAGTGGAGGTTATCATTCTCTTTGCTGATGAGTGGTCATTTGTGTTGGTCAGTGACCATGTTCACAGTAAAGGTTAACCCTTTGGTGTTTGGTAAAGTGATTAATATCACTTAAATAGAAAACATTTCTCAATTGCCTAATGAAACATATAGTTAAATTGCAATTCCAAGACATTAAATTAAAATAAATAGAATTTGCGAGTTGCGCAAATGTATGTTTAAGTTAGCCTAACTCAAAAATTATAGTTATTCTAACTCAAGTTTTCATTACACATTACTTAATTGTTTTTAAGGCAACCGGTTTCCTCAAATTTTTTAAGTAAATTCAACTTATCAGGGCTTACAGTGCAATCTTATCCTCAGATGAATAGCAACCGCTAACATGTGCCTTAACACAAGTTTTATAACATGCAACGTGAGCTGGACTGTGGGTTCACACAGGTTCTGTTTTCGGTGCAGCTAATTCGCTCCCCATCAGTCTGAGGCCACTTACAGAGACCAAGAGAATAAAGGCTAGCAGTGTGGGCGGCTAGCAGAGCCGGACAGGCCTGTTTTTCGAGACACACTCCTCATGTTGTGGGCACTCGATTATGAGGTCGGATGATCCTTTTTTCTGTGGTCATTGTACTCGGGCCTCCTTGCGTGGACGGGAAATCCAATATAAATGCTAATCTGCCTATTAGCGCACTTTAGAGCCCATGAGCAGTCATTGTGCTGTAATCAAAGCCCGAGATGGACGATTTCTTATTTAGAATGAAAATATTTATGAACGTGGTGATCTGCTTATTGATCAGGGGGGAGGAGAGGGCGGAATAAAAGCAGATTTTGTTATAAGAACGAGGGCGCCGGGGTTTGGATCCATTACCGAGAGAGTATTCATTCATCGGGGGCTTAACAAGAAGGTGAATGGAAATAATAAACTCATCATTTGGAGAAAGCTTTTATGATATTCATGCTTTATTAAAGAGGTCCCTGTCACTGAAATGAGAGGAGTCACTTTGCAACTGGGTTACAATAATGAGACTGACACCTTGGAGAAAATAGGCCTTCCTGAAAAAAAGGTCTTATGCAGCACAGCCGTTGCCATGTAACGTTCTTTGGAGAGGTCAGGAAAAAAACAGGAAAAGGTTGGACTTATTGTCCTTGTTTTTTAACCTCAGCACGTGACAGATGTCAAGCTGTATTTCCACAAGTGCCAGTTTCGCCTTGCACTTACCTCAATAGCTCCTTGCGCTCAAAGCTCAGCACTTTTCTCTGAAGATGCATTCGGGTCGACGCTGAGACGGTCTTCAGTCTCGGGCTCGTGCACGCAGGCATGTTTAATTCTCTGATCAATCAAGGAACTCTTCTGCAAATGGAATTGCTGTGAAGGATCTCCAGCTGTCTATAAATGCAGGAGGGCTCCAGGTTCAGATGAATATACAGTACCTGCTGTATCTCATTCTGAGAAAGACCCATTGTATCCAGGTTTCTTAAGGCCTTGACTTATTTAATCCCAAACTTTTCCGAGCTATGCGAGGACATTTTACTCTTTAGAAAACCCCATTACATAAACCATGTACCTTTTCAGGAATGGAGAAAGAGTGAAGACACTCTTTATTTACATCACTGCTTGTCAAAATGACCATTAAGTATTCATTTTTTTGGGATATATTTCTTAGAATGTTTAATATGAGGTTTTCCACTTACATTAGGAAAAAATGAAAGTAAATTAAGTGGAAAAAAGAAAAATGGATAATATCAAAATGGATGCATAACTATGCTATGCAGAACCTGGGAGACACCAAAACTTGCCCCAACACTGTTGTGACCGGTTGCATAGCACATTTGCATTGCATAATAACAATAATAATAATAATAATAATATAATGGACTAGGTTTAATTAGAAATAAAACCTCTTTTAAAGCTTTACAAGCCTTACAAAAAACCAATTGAAAGGTACTTGCATGTGACGTAATTGCACATAGTACATATCAAAATATTCAGCTCTCTCTATAATGAGGCCCTTTTGACCTGGAGCACCATGTAAAGAAATTTTTTAGCCCTAAAGCTGAAAAATTGAAGATTTAGAAATTCATAATATCGATTGTGAAACACAGCTTTACACCTGTGGGTGAATGGTTTTGGTGCTTGAAACAAATTTACCAAAATTAGTGGAATGTGTGAATAAAATAGTAGATAAATGTTATCCTATCCTACTTTCCAAAACCACTGCAGCAACTTCAATGGCTGCGAATTTTTTTCACACAATTTCGAGTCTGTGTCTGAGGTCACTGAACAAAAAATGAAGTTTCGGATGTGATGGGTCAGTCCTTAATGATTCCACCGTTTGCAGGCGAGAGGCAGATGACTGACACACAAACCCGCCAGTTACACACAGTGAGAGGCAGATGGCATGTGTCTCTACTTCTCTTCATTGACTTATAAGTCCGGATTTGAGTCACTTATGATGTTGCGATAAGGTGGAATTCGAAAGGGCGATTCAGGAATTGTTTGAATCGTATTTATGTGCTGTGTTATCTCAAATATGTTAATAGAAACACAGAGAAACATCTAATTTGACGTCCCATCTTGTTCACCAGCCTCAAAGTGTTAAAGAATTAACGGTGGTTTCACAGCAACAATGCACTTTCAGTTAACTTCTAAGGCTCGTTTCTTGCTTTTTCAGAAAGGAAGAACTGCTAGGAGAGAATGATGACTTCATTTCACAGCGCTAATAAAGAGCCTGGTCAATCTTGAGCGAAATCTGCTGTTAGGGATGATTCCTTCATTTCACGTTCCCTAAAAATAACAAGAACGTGTCGTTCCCTGACCAGTGAGTTGCACCGCCGCAAGACAGAGTTCATATTACGTTGTCCCTGGATGCCCTCCGAAACGCAACCTGCCCTGATCCTGCCAAAACCCTCCTGACTGCTGGACGTGATCTCTAGCACTGACCTCATGCTAAAAGCGATCTGCCGTTTCACATTTCTCTGACCATCTGCATCCGCGCAAGCCAGCGTGTGGCGAATAAACACTCACTGATTGTTAATCCCTTTCTGCCAAAACAGCACTTGACTCGAGTGTGTAATGACACGCCTGCGACATATAATGTCCCTGTGCTTCTTCTTTCAAAGCTCAACCTGTTTTTTGAGAAGGGGTATGGCGGAGGAAGGCGTAATCACGGGATCCGTACAGTACTCGCACTCCCAAGAGCAATTTGCGATGATTTGTCAAACTGTTTATGCTAATGTGGGCAATTTTATGTTGCCTCATCAGCTTAATTAGGTGGGGACTAATCAATTTTTGATTAAAAAGATATCACGATACGTTCCCTCTCTGAAGTTTAAATTCGCCCCCCTTTGACGCTCGCGCACCCCTCTCAAGGTCATCGCACTTTATTGAGTTCCTTTATTGTGCAAACTCCTTTGCATACTTGACTTTTATTAATACTCTAACAGTTCACTGGGCCCGAAAGCAATGATAAGCCGTCTTAACTCTCAACTGCGCACAAACCCAATATTATACAGGACTAAATGAAAGAGTCCGGATATCGATCTCTTGTGGGGGGGGGTGGTCACTATTCTTTCACGCGATGATATATTCAGATAGAGGCCTATCGCGGCTCCTTTGTTTTTAAAGCAGAGACAAATCCCTGCTTCTACTCAGCTGGACGTGGTTGATCCTGCAGTAATTAGATTGGGTCTGGGTGGATCATTTAGATGCAGTCCACAGATAGCAGGAGAGGTGAGAAGAATGGCAAATTTGGCGGCAACTTTGCACACTCATTGGTCTGGTTAAGACGGGCCCGACAGAAAGACGGGCCGGCTAAAGGTCAGCGTCAAGGTGAGAAATAATCAAGGGGGGCTTTGGCTCCGTCTTAACACACAATGGCCACAACAGCACTCTAATCAGTCTGCTGCACACCACCACACACATTCCCTTTGTCCTTTCTGGGGATTGAGACACAGTGATTGTATTATATCCTCGGTTAATTTAACGAGATGTGCTTCTAACCGTTAAGCTTCTAGCCTTTAACGTGACCCTCAGGTTAACGTGTGCAGACCATGCCATCCTTTTCTTGACATTTTACATATACATTAACAGTGTTTGGCAGACACTCATTGTGATAATGCAACAGCAGGTAATCTGGTGCAATAAATGAGTTATTACATTTCTAGGTTTAACTTCATTGACACCACACACTACAAGTGCTTTGGTCCAGCACTTTCCAGTGTATTGATAATTTGTTTATTCATTCATTTATTTATTATTTACTTTGATTATATTGTGAGTTCAGATGCTGGTAAGCTTGATTCTCATGCATCCTCTACAGAGAACACATGGCCTCAGTTTATAGTCTAATAACTGTGTAATTACACAGTTACAATACATGCAACAACAATGTACCGGTGATGTATTCATTGTAACAGATGAACTACAGTAGTGCAGCTTATGTAAATACATGTGTTTCAGCTTCAGTTTTCACATACTTCCACAAGTACTTCTTGATAGTTGGAACGACATATTTTCTCTTGTGTAATTACATATGTATAACAGTGTGAACTGCTGTTTTCCCAACAAGACCTGTGTGATTGTAACACGTGTGTAATTACCTACATTGTAAGAGTACTTGTACTGCATCTGCACAGGAAATGCCAACTTTCCTGACACTTAGCTAAGTTTAAACAATTCTGCAATATGACAGTATTTATAGTAACAGTAGATGCTCATTTATCTTTGAAAGATTTGTCTTTACAAATTAGTAATGCAGACATTGCACATTTATTTTAGAATGTAGGTAATTGCACATCTCTTGTTACAAACAGAACAGCTGTTTGAACAAATGTAACAACATACACCCTATTACAAATGTGTAATTACATAAGTAGAAATTGTCTGTTGCAACTATCATGATATACTTCTATATACTTGTTGATACAGTGTATTTGCATGAGCTGTACTTCTGTGAACCATCTTTAACAGTGACAATTTTATAAGTATTTACATGTCCTAAGTAATGTGTAACTACACAGTTATTACTGACACTTACTAAAAAGTGGGACTGCACATTTTCTCTTATATAATTACACACATGTAATAGGATGAACTGCTAAAGATCTGGTTAAACCATTCTGTAATGTGATGATACAAAGCAGCAGCTCATCAATGAATCTTTTAAAGTAACTTTTAAGTAATTAATTCAAATATAGGTGTTGATTTATATGCCTTAAATGCAATGTCTGGAATAATAATCTCTAATCTTACTGTACCAACATAACAACTACATAGGAACCATACATTTTAGTATTGTAACCTGATCAAAGTAAATGCCAATCTGCAATTTCACCACACATACAAAGACAATAGGACATCGGCTGTTGCTGTAAATACTGTCATTACAGAATGATAATTACTGCAGAATTACTACAGCTAGCTAAATGTCAGGAGAGTTGGCATTTGCAGTGGAGATGCAGTGTAAGTACTGTTACAATCAGAAGAGTCAATAGAAAAACAGCTTTCGCTCTGTTATACATGTGTAATTACATAAGATAATTAATATGCTGTTACAATAAATACATTTGTGTAATCACATGAGTAGAGGCTGAAGTTGATACAAATTCATTTACATAAGCTCTACTTCTGTAATCATTTGTAACAGTGAATACATCACCACTAGTTACAATGTTGTTGCATGTGTTTTTAATGTGTAACTACACAGTTACTAAAGGTATTTGATATAAAGTGGGACAGAAATTAATTATGCACATTTTTACGCACAATTACTTTTTATTTTCTGAATTTAACAAAAAAATATAAAATGTGGCCTTGTGAAATATATGGCTTATTTTATATTTTGGAATTTTATATTCCAGTATTTTAAGCTTAGTAAATAAACCGAAATTTTGCACTAAAATTAGCAAGAAAATGCCATAAGTTACTTGTATGTAGATGATGCATTAACGTACTGGAAAAAAAAAAATATATATTAGACAAGTTTACTTATAAGAGAATTAACAAAATGTCAGGGCTTTTGCATACAGCTTTTCAGCCTACTGCAGTTTAGCCCCACCCATTCACACTGAAGTTATATGGGGTGTTTCAGCCCAGACTGAGGGCCAATACAGGGCAGCCAATCAGAACAGATTTCATTTACATCTGTCAGTATGTACATTAAAGCCAAAGTACATTGATTTTTGATAAAGAAAGGTTGAAAATGCTCATGTAAAAATGAATAATGACTATATAAGATATAACATTCGAAGTGGACCTCAGTGGGGACAGTAAGTTCCATGAGAAAATATTGAATATGATTCATGCTCAGTCATGTGCTTTTGAGTCATAGTTACTTTGAATCACATTGAGGGACAGAAATAATTTTTGCACTCAAATTTCTACCGACTTCTTTTGATTTTGTAAACTCAAATATATAAGGTAGTGTATATTCTTGCCATATGAGAACACCCCTCTCCCAGCCCCCAGCCTCCAAACACAAGGTAGAAGTCTTGTAAATCGGCAGCAGCTGAAGCAGGGAAGGGGAATTATGTCACATCGCGCTCTCGAGCCTCCTATAATCATCCGGCACGGCGGGATTAGGTAATTACCGGCAGGAAGACTTGGTAATTAGTGGAGAAATGGAGCTGGAAGATGTGGCAGGGTTAAGCACCAAGTAAATCACTGAGTAGGATGCTGCTTCAGTCCCGTGGGAGTCCGCCCGCATCACTCGGGGGAAAAGCAAAGCGTCTAGCGGAGATAAGAGAGCTGAGGAGGCTGAGGGTGATGGAAGATGCTGATTTGGACCATTGAGTACAAGCTAGCAGTGAAGGAGTTGTGAAGTACTGTTTACACTTTCAGTACAATATCGAATGAAAAGAATGGATGGAAATATAAAAATGTATCGCTGATGTGGACTTCTCATTCGGAGCCCACTGCCGTTGATCAAGACTAGGCCTCAAAGTGCATCCTACCAAGGTAATGTGGGCAGAAAAGGGGCGAGGCTTATCCTCTGGATACACCCTCATTCAATTAACTGGACTTTTTTCCAAAGAGCTTTATAATTCTAGCAGTTGAGCTTTCTGGGGTTTATTTTGCGCCACAACGAAACAGTGAAAAGAATTCACTACAACTTTATCGTAGGGTAGAGTTCCCAAGGCTGGCTTTACATAATGAAACTTTCATGCAACTTTAGTTGCTTGAAACCTGCATGATACAAAAATTACTCCTGAATTGTGTAATGTAAAGTGTCCTGCAACTTACTAGAAACTTGCCGCAACTGACTCAACTTTGTAGAACAAGTTTCATGAAACTTCATCAAAACAGCAATGACACATTATGTTGAACAACACACTTTCCTACCATTGATTTCACCAGATCAGTGAACAAAAACATAAAACAGAAGTCGGTTTACTGGACGGTTGAAAAGGAGACCCCCCTGAAAATTGTTTGTTTCTTGTTTTTCTCCATTTCCTGAGCCATGACAACAAACACAAAGCTAACGTTTCTGCAACCAACTGTGTTAACAATCAAGCTAATGCTAACAGCTGTTTAAATGGCTGCTTGTGCCACTGTTTATTCTCCTTTAACTGCTGTTATCATGATTTACGTAGATCGATTTATTTTCTCCTCCTTGATGTTCCTTTTTGCTGAGACTGAGATGCACGTATCGATTGCCCTGTTGTGAAAACAGCATATAATGCTGTAAATATGTAAGTTGCACCTCATGGATGATTTTACAATAAAAAAAAAGATATGCCTACAGTAAAGAATAAGCTGCTAATTTGGCTAAATGTTGGAGTAACTGAACATATTGCATGCAATATTGATTGTTCTCAGTATATTTCATGTAACTATCAAGTTGCACAGAAATTATGGCACAGGCAGTTTCACTGAATGAAGCCAGCTTAAGAATCATCATTATGTCACTATGACATACACTAAGTTGGAAAAAAAACAACTCTCATAATCTGTTAAGTCAATTTACCAAACAAAGTATCATAAAAATATTAATGTCAGAAAAAAAATAAAAAATCTTGGCAAGAGATGATGCAGATTATTGTAAAAAAAAAATGTCTATATAGATTGAGGTCAGTTGTCATAAAGGGCTTATGTAACCATCATGTAGCCTTATAAACACTGCCGTACAATGCAATAGTATATTATTATACCTGTGTGTAGTATATTATTATAGCTTTGTACAGTCAAGATAAACTACTACTGCATAGCAAACTAGAGTTTGTAAATACCAAGAATTATAGTTCCAACCACGAAATCTGAATGTTTAAAGGTGTTCTACCTGTGTTGTTTCCAACTGTATAGCTATATATGTATGTTATTGTCAATAAAACAGCTAACAAAACACTTTCCTAAATAAATAAATAAATAAATAAACACATAAATATAAAATATAATAGAAATATAAAAAAAAAAAGTTATGTATTTCATGTGAACATAATCACAGCTGTGATGAGCTGCTGTGACAGAATCACAGTCGTGATGATGTTCACCTCAGCGCATGACCTGGAGCATTAAATACACCATGAATATAAACAACACACACTCTTAATCCAAGATTCCATGTCTTGGATTAAACCTAATCTTGGACTAACCTCCAATGCCAGTAGTGACTCACTGCTGAAAGCACTATGTTTATGCCTAATCTGGCTGTGGGGAAATCAACCCTCAATGTCCAGTGGAAGACAGCAGGAACCAGCATTACAGTCATTATAATGCTGCTTTTTCATTATTCTTTCAAAATCAGATTTCTGAATTACTCCAATAACACTTGACGATTATGAAGCGGACAAACTTTAATTTGATTCGCGCCGGCTGATTTAATTCTGTGTACTGCTTTCTCTTATAGTTTCCCGAGCTCATTTACCCCAGACGTGCGCCATGCTAATTGCCAGGTCATGAATATTTAGTCAAACATTTTGTTTAAATGGAAAATACTTGACCACAAGGGCAGAAGTAGCTTTCGCATTTGCATGAGTTACATTTACATGAGCCTTTCCTTTTTTCTTCTTTTTTTTTTTTCTCTTTTTTTGGTATTAAATTACCTGCTTCACCACATTCAGACACAGGATGCTATTTTGAGTGTAATCTTGATTTGAATAAAATACCAACACAGATTTTGAGGTAGTTAAACTTTAAAAGGACTTTGAAAATACTGATACATGAATACCACTTTAATAATGATGATGATGATGATGATGAAGATGCTGCTGATGATGATGACAATGACAATAACAATAGTAATAACACTTGTGCTTGCTCTTGTTAAGTGATTTCTTTATATATTTAGTTAGTTAGCTAGTTATTACTGTATAATTAAGCTATTATTACTGTGATTCTAAATACATTTACATTTACTGCTTTATTATTGTCCTACAGCAGCTGTAAATTCAGAAGCACTCACCAGTTTACATAGAGTAATGCTTTATAATCTACACCTGCAGCCATAACTCTACCACCTGCCCCCAATTAAACACTATATCAGTTTTCATAGCTCCATAGCTGTTCGTTATTTCTCACTTTTACTGCTGATTTTGAGCCATAAGCCCACTTGAGAGTGCGATAAAATGGAATATGAGCGAGGTCTGTATCAAGCTCCATCACATTAGCTATTGTATATGATCCTATTTATTATGAATCATTGTTTTCAGGAATGTAAAACAAACAATACATGAAAAATGATTCTAAAATGATCCAGTGCTGTAAAACAACAAGGTTCAAAGAATTTGTAGGAAGAAATGTTAAATGTGTCCAGAGTGATGAACAGAGCTGGAGATAAACTTGTAGAACACTGAGAATGAAATTAGAACTTAGAACTGAGATATTCGTATCCAGAGTGGGCCATATTTCAGAAACAGTGGCCAAATCAAAATAAGTACATAAAAAAAAATTAAAGAAAAAGAAAAATAGACAAATAAAAATAAGTCATTATCAATTAATAACTTCTTGTTGAAAAAAGCATGAAATATTGGTGACACTTTTTTCTGAGAATCCCAAAAATGGCTGAAAAAAAACAGATAATATACAATAAATACTCTATACAATGTTTTTTATATTATATTATATTATTATATTATATTATATTATATTATATTATATTATATAAGATGTTTTCCCTATATGTTCATTTCAGCCAACAAACAGTAACTATGGTTTAAAATGTGCAGAAATGTGTTCTCTGTAGAGGACCTGTTAATCCTATAAATGGCCAGAAAGGGCCCAAATTTTTTATTACACACTTCCATAACCTAAGAATAGCTCAACCAGTTTGCATTGTAGTCCTTGTAGTTACTGAATAATAAGCTTTAGTATGAAATAAGCCTGAGATTTTAAGGGGTTAACTAATTTGCATTTACAAAATCAATAAAACATGTCAAGACTTTGTCTAGTTAATGCAAATCTTTGCAGTCGGGACAAAATCTTGTACCTTTATTTTTGCCATTTTTCATTTTTGACATTTTGAAAAGGCCAGTTGCCCTTTATGATGTGTCAAAATTTCATTTTAAACAGACCAACAGAAACAGTCCAAAATCACTTGGAAAAAAGGTCCCACTTTATATTGTGTCTTTAATAACTGTGTAGTTACATGTGACTGCAACATGCAACAACAAAGTAACTACTAATGATTTAGTCACAGTTACAGATGGGCTACAGAAGTATGCCTTATGTAGTTACACGTGTATCAACTTCAGTTTTGCCTATAGTTTTTTTTTGTTTTTTTTTAACATTGACTTAACCATCAGTAGTTATGGTGTTGTTGCATGTGTTATTCATGTGTAACTACACAGTTATTAGAGACACTTAATACAAAGTGGGACCGAATATCCCATTTACTTCCATTAAAAGTTAAGACTGCTTTTCCTTCAACAGTAAAGTTACGTTTTGGAGATATGAGGTTTTGTTCCAACAGCTGTGAAACAAATTTTAAGTTGAATTTAATGGATTCAACATCTAACTCTAAAAATAAACAAAATCCTAACCTCTATCTAAATCCAAACCTAATGCTGTAGAAGTGCAAGTTTGTTGATAGTTTTCCGAATATATAATATAATAAAGGAAAATCAGGAGTGTAGTGTAAATCATTTCAATGTAAACTATATCAATTATTATTATTGAAAAAGCTGACAAGTCATTCAAAACTCTTGAGCAGCAGTATAGTGTGTGTGTGTGTGTGTGTGTGTGTGTGTGTGTGTGTGTGTGTGTTTGTGTGTGTGCGTGTGTGTGTGTGTGTGTGTGTGTTTGTGTGTGTGTGTGTGTGTTTCATTCCCTTCTTCAGTTCACACAGACACACATTAGACAGCCACATTAGCAGAGATACACTGCTGTCACAATACAGGATCTGCTCTGAGCATCATGTCATCACAGAGCTGCTAGATAAGCGGGGTATTAAGCTCCGATTGGCTGATTAGATTCAGTTTAAGTTTCACACAGCCGCTGGCTTATAGCACATCACGCTCTCCATCATAACCAGTTCATTAGAGGAGTGGCACGGCTCTGGTTTATCTTTTTAGGTCAATTATGGGGAGATATTTCTCTTCAGGCTGCCTTAACGCTATAACGCTGAAACAATATGCGGCCAGTTCTCTGACCGTGCTTACTGGCCTTTACAATGGCGCCTCAGCGGTCAGTAGAGAGAGATTTTCTGGTTTAAAGACAACAAAAGCCCCTTCTGATGATGCATCTTGAAGGTGGGAGGTACTTTTGGAAAAACTGCATTTGCTTTGAGGTGGATACTTGGAGGTGGACTGTTTGATTATTATTTGTTTGTTTGTTTGTTTGGTTGGTTGTTTTTTTTGCTAGCTTGATGAATTATTCCATCAGCAAAGATGAGGACCAACTGAGGTTAGTGCTATTTCACTAATGCTAGCTAGCAGATGTTCTTATTAGCCTTTAGGTTAGAGACTTGCCGTGAGGATTTGTTGATACCGCTGAGATACCCAACAATCATGTGATGTATTTGCATGATGCATGCTGGACGTTGTAGTGAGTGAACACTCCTGGAGTAGTGGCCTAGCATTACTTTAGCAACCACCTGGGATACCATAGCTGTGGCCTTGCAACACCTTAGCAACTACCTGGGATACCATAGCATTGGCTTTGCAACACCTTAGCAACCACCTAGGGTAACACAGCAATGGCCTAGCAACAACTTAGCAACCACCTGAGCCATCACAGCATTGGCCTAGCCAGTCCTTAGCAACCACCTGGGATACCATAGCAGTAGCCTAGCAATACCTTAGCAACCACCTGGGATACCATAGCAGTGGCCTAGCAATACCATAGTAACCATCTGAGATTCCATCATAGCAACGCCTTTAATAAGCCAATGTAAAGTTTTGTTACAAAAACATTCCCCTTCCAGTGTTTTTTACCTTTTTGAACAAATAAACACATGAATAGAAATAAACTTGTGACTTTTTATTATTACTCTGAAGAAATAAATCAATAATTAGTGTTTCCATAGTGATATGAAGTGCATGCTGAATGTGTATGCACGCTCACTCAGAAACTACCGCTGTGCATCCAGCAGTAAAGGCAGCTTGGTGCTTCTTTGTACAGTGATAGGAAATCCAATAGCTTGCAAGCTCCGATTCCATATGATGATCCACTTTAGTGACCAACGAGGACATGCACACTCATCATTCTTTGATATGAAGAAAGCTGCAGTTGTCCATTTTATCTCAGCATGGCCGTCTTTGTGGACAGGTGTTAATTGTTTTCACAGCAGGGGGTTCTCACCCCTCCCCCCTTTCACCCCTCATTGCTCACTAGCAGCTCAACACATGTAGAGATTAGTTCTAGTTCATCTTATAACAGAGTAACGTGGAGAAATGCATCATTTGATCATATTAATTATATATGTCTGAGCTGATTTCCCTTCCGCCAGCATAATGGCCACTAGGGGGCCTACAGAGAGAGGCCGCACATTGTGCTGTATTAGCATTAATCCTGACTGATTTGCAGTATCACATATTTTAGAACTGCTTGATCTCCTGTTTCACGAAACGTTTTCTCCTGCCTCTTACTGTTCATCAGTACACAGCTAAACGACTTAGCCTCAATGCAGTGCGCTCTCACTGAGTGTGGAGATCTTCACATCACAACGGCCTCCATACTGAAGGTTTTCTGTATGAATGTGAAGAAAGTGTGCTTTTATAGCATGTAATGGAGAAGAAATGGAATGCAAGGGAGAAATGTATGGAAAGAAGGTGGCTATGCACATAAACAACAAACAAACAAACAAACAATGAATGATGATCATGAATCCTTCTAGTGTAGGAGGTCAATTTGCTATGCTATTTTAATGCAATCCGGTGCTAATTATACAGTTAGCTACATAATGAATTACATTATTCATAGGATGTAATACAGTATGTTTTTTTTTTTTTGTTGTTGTTGTTATTGTCAAACAAAAATGTGGCAAAATTGGTAAGGTTGTTTATGGTTTTCAAAACGAGACACTCAACAATAACCTTTCATATATTCAAATCATAATAAAATATCTCCTCTTCTATAAACACTGTTATAAACACCCATGTGTATGGTATAGATTGAAAGTTTGATATTATATAGCATTTGCATAAACCTCAGGTAAGTCTGCTGCTGGCACAGGAACTCCAGTGCAGAGTTTCATTGTCCAGCTTGGCTATCAAAGTGTCAAACTGCCCAGCTTGCTATCAAAAGATAAAATAAGCTTATTTGCTTTTTGCCTAAATGATTACGTGAACAAGTGGCCTCATTTGAAGACGAAATTCAGGCCAGTTTTAACTATGAAACACACTTTTGTCCATATTTATAGATAACAGCATCATATATTGTCAGAAACTAACTGAGAAAGTCTTTTAGAGATATTAGCCTTATAGTTTCAGAGTAAAACTAAAGAAGACACCAAACATGTCCTGATTGATTGACTACATTTGGGGTAAAGTGGGGAGGAAACTGTGTAAATCTGATTTTTTGGCCTGTAGCTCTCTAATGGAGATACATGTTGAAGCGCTAAAGCAGTTAGCGGTGAGCGAGGGAAGTCTCCAGGGCAAAGTGAACTTCTTTAAACACGATGGCAGTAAAAATCATTACGTTCTCCTCAGGGACAGACAGTGACCACCCCTCCCTCCCCCCTCGACTCCGCCGTCCGCCACCCCTTGAGTCTGCATATTTAGAGGTGAGAGTGAGTCACCATCTTGTCTGCCATTCTCTGTGTCCTCTCGGAGGCGGCGGGGGGTTTTCAGCCTCTCTGGACAGATGGACCCAGCAGGGCCAGCTCTCCGAGCCTTCGCTCACATATTGGAGAGGCTTTCTGCTGTGAGCCAGAGCAGTGGGAGAGAAGAAAGAAGCAATTAACGCTGCGAGAGACGGCGAGAGAGCGCGAGCGAGGGGCGACAGCGCGAGATAGTGAGCAAGAGAACTGATTGACGGTAACATTAAAATGAAAGTTTTGAAAGGCCTGGTTAAACCACTTGTTTACATCTTTCTTCAGGAAGAAGTTTGGAGTGATACAGCTTAACATCCTTGTCAAGATGGATAATGTTATAATATTTACAGACAGCCATTCAGATGGACAAAAGACTGTGCTTTTACATAGGCTTTGGTTATTCAGTTGGGTTTATGAGTGGTCCACTACCTGAGGTCCACTAGGTCCACTAAGGGAAGCAGTGGCAAAGCACGAGTGTTAGTGCTAGGCCTTCGGTTTGAGCCACAAACACCGAAACATGGTACACAAATGAGACAAAAACATCTATAATAATATAATACTTTCTGCTAGCACACCTATGGGCTTCTAGTAGTATGTTAGTACTAAGCTTATAGAGATTCACTTGAATTTTTTATGGCTTTTCTAGACCAAACACAGACATTTGGATCTTGTAAAAGACAAATGAACATATATTTCACCTCGTAGTAGTTACTCTGACATAGAACATTCATCTGTGATGTATCTAGAACTTTCAAAAGGCCTAGAGTGACCAGAGATGTTCCCTCTGGTTGGCTTTAAGAGGCTTTGAAAGGGCGTCTGAGACAATATAATCAAAGCAGAGCTGTTTCCCATGGCAAGCAGGCAACAGATAATCAGAAATAGTGTATGCACATACAGTAATTATGGCGATCTCCATAGCAACAGGCATTAGCTTAACTCCCTTCCCAAATTACACTAGTGAGTGAACAAATGAATACCAGACATAGGGAACCAAACCTTATACATACTTATGGGGAAAAACACCTTCCCTGTAGGTTCACCATATAGGTGTACAATTACAGACTGTAGCCCATCTGTTGCCATGCACAACTGACCATTGATGAAGGGCTTGAGGATGTCTAATGGCTAACACAAACTGTGCATCAACAGATGGGCTACAGTCTCTGACTGTGTACCAGCAAGGTGGAGATACAAGAGAGTGGTTTCTGATAAAGTGGCCATTCTTTTGTGAACAGTTATAAAACAAGACAAACCAAGCAATATTCAAAATCTACAGAACAGCACTTTACTTTTGCTCTATGCTGAACTCTTGCCCACACCTTGTGTGTTTTAAATCCTCTTCTCAGTGTTTGACCTCTGTCCACTGGGCAGCAGGTCCTGGAGCAAATACGCATCCGCAGGTGTAGGTGAGGGTCACTGGACTAAAGTACCCATAATCTGCACTCAGGGCTTGACTCTGCGCTCTAATGCAGAGCTAATGCAGTGCTCAGCTGTTAAACACGAATGCATCATGTTTTAAACAACAGTAGGTGGAATATTTTATATTAATATGCATACAGTATGTTGTTTTAGTCAAATATTGTGTGTCTTTTGTTACTGTTGCTACTTACACCAGTAGATAGATAGATAGATAGATAGATAGATAGATAGATAGATAGATAGATAGATAGATAGATAGATAGATGAACTGATATATTTGGACATATGGGCCATAATGTATGTAGTTCATTGTATGAGGAAACGTGTTAAAATGGCATTTAATTTAAACAGAACATTCCAAAACTGTAATGTTGTTTTCTCTCAAGACTGCTGGGTTATTATCTTCATTTTGGGTGCAGTTTGCATCCAAAAATGCCTTTATATACTTCTGAGTTTATGACCTCATCAATAAATACAAGCTGACTGACAGAACAGTAAGTAAAACAGCTCCAGACTTTGAGGTTTCCACCTCTTTGTTTTGCAGAACACTGAATGCAGTCTGGTTCTAATTTTTCGCCAGTATTTCTCAACACAAAGAATTGACCATCAGTCTGTGTCTCTCTCTGACATAAATATCATTTTCACACTTCAAAATGATGGTTCTTCAAGGGTTCTTTAGTAAAGAAAATGGGTTGTTGGCATCCTGAAAGGTTATTCAGACTGATGGAGATTGTGCTGTCGATGCTTCTATATAGAACAGTTTTGAAAATGGTTCTAAATAGCACCAAGAGGGGTTCTTGTATTGATATAAGCTGGATATTGTAATAATTGCAGAACCCTTTTTGGTTCTATATAGAACCATACACACATCTGAAGAACTATAAATGATGAAAAGAACCCTTTAATGATGCAAAGGGTGCTTTGTTTATGGTTATACATAGAACCATTTTCTTTGCTAAGCAACCCTTGTAGAACCATCATTTTTAAGTGACATAGATAGATAGATAGATGTTGTAGTTGTTTAGGTGTTGTTAGGTTGTTGCTAGGGTATCCCGTGTGGTTACTACAGTATCTCAAGTGGTTGCTAGGGTGTTGCTAGGTGGTTGTTACGGTATCACAGCCAGGACATTGCTAGTGTGTTTCTTTCATCGTGACATGGGAGGAGTGCACAAACTTTTGACCACCAAGTTCTGCCATTCATTCCTAAAAAAAAACAAAAAAACAAATGGAAAGAAAATAGTTGCCACATTTATTCTGTGTTGACATCATATAAAAATAATAAGAAGACTAATACATACTCAATAAATAATAGATTCCATAAACTCAATAACAATAGTGTTTATGGAATCTAAAGTGCAGCTGGCATTTCTAAATGATATAAAATGAGTATAAAAACAATGTTTGATATGTTTTTGGTGACACTTTATTTTGAGTGGTCCTTTCCAAATGAAACAAACTCTCAATGGACTCAGTAACATGTCAAAAAACATATGAGGGTTAGGATTAGGTTTTGGGTTGAGGTTAAAGTTAGGGTTAGGATTAGGGCCAGGGTTAGTGTTACATTTTGAGTAAGGTTGGTAAGGTGAGGTTTTGCATAATGGAAGTAACATTAACAAAACATCTACTTAATGTAAGTAATGTATCAACAAACCATCTACAAAATATTTACTTAGGTGTATTCAGATGCTGCCCTACTGCTCCTGCACTGATATGCTGTTGATGTGTTACTGATAATCTGTTAAGTGTTTATTAATCATCTACAAAACACCACTCCAAAGAAAGTGTTACCATGTTTTTGCACCAGTACAAAAATATGTGGACTTTGGGATACCTGGACAAGACAAAGTATTGGAATAATGACCTGAGGTGGCCTAGAAACAATTTGAATTCCATACTTCGCCCATCCACAATCCTATTTAAATACCCAGACTGAGTCAGACCATTTCCCTGCCCATGTCCTGCGGTGCCTATTTATACTAGGCAGCCTCTAACAATCGTCCTGATGTTTATAAATGGCCTGTTCTGTTTGCAGTTCCATTAGGCTACTGTAGCAGGACCGACTCATCCACCGCCACCTCAAAAATAGCTCAGTCGTTTCTGCTTTCCATGCTGTATTGTGCCGGCCTGAACTTCGAAGAGCTGTAGGCCACATTTAACTGCAAGCTGCTGAGAGAAGTGGGGGGTAGTGGTGGTGGTGGGGAGGGGGGTGAAGAACTGAGGTACAGAAAGTGGGAAAAAAAATAAAATAAAATGCATCGATTTCCATCTCTCCTTCCCTGGTGTGAGGACAAAAAAAAAAAAGAACTCTGCATCAAGATTTATTCTTTAATATGTTTAAGGGCCGTGGCGCTTCAAAAGCATCCAGGAGTTCGATTGTTTGTGGCAGCGTGATTTATGGCTTTGGTTTAGAAAGCCCGATGATTATGAAAAGCCCGATTGTGCTGCTTTTCCTCGGGCCATGCTGGAAAAAAATGGAAGGACCGGAGCTTTAAAAGCTGGAGGAAGGAGACGAGGGGCAGCAAATGGACCACAGTGGTGAGGGTGAAATGGGAGGTGAAAGGAAGACAGGTGGAAGAAGAGTGGTGCACTTTATATTTGAGAAAGCAGAGGAAGATGAGAGGTGAAGAGTCAGATGGTTGTTTTGAGGATACAGTGTATTTACAGAATGAGAGAGTATGTAAGTGACAGAGAAAAAAGAGAAAGTATGAAGAAAAATATGATGCTGATGAAAAGAAAGGAGGAGAAAAGAGGAAGAGAACAAAAAGAGGTAGAAGAAGATGGCAAGAAAAGAAGAAAAAGAGGAAGGAAAAAGAAAAGTGCACTGAAGAAGAAGACAAGATGATGACAAGGAAGGAAAGTAGGTGGAAAGGTGGAGAAGGTGTTGATAAAAAAAAGATGGTGATGAATAATAAGATGATAAAAAGGAGAAGAATATGACAAAGAAAAAGAGGATGGAGAAGAAGGTGTTGAGAAGAAAAAGAAAGTGATGAACAAGAAAAAGAACATCTAAAAATGACGAGATGAACGAGAATAAGAGCGTGAAGATTAAGAAGAAAAAAGTGATGAAGAAGATGATAGAAAAGAATGTAATAAGGAAAAGTGTGATGATCAAGAAGATGATGATGAAGAAGAAGATGGTAATTATGATGATAAAGCAGAAGAACAAGACAAGATGAGCAATGATGATGAAGAGGAAGATGGAAAAGAAGAAAAAGATGAAGGAGGTGTTCACAAGATTAAAAAAGGTGAAGCACAAGAAAAAGATGATTAAGAGGAAGAATAAGAAATAGAAGAAGGTGCAGAAGAAGGTCATGATAAGACAAAGGTGATGGACAAGAAGATGATTAAGAAGAAAAAAATAGGTGGAGGAGAAGAAGGTGCTGATAAAAAGGTGATGAAGATGACAGAAGAGGAAGAGCAAGAAGAAGAAGAAGAAGAGGAGGAAGTAGATGATGATGATGAAGATGAAGATGATGATGATACAATAGAAATAAACAAGATAAAGAAGGTGATGACAAAGAAGAAGAGGAGAAGGAAGAAGAAGAAGAAGATGATGATGATGATGATGATGATGATGATGATAAAATAGAAAAACAAGATAAAGAAGGTGATGATAACAAATAAGACAAAAAAGAAGAAGGGAAGAAGAAGAAGAAGAAGAAGAAGAAAAAGATGATGATAATGATGATGATGATGATGATGATGAGGAGGAGGACGATGATAAAATAGAAAAACAAGATAAGTGATGATGACAAACAAGAAGAGGAATAATAAGAAGAGTAAGATGATGATGATGATGATGATGATGATGATGATGATAAAATAGAAAAAAAAAACAAGATATGGAAGGTAATGAAGACAAAGAAGAAGAGAAGGAAGAGGAAGATGATGATACTGATGATGATGATGACGATGATGATGATGATGATGATGATGATGATGAGAATGAGAATGAGGATGATGATGATGATGATGATGATGATAAAATAGAAAAAAAAAACAAGATATGGAAGGTAATGAAGACAAAGAAGAAGAGAAGGAAGGGGAAGATGATGATGATGATGATGATGATGATGATGATGAGAATGAGAATGAGGATGAGGATGATGATGATGATGATCAAATAGAAAAACAAGACAAAGAAGTTAATGAGGACAAAGAAGAAGAAAAGGAAGAGGAAGATGATGACAATGATGATGATGATGAGAATGAGAATGAGGATGATGATGATGATGATGATGATGATGATAAAATAGAAAAACTAGATAAAGAAGGTGATGATGATGATGATGGTGATGATGATGATGATGAGGAGGAGGAGGATGATAAAATAGAAAAACAAGATAAGTGATGATGACAAACAAGAAGAGGAAGATGATGATGATGATGATGATGATAAAAAAGCAAAACAAGATAAGGAAGGTAATGAAGACAAAGAAGAAGAGAAGGAAGAGGAAGATGATGATGATGATGATGATGATGATGATGATCGAATAGAAAAGCAAGATAAGGACGGTGATGATAAAGAAGAAAAGGAATAAGAACACACAGAAGAACAGGAATAAAAAAGATCACAGAGAAGAAGAAGAAGAAGAAGAAGAAGAAGAAGAAGAAGAAGAAGAAGAAGAAGAAGAAGAAAAAGAAAAAGAAGATCACAGAGAAGAAGAAGAAGAGAATAAGAGGAAGAAGTGGCACTCGGAGCTTCCCAGACTTCAATTGTTTCACTTGCAAATTGCTCCTGAGAGTCCTCATGCTGCATGTTAATTGCAGAGCAATAATGATGACAACTGAAATTACAATGGCTGAATGAGTTCTTATTAAAAGAACTACAAAAGCTGTCATTTTAAAGCCACACACAGTTCTGTAGGGTCTCGGCAGACAGCTGAAAGTGAGACCGCGCGGGTCTTATTATGCTCTGCATCTGAAGTGTGGGGTGAAGCTCGAACACATCCCGAAAACTGAAAACGGGTCTTCGTTAACTTCAGCAGCTAGCCAATCAGCGTGTAATGAAAGCAGTCGGCATGCATCCTCATTAGTGCTTGGTTTTCCAGGCTGATTAGGGCCAGTTCTGGATTAGACGGAATTGGGACTTTTCATATTCGACACTCATACACTTTCAAACTTATATGCATAAGACCTTCCAGAATGACTGGCAGAACTAGTTTGGATGAAAGATCACGCTTCATGAATACAAGTTTAAAGGCTTTCACACAACCTAAACCCACTTTTGGCTATTGCTGGCTATTATGCACAACATACCTGTAAGCAGTTTTCCTCAAAAATGTGAAAACCATTAAATAGACTGTCCCCTGGGAGCTGAATGCTTTGTATCAGTTCTACGCCATGTTGCATCCAATAACGAACCGCCACGTCTTTTCTTTCCTTAAAATGAGTCACATTGTGTTGAAGAAATCAATTCAAATCACTTGCGTCCAGAAAATACCGCTCCAATTTATATTTCGTAATCAGAAGCTGAGTATGAAATTGACGTTTGGCTGAGTGTTTGACAAACACAAACACAGCTTTAAAAATCGCCATCAGACTTTCCTTTTGTTTGGATGGTGCTGGCAGATGCTCGGTTGGGTACAAATGTGGAGAAAATGCAAATGACTCCAGGGGGACTTGGATCACTGGCACAGAGTTGCGCTGGAACCAAATGGAATGGCGGCATTGTCCGTGAGGACACTGTGGTTCTTTGTGTGTCTGTGTACATGTTTTTGTAATGTTTTGAGGACAAAAATGGGGAAGACAGAAGGAAAAAGAGGTAATCTATGATGTCAGGAACAGCAAAATTGAGCCTATGGGATAGATTATTATTATATTAAGGTTCTTATATATGTATATTTAACACATATGAAACATGTTGGTAGATCACCAATGATGAATGGTCCAGTAGAAATGACCCAAATAACTTATATATACAAATATATATATATATATACATATATATATATATATATATATATATATATATATATATATATATATGCATATTATTATTACGTAAGGATAAAACACAGTCCTTCAAGTGTTCTTTAGTGCCATAGATAGTTCTATATAGAAGGGTTCTATACAGCACCAAAAAGGGTTCCTCTGTTGTTACAAACTTGACATTGAACAAGAATCCTTCTTGGTTCTATATAGAACCATTTTCTACACTAAAGAACCCTTAAAGAACCATAATGTGTATGCTACATGTTATTGTTACATATCATTGCTGTCGGTACAAAACCCCAATCTTGCCAGTTTTTATTTTTTGAGTCAAAAAGGCAGTTGCCCTTTATTTTACATCAAACATTTCATGATGATTGGACCAACAGAAATGGTCCAAAGTTACTTATATAACAAAAAAGTTTCTCTCTTTAGTTCCATTAAACATTAAGAACGCTTTTCCTTCTCGTGTGAAGTTGCCTTTTTTGGAGATACAAGGTTTTGACAGCAACGATGTTTATGTTGTCATTGGCGATTCTGTGGATAGTTGATTTGAACTGTGCTCAATCCTTTGGCTGTCTACTACACCCAGCAACAGTATTCAAAGGCATTGATTTTCTACCTGTCTTGTTACTTCATCATCGGCATTATGTTAGTGAGAAAACGATGGCTTGGTAACGTAAAATCTCAATGCAGAAAGTTTCATCTCATAACCTTGTAGCCCTATTTTTGTTGTGTTTTACTGTTTTGCATAATTTGAAAACCCTAGTTACCTTTCGCATGCAGAAAAATGTTGTAATGAACGGACTGACAGCAAAGTTCCAAAATTACTTAGTATCATCATCACCTGTTCTATTCGTTTACTTCCGTTATGTGTTAAAGATGTCCCTTCTCCTGTAAAGTTACTATCTTGGACATACAAAGTTTTGTTCTAGGAAGGATGATATGTAATATATACAGGGCATAATATTGCTACAGTTTACATGATTACTTATATATCCCTACTGTCAGAACAGAACAGAACCCATTTTTCATTTTTGATGTAATTTGAAAATACTTTTTGCTTTTTACATTATGTGTAAGTTTCATGATAAACAGACCAAAAGAAACGGCCCAAAATGTCTGGTTCCATTGACTTACATTAAAAGTCAAGTATGGTTTTTCCTTCTCCTGTGAAGTTACTATTTTTGTATAAGGTTTTTTCTGACAGCAATATATATATATATATATATATATATATATATATATATATATATATATATATATATATATATATATATATATATATAATGGATCAAAGCCTTGTGCCTCTAAAATACAGGAGAATGAAAATACTTGTGTAATTTTCTATGTAATTTTGCATAACAAGACTTTATTGTAAGCAATCTTGGGTATTTTCTATTAGTATATTCTCCATGACATTTCCACACAATATAAAGGGCAGCAGGTGTTTTCAAATTCTATAGAAAAATAACAATGACAAGCCATTGGAGATGATATTTAAAAACAACATTATTATTATTATTATTATTATTATTATTATTATGTATAGATTCATATATGTATATTATAAATACTTGACATAACTGTGACCTTACGTCCTGATAAGGTATAAAAACAAGCATGAGTGAGTGTGTGTGGGGGCTTCATATCGCACTGTAGAGACCCAGCCAAATGAATAAGCCCCCCAAACAAATGTTGTTGTTCCAGGAAGCTGTGGACAGGCCTTCATTTCATCGTCCTGAGGAAGAATGGCTGGCCTCCCGCTCTCCCCCCGTCTGAAACATGGCGCCGTCAGGGACGGCCATTCAGAGAGGCCATTTGGTGCTGTGGATTAGCCCAGCCATCCCTGCTCTTAATGTCACCCACTTTTAATGGAAAAAATGAATCTCCCTGCGAAATTGCTTGTGGGGGCCTGACACGGCGTGGGCGCAGTGCTGCGAGTGGCGACTGCATGCTGATGGATTGTGATTGGGTGCTTGTAAAAGCCTTGCGCTGCGTTGTATCAGACCAACATAAAAGGTCAAGTGGGGCTTTTGTTCCATGCTGGGTTGCATGATGTATCAAAGTTAGTGCAGCTCAGCCCAGTAAAAGCTTATAGGCAACATTAGCACTTTGTTATGATAAGCAAGTGTAGAGTCTGTCTGCGCTGTCTGGGTGTTTCTCAGAGACGTCATAAAGGTTCTGCTTTTGAAATTTCTAATATTTTATAGAGCAACACTGAGTCATGCAGTAAAGCAGCATATCCTCCAAGAAAAGGCTGCCACAAAAGGTTCTTTGGAGTGATGCCATAGAGGTGCTGCTTATGGTTCACTCTTCACTCTTGAAGAACACTGAACACTCTTCAGAAAGGTGCTACAAAGGGTTCTTCGGAGCAATGCCATTGAAGGACCGCTCATGGTTCCCAGTACTCTTCAGAATGGTGCTACAAAGCGGTTCTTTGCATAATGCCATGAATCACTTTTGACTCTCTATGTTCTTAAAAATAGTTTCTGGAAAACCTCTCTAAGTTCCTTAAAAACATTTCAGTAGCTGTTCCTTGGTAGAGTCGTTTATGTAAATGATATGTATGAGTATGAAGAACCTGTTTAAAGCTGAAAGAACCTTCACAGTATGTAAAGGTTCAAGAAAGAACCTTTGCATTGGTATAAAACTTTTAGATTACGTGAAGGTTCTTTAGACATTTCAAAGGGTTCTTTAGGACATCAAAAATATATTTTTTTTAATTGAATTGTTCAAAGAACCATTTGTGGCACCTTTTAAAATAATGTATATAGTATAAAGGCCATTTTATTAGAAACCCCACCCTTGTGGCTCCACCTAGCTGGTGTACAGTTAGAGACTGTAGCCCATCTGCTGGTGCACATCCTCTTGCACTTCATCAGTGCTCAGTTTCTGACCACAGAGCTGCTCGTGTCTTGATATTTTTGGGTGGAGGTTCACTCTCGATCTAGCAGTGATATAGATGTGTAAAACTCCGGAAACACTGCTGTGTCTAATACATTCGTACCAGCCCCACACATACTGCCATGTTAGTGTCACTGCGGTGCTGAGAATGGACCATCACCTAAATAATATCTGGACACTAGCAGTCCTGTGGTCAGGTACTGACCAATGGTGAATGTATAGTATACTGTGTAGCGACAGATCGACTACAGTCTGTAATTGTATATCTAAGAAGTGGACAGGAACCAGTTTAAGGGGAATGAAAAAAAAAATGAAAAATGCAGAAACTTCAATTTTCAGTTAAATTTTAATTTCGTAACAAAAAAAAAGGAAAAATGAAAACTTACCAGAATCTTCCCACTTGTGTCTGTAGTAAACGAGTGAGATGTAAACATTACTGCTATGAAGTGCTGATTGGTTGTTGAACCATCATGCAGGTACATCACATTACTGTAGGGCAGTGTTCACAAGTCTACATGATACCTATGATGATTGATTTAAACCTGCATAAACATCCATTAAGGCTTATTGCAATGGGCACTGTCCATCAAAAAGACTACCTTTGATAATACTACTACTAATAATAATAATAATCAACAACAACAACAACAACAACAATAATAATAATAATAATAATCATAATCATAATAACAATTTTTACATTAAAAATGCATTTCAAAGTGTTTCACAATACAAAGTAAAACCAACAGAGGAAGAAGAGAAAAACAAAACAAAACAAAAATATAAACAAATTATAAATGGCAGAAAATTAGATATATTAATAATAATTATAATTAAAAAAACACAAGAAAAAACAAAAATATAATAAAAATGCAACTGACAAGAAAGTAAAAGTAACAGTAATATTGCAGGAAAAGCTGAGGAAACAATAATAAAATCTAGTGAAATGCTAATGTAAAGAAACATGTTTTGAGCTTGTTTTAAATACATTGATAGAAGTAATATTTTGTTAACATTGATGTTACTATATCATCTATATCAGTTCTGACGTTAGATTTTGTCATGGCACTTTTCGGGTGAAATAACAATATAAGACATTGTAACAACTATTGTGTAACATGGTTACATACTGCTGATGATCCAGCTTAAATACTATACATGTTTATAAACATTTATGTGGGTCAGTTGTCTTAAAGGTCTAATGTGGATGTCGTGCAGCAGTGTAGAAATACTGTGTTGTTTTATGTTGGGCACATTTGTCTGTTTAAAATAATTAAGCATTTCAAAATCTATGCCTTTGCATTTATAACGAAGGCTCCATAGGAACCCATTCATTTTTTACTCGCTTGGCAGTGCCCTGTATCTCTGTCAAACCTGGAAGACATTACTGAGTGGCAGATGTCCTCACTATAAATTCTGTGGGTAGAGTACAAGGGGTGGATGTTTCTAATAAAGGGGAAGATGACTGTATAACTGTTTATATAGGATTTGGTGGCTAAACCTTGCAGCTCTAATTTAGTTCCAATTATTTTACAGCCCAGACTGAATACACCAGTGTTTTGAGTCTTGGTGCATGTTGCTAACAATGTGGGCCGCTTCTGTCCTTTGTTAGAGTTTATCCACGTTATCAGACAGAAATAGAATTGGGCATTAGCAAAGCCACCGGTACACTCATTAGCCAAAAGCAGTCCCTGTAGAGCTGCGTCCCTCACTGAAATCAAGTGTGCCGGAGGAGCGATTGCGTTTGAATATGCGGCTTGTCTGTCTGTGCTCTGCGCCGAGAAGTAAACAGACTTGCTATAAATGTTCGGAACGGAGTCGACTGTTCTCTCAAATGAGAGCACGGGGGAATTAAATCATGACAGGAGGCCCTTCCCCACTCTCCACTCATCAAACACACACTTGAGATGTCTTTCCCCAAAGTTACATCTGGATAAGGATTGAAGAAAAGAGCAGCGTGAAAAAAAGAGAGAGAGGAATCCATACAAAACAGTCGTCTTTTGTACAGAGGGACATGTTTACAGATGAAGAAACAAATACTAGCTTTCAGTTCTTCCCAGCAACTTAAAAGACAACGTGATACACTGTATGTCATTTCTTATTACGGGAAGGCATGCGGGTACAGATGAGGCGAAACGGATCCGTGGCAAGAGGAGATACACGTCCTTTGGGAGATCGTCGTGTCGTCGCATTACTGTTTTACAAAATGTGGCTTGTTTGCAAGCAATTCTAAAAGAAATTATTGTTTTTTTTTTTCCTTGTATCTCTTGGAGGGAGGCAAGGTGGGGTTTTAAATGGAAATTTGGCCTGGTTTCGTCACAGAGATGGCTCATTGTGGAGACTGAGAACCAGGGGTCGCCATGTCTACAACACAAAAATAGCCATTTTATTTACTGTCCAAAACCAACGGTGAACCTACCTAGTTTATATTTGTTTATATGAAATATTGATAGTGGTAAATATTAGAAAATATGTTTTCTTTGGGTGCTATTTTGCCTTAGAACACCCCGCATGTCCACCTCCACCAAGAATATGTCTTAAAAACACATTGTAGGCCAAAACCTTTTATAAAAACTCTTGTAAAAGGCACTAGACATCCAATTCAAATTCTATGGTATAGCTTATAGGAGCACCAAACTCTTCAGACGTCTGGTTCTTATCACCACCATTGTGAACAATTCTGACCCATCTTCTTGTGAAGTTCCTCTAGAGTAGAGCAGTCCACCAGATAACTACTCTGAATGATTCTACTATGTAGACATTTTTAAAATCTGTGACGCATCTTAGCTGATTTTGACTTTTAGCTGACGTTCTCAAAGCAATAGTTCTGAAAAAAAAGGCTACGTTCTCTATGTTTTCACACCAAATCCAGTTTTTTAGTTTGGCTGTTCCCAGTATCTTTTAAATGTGACTTCTATGCGACATCAGTCTGAACAGATCAGCTCCTAAACTGACCTGCATGTGCGCTTCATGTTGTTTCACGTGGCAGGAATATGGATAAGCCACTAATATTTTTTTTTTGTACAGAAACATCAGCCTAAATGTTTATGAGTCTCAGCAGGGCGAAGTTATGATGAATGTGGAGTTGGATTGACTGAGTTGCATTGCCGCATATCAGATACGTATCAGATTTCAGTGCCGTGAAAGCGCCTCAAATCGAAATTGAAATTGATCTATAGAAATGGACACCACTTCGGACATCAAACATACTGACCAATGAATTGCATTTGAGTTCACTCAAATACAATCATACGAAACGCACACATTCTTTAACCCCTTAACATTCCAGGCTTATTACATACTAAGCCTTATTATTCATTAACTACAGGGACTTCAATGCAAACCAATAGAACTTTTCTTAGTTAATAGACGTGTAATAAAACTCGGGCTCATGGCTTCGTAAGGGGTTAATGTTTTGGAGAAAACTGATTTTTGTCCATAGTGCACCGTAGCAGCTAACGTAGCAGACTGTTTACTACAGCCCCGGTCCATTCATATCATTTAGTCTGGCTTTGCGAGAGACTTAAGCACTGAATCATAAAGATTATTGGCCAGCATTTGCTAATCTGAGCATATGGACCAAACCGCATACGGATTTCACATATGGCTATTCGGTGATCGGCAAAGGGAGACATTTAGGCTAAACTAAGCCACGTTAGTGAGATGCAGAACTTGGTGCCAATCAGATAAGCTCTGGGCTACTCTCACTGTGAGGTTGAGAAACTCATTTGTAGAGTTCCGGCTTTATGGAGCCAAAGTACACAGCGAGTGGCCAAAGCACACATGCAGTAAAGGGTTTGGAAGAGCCGCTTTGGAATATCCACAAGCTAGTTAGCATGCTAATTTCTGTTCCTGGACTACGTACACACAACTGCATAGACTAACAACTTCTCGCTTACAAAGGCACCTAGATATCTTTCAGTAGTACTTCCTTTCTGCCTAGCTGTCATTTTGTAGGCAGTAAAAATAGAACTATATCTTGATTGAAACAATCCATCTGTTGAAGACTATGCCACTTATATACAGATCAGTGAGCTACAGCCATTTCCATGGTTACGATACGCCCGTCTCCATGGTTACGCTAGTCACGAGTTCTGAGAGACATGCATCATTTCTGGCTGAATGCTCTTATGATGAAGATGAAGAGGCAAGAAATGTGTTTGAATGATGGGAGGATGAACTGTGCACTACCAAATCCTATACACAGTGAACTAGGCTAGATCGTTTAACCTTAGCTATTGTCATATAGAACTTAATATATTGTGTCTAAGGTAGTTGCTAAATTGATATAAATTAGAGACCCAAATTTCATAGTTTCTCCAACTTAGGGCACCTGGAGTTCCACACAAAAGATAAAATGGATGGATGGATGGATGGATGGATACCAGTGGGAAAGTCAACAAAACGGCAGCAAACTTATTGTTATATTAAGAGACTCTTATTAGTCCCACAGTGGGGAAATTTCACCACTGCAATCTAACCCATCCGTGCAGTGAAACACTGCATACACACTAGTGAATGCACTCACACACTAGGGCATCCGCAGCGGGGAGCAGGTGGGGGTTAAGTGCCTTGCTCAAAGGCGCCTGAAAAACGTACTGCCAGCTTAGGGCATCAAACCAGCGACCTTCCGGTCACAAGGCTGGTTCCCTAACCTCCAGCCCACAACTGCCCCCATATGCTAGTACACAGATGCATTAACAGAGGAAGTAAAGATATATAATAAAATATACTAAAACAACTATAAAAATATAACATGCAGTACACAAATAAGCAAGGAAAATCACAGATAAATAAACTCACATAAATGCTATGCAGGTTTGTGTATATTTGGACACTTGTGGCTATGGATAACTGGACACTTTTGTCTGTGAACCACAACCAATGAATCTAAAATTTGGCATGGTTGCATAGTTTAGTTGATGACTGCTAAACCCAGCTTAAATCCGTCTTTGGCCTATGAAAAAGTAGAGAGGCCAAACTGCTAGATACAATTTCTAAACTTGCTTGGTTCTGCAATGTCATAACATCAAACTATAGCCCATTGCTAACAGCGCTGCAGTCATTACCCTACACTCTTAAAGAAGATGGTTATTCAAGGGTTCTTTAGTAAAGACAGTAGTTCTATATAAAACCATGAACACTCAGAGAGCCATTTGCATGCTTAAAAGATCCTTTTCATGGTGAAACTGTTCTCCAGATTGATAGAGAATGTGCTGTATATGGTTCTAAACAGCACATTTCCGAATATAGAACATTTTTGAAAATGACCACTGAAGTAAACATGATCACAAAGCCCACGTTAACCTTTGTAAGAACATTGTACCAAACTGGCAGACCACTGATGCCACGCATGCATGGTGAAATGGTTCTTCAGATTGACAGGAACATGCTGTATTTGGTTCTATATAGCAACTTTCTGAATATAGAATCTTTTTGAAATTGACCACTGAAGTAAACATGTGCTTGGACATTTTGATGAAGCCTGTTAGCGTTTGTATCGAATGTGCAGACCGCTGATGCCAGTATATTTTACATTTGTCTTTTGGCTTGGAAAACGGTAGCAACACTACATAAAGGTGGTGTAGCGAGTATCACTTCAAGCCTTTTTTCTAGAGGCTGAACTCGTATTGGAGGAGCTTTCTCAGTGCACTCCTTCAGGCACACCGGGCTGCTGTACAGTGGATGGTTGTGCATTTGGACACAGTCCAGATACATGAGCGCGGGGAGGGAAAAAGTGTAGCCTGACCCTAATGGCTTGCTGAACAGGAGCAATGAAAGGTGTTACGGCGGAGCTATGCACTATGAGATTGCATCCCGCTGATCGGCTTGAGGAGAATTGGAACTAAGTAATAGGTCAATTTGAGGGCCCAAGGAGCCTTTCACGGCTAAATCACTGGAAGGCACACTTGTGGGTTGAAGAGGAGAGTAGAAAAATGGCGGAAAAAAAAGGTATTCTGGCAGCGCTAGCTATTTCTGCTTCCCCAGCTGCGCTTTCAGCTGGAGATCAGGTTGAGCACAGGGGAATCAGATCGCATCAACTTCTGGATGCATTTTCCTGAACCCTAAAAATCAGCTTGGTCCGTATCGTCCATTAATGCGGCTCCATGTTGGGCGATGACGCATTCTTTACATAACCAGCAATGACACGAGCCTCATTTACCTGAATAACATGTAGGATTTTGCCCAAATTATTCACAAATAGGGTCTGAGTCACATAGACCACTGAATGCCTGGCTTGCATTGCATAGAATTAGCACCAATTATGAAAAAAGCAGTACACTATATAAAATGCAGCGTCCTGATAATAATCCTCCAGCCTTATCTGATGATGGATCAAGGGACATTAATCTTAGCTGAAAGAGGAGATAGAGATTAGAAAAGAAAAGTCACCTCTTCACAAGGACTTTTGGTAACACTTTTCGAACCCAGCTGCATAACATTGACATAAACATACCATAAACGTGTCATGGCAGGTGTCATTTACTGTCATAGATTATGTCCAAAATGTAATGTGTCATGCTAACATTACCATTCATTGTTATATGTCATAATGTTTGGTTAACTAGAGTTCATGGCAGCACTTTTCATAAGCCTGCATTACACCAACATAAATTGGTCATGACAACTGATATAACCCTACATAACCATTTATAAATGCTTATTCCAGTATTCCAAACAGTAGACCACGCAAACTCACAGAGTGGGGCAGCTGAGTGCTGAAATCCTTTGTTGAACGCAACAACAGCAAATGAGCTGCATGTTAGGAGCTTCACAAAACAGGTTTCCATGGCCGAGCAGCTACACACAAGCCTAAGATCACAATACCAGGCATCGGATGGAGTGGTGTAAAGCGCCACCACTGGACTCTGGAGCAATAAAAGCTCATGTAGGTATAATGTGTAGGTGCCACAATACTTTTGTCCATATAGTGTGTGTAGAGTTACGTCAGTTGTCATGACAAGCTTATGTAGGTGTCATGCAGCCTTATGAACAGTACCCTATAGTAAAGTGTTACTGAGTATAAATTAGCATGTGGCATAAGCTGCCATGGCATCAAACATTTGGCATCTGTTAGAACAGTAACAGAATCATGACCCTGAACAAAATCTGTCCTAACATATTAATGGCATGATTATGTCAATGTTATGGAGCTTTAGCCCCATTTATGCCATCCATTAGTGGAAAATGACCACCATAAGACCACCGGTGACCAGACTGGTGGACTATCCACAGCACAACAGTGATACCAAAATGGCAGTCGCATGTTAGTGACTGTGTCACAGCCATTTTTAAAGAAAATGTGTGATTAGACACAACTATCTTGCTGGCACATTCTGTAGGCGCAGAGTTAAAGGCTGTAGCTCGTCTTTTTCCACAGGTAATCATGTAGTGGGGGCTCACAAACTGTACATAAACAAAGGTGCCACAATCAGTAACTGTAAAGTGCACTTACAGTACTGTGCAAAAACTCTTTCATTTATGCTGGACTGATGGCATATATGGTCAGAATAGTCTTCCCTACAGCGAGAGTACCGACTGCCTTTGTTCTCAAATGCTTTCTTTTACAGCCTTATATATTCTAGATATTTACCAGGTAAGTGGGAGCTATAAACTCTGAAGTTCTTCATAAATATTTTGCTTAACATGATGAGAAGACAGTACACTGACTAAGTTACACTGAAATGCCTAACAGTTTCTAGGTATTAACTCAGTAAATGTGACAGTACTTATTTTGAATAAAGATGTACTGAGTAATTACATGGCTTAAAAAGATGGTGCATGACTAAAGCACAAAGACTTGTATCTGGACTGGAGGTGGGGGAACCAGCCTTGTGACCACAAGTTCACTGGTTTGATCCCCAGACCTGATAGGACATGACTGAAGTGTCCTTGAGCAAGGCACCTAACCTCCCAAATGCTCCCCAGGGCGCCTTGGATAGGGCTATGGATGGGTTAAATGCAGAGGTGAATTTCTCCGTTGTGGGGTTAGTAAAAACTTAACTTTAAACAAAACTGAGTCTGGGCTGTAAAGAATGGCAATGATTCTTACTGTGTTTTTACTGAGCCTTTACTATTTAATTTACTTCAGAGAACTTTTCTGAATAGGTTGTAGTGATTTTATGCCATATAACTTGCAATTTAGAGCATTTCTGATATACTTCTTTCAAAAAACGACGTTAGATTTACTTAAAAGTGTTATACCAAGTGGTTCAATGCAAATAGCTTCCAAGATACTTGATTAATTAATATGTACTTAACACTAAAGTGATTTCAGTACATTCTAAATAACTAGACTGATTATTTGTATGTTTTAACCAAAAATGAAATGTTGGATTTAAAATCTTGTGGTTCCATGCAACAGTGTTAACATTTGAGTACTATGGAAATGTTCTACTAATTAAAGTAGAAAAAGAACAAAGTTAATAGGTTTAAGAGAGAACATCATGTTGTTAAGTTATTACTGTGCTATGGAGTTGTCACAGAATTACAGTGGATACATGCTAACTTGCAATTACAGCCAACAACATTGTGGCTAGGCAGATAACTGTGGAGTATAAAAAAGATGTGCACACAACGGAGGCCAGGGAGAAAAACAAGACAAAGAAAATGACTAACAAGAAAAATACATAAGCAAATAGATATATGCCAGCAGCCGATGGGGGAGATGTTGAGTTTTACGCGACAAATTTACACTGACCAAACATTACACTGTAAAAACCACTTACACTGTAAAAATCGCTTATCAGTTCAGCCTAAAAATACTTCATGGACTAAAAAGTAATCAAACTACTTTTATTTGACTTAAATCATTTTAATGAACCAATTTTATTCAAAGTATTTATTGAAGTTGAATACAACTATTTAATTTGCTTGTTATCACATGAAATACGTGAAATCACGTGAAATATGTTACCTTTTTTTACAGTGTTTGAAGTCTGACAACTCACTTAATTTCATTAAATATAGCACGTTAACATAACATAATAATATAAGTAATGTTAACATGAGAAAACTAGCAACAAAGCGATTTCAAAGTGATAACATTTCAGTTTAAATGTCACATTACAGTAAAATTTAGTGGGAGTATGTTTGTACTTACTTACCCTCTAGTACCTTGCAGTTACACTTACTTGGTAAATACCTAGAACTTCAGAGACTTGTAAAAGAAAGCAATACCATTCAGAGTTGGATGATTTTGTGTCACCGCTTTTTTCCTGACACTGAAAAATAAATAACTTTTACTTGACGGCTTTATTCAGTTTTCAGTTGTCACTTGAAAACAATTTCCAGCTTTCACTGGAAACTGAATAAACAAAAGGCTGCAGAGTACATGGCAGGTGTTTTTGCTAAAATAGTCGAGTATATTTCCTGTGGTATTTCTGTGTGTTGTACACCCAGTATCTTAATTGTTCCGCTAAAAGTTCATTTGTGAAATGCATGTACTCGTTAAGACATTTACGCCAAAAAAGTCTAAATATTAGACTATTTAAAAAGTCTAAATAGCCCAACTTGGTAGAAGACCAATATTTTTGATTGGATAAGCATATTTCCTTCATAGTTCTGACGACTTAAGAATTATTCTAAAATATGGAAATCAGGAGTGAAATAAGTAGGTATGTCCATGTTTTAGAACCCATGTGTCAAACACAAGGCTGTGGGTCACACAATGCACTTTGGCACACATATTATTCTAATTTTCAATTCATATTAGCCCTTTTCACCATCAGGTGCACTACAATCCCCAGCATGCACTGCAACATAATATGTGACCCCCTTCCCCAAAAGTAATCTATGGGTCAGCGGGAACACAAAAAAGAAAAGAAAAGCCTGATGTCTTGTTCAAGGTTTGGACATTTAAAGAGGTTTAACAGTGGATAATGTAACTTGGTTTATTGAAAACAATTAGTTTTTTTTCTTTATTATCTTTGAATAGGTAAAGCATTCAGTGCCTATTTTGCTGTTGCCGGTTTCGCATCAATGGCCAGTTCAGGTCATAGCAAAATAGTAAGTAAAATGAAATAAAAATCCCAGCCGGCCCACAAATCTGTTGAGATTTTTTTTTAAATGACCCTTTTAGTGGATGAGTTTGACACCCCTGCTTTAGAACGTTCTATTTTCAGACATGCCTCATGCACGTACCCAGGTCTTTTTCCGATCTTTTTCTCCAGTGCGATTTTTATGTGGAGGCTTAATACGCCTCATTATCTGCCCTACTTTACCTTGAGATTTGTTGATGCCAAGGCAGACACAATGCAATTTGCATATATTTGCTCCCACTCCCTTGAAGAGCAGTAATTAGAAAGCGCTTAGATCCATTTCAAAAGGCGCAAAGGCTGCGAGCCTCACCTGTCGCGAGGGCCGTGATAAAACACCCCTCAGCTGCACAATTGAATTAGCGTGGCCCAGTATTTTTCCAGTATTTTTCGGCTACAGGGAACCCTACACCGCCTGGAGATGGAAACCTGTTGATCGTGACTCGCCGAGATGTCTGAGTAAGGAGGTGTCGGGGTTGGAAATTGTTCTGGCACCCACGGCGCAGCGAGGGCCGACCCCATGCAGGTAGACTTAATTGTATGTGGATGCCTGGCGCTCCCAGCTGCCCAGTGATATTTTCATTATGACGCCAACCTCAAAAGCCCTCCAACATTTCCGCCGTTTGTTCTACACCTCCATAACGCTAAATGCTTCTCCAGTTGCCGCGTGAAATCCCTGAGTTGCTCTTGGCGGACGTAAATAAGAAAGGATGAGTGCTTTTGCTAAGGGGATTAACTCGTGTAGCAAAGGCAAAGTATATCTAAAGGGAGTGTTGGGAACGAGCTGACCCTGACCAGTCTCGTCCTCCTGCTGTGCCGGACAATAGACCGAATCCGTACAGAAACCAAGCGGCTTCATTACCAAAGGATGAAACTGAAAACTAATTATGGCTAATAGTGCATTTTCGGAAAAAGCTGAAGCACGTGGGGGAACGGATAAACACTCTTAAAGGCTTGAAACATGCTGTGCTTGTTTTCCGATCACGCTCTGGTTTGTAAAGCATTCGTGCTTCATGTTTGGTTCCTTGCCACTGTGAAGCACATGGTGCAACTGTGAGGACTTTGAATGGCTGAGAAAAATAAAAAAGCATTTGTAATTAATTTGACTGTCGGGAATCGCTCAGCTGTGATTGACTCATTCAGCCACACTGAATGCACAAATTAGCAGTTTCCAGTGAACAATTAATAACACCAATTTTTATACGTCGCTGACCAACAGAGTACAGTGCTGTGCAAAATCAGAGACTGCAGTTCATTTATTTATTGTAAAGAACAAAGACAGAAAATGTAGATTTAACACACAATTACACAAAAGCCTAAACTCTCTTTTCAGGACAATTGCTTGAAAATACCTTTCAGCATCACCAAAGTTCAGTCTTAGAAGTTGGTTGATCATTTTCTGAAGTAATCAAACACATTCAGTGATGTTGAGGTCTGGACTCTGGGGTGGTCAGTCCATTGTTCAGCTTCTTTGTTTGATGTGTCTCCTTTTCTCAGTGAGGTTCTTCTTGAACAGCTACACATCCTTTCAGACCCACAGCGCTGAGTCGTCTTCTCACAGTGGAAGGATGGACAGAAACACCTGTGGATGTTTTCAGATCTGAAGCAGCTTGATTTTCTCCTCTCTCTCAAAGACGAAAGCTTTAAGTGCTGTTTATCACACACAGACTTACTTTGCTCTGCTTTAAGCTTTAACTCAGCTATAGCTGCTTTTCTCACATCTCTGGCAGGAAACTTTTGCGCAAAAGTGGAACAGTTTCTTGTAAAATATCTCTCAACATTCGAATTTTATGAGGCAGTCAGGAAGTCAGATTCTCATTCACCATTCTTAATGGAATTTTCCCGTTCCACCTTAAATGGTGCCTGAGATGCCAGAAAGTAACTGCTGCCCCATTTAAGGTGGAACAGGAAAATTTGAATGAGAAGCTGAAGATTGAGAAGCTGATTTCAGCCTCATGACTTTTTAGTGTTTCTCGTTGCAGATTAAACATCTCAGGAAACCAACTGGAGTGATTATAAATGCAAAAGAGTCTATTCGTCGCTTAGCTATAGATATTCATCCTAAACCTTTCTCTTCGCCTTTTCGTTAGCTACTAGCTAGGTCGAGACTTTTGTCTGTGTTGCTATGGTGACCAGCAGTCTGCGCACCAGTCTTCAGGGTTAATGGGTGTATTAGTGGTTATACATTAACTCCGGTGTTTAAGACCATTTAGTGTTAAACTGTGTTGAACGATCAGCAGAGCTTTATTTTACTGTAAAAGAGGATTATTTTACTTTTATCTAAAAGTCTGATTCTGCTGTGGAGCCGCAACAGGGCAGTAAAAGAGCCGCATGCGAGGTGTATGACAAACCATGAGCTATACAAATCCAAGGCACGATGGAGAGCTGGCGGTATATAGAGCACATTTATTGTAGGAGTTGTGAAAATGGTAGAAAAAGTGACTCTTAGTCCTTACGCTACATCCTTTGTGGCAAAGCTCAGATAAATTACACACCTTCGAGGGCCATCACCTACGTCCCCAGTTACCTCCTTTCCACCATCCTAATGATTAACGGATCTCCTGAGGGCGAATTGAAACTCAAGTGGCGGCCGGTGCTGATGCTGGTATCTCCATGGCGATGACTCACTGCTGCTGATTCAAAGCTTAATGAACCACTTCAAGCCTCTTACACTTTCTCAGACCCATTGATAATGTTGCTCATTTACACTCTTAAAAAATAATGGTTTTTGGCTTGGACGTGCCGTTCTAGGAAAAAATCTTTAATTGGCGTAGAACCTTTACCTTGTGTGGAGGCTTTTTACACTTTAAAAGGTTCTTTACACTCACAAATCTTCTTAAAAGAAGCATCCATGGCCATCTTCTATGTCATTTTCTCCTAAAGCTCTTCCATAGTAACAATCTAAAGAACTCTTTTTGGTATCAATGCTGCATCCAAACTTTTTTTTTTATATGTTTGAATCCAAATTAGACACGAGTTAGAAAAGAATTAGCAGCCTCTGGCAGAAAACAAGTATGTTTATCACTGCTTACTTAGTTAAAACAATTATTATAGACAGAAATAGCCTCAATAACATTGTGGATGCCTCCATTTTGATTGTAGTCTGTTTTTTTTGTACACTTGATTCCTTCCAATGATCTTTTAACTCTGTCAGCTCTTATTGCCTTTGTTCGATTGCTAATGCACTCACATCTGGATTTTATCTTCTAAAACTCCTGAAAAACTTCACTTTTGTTTCCCACTAGAAGAAATGAAGCCAGACAGCACTAAAGGCAGTCTTAGAAAGTGCTTATTAAACAGATTTTTCTCAACTTTTAGAGTGCAAAGAGGTAGCATGAATCTTTAGTGGTGGAAGTTCTGCATTTTCCACACTTTGTGCAGCAACAGCAGCATCCATTTTCAGCCATATGGGCTCTTCTGCTGGCCTCAGACTTGCATTTAATGACTTATGTGTTATA